>NC_053159.1:60772254-61372254 GCF_016835505.1 Polypterus senegalus | reverse complement strand
TCCAGCAGGGCGGTGCATAAAAACTCCATTGTCCATGATGCCCTGCTGGTCTTCTGGGGACCTCCATGCTGCAAGGAGGGCTCCACCTGGTGGCTTGGGGGTATTGGCCGGGGTACATGACCGGCCATATCTTACAGCAGTTTGTGAATCTCTCAACAGAATGTGTGAACAGATATGTCACTGAAAAGAACATCATAGCATGACTTAGGTCTACAAAGTTGCATTTAAATTAACCACAGGCCAGACTTGTGGAACAATGTCTTTCAAGCAGGCAAGGCCAGACTGGACTTGTTTAGTCATTACACACAATGCAATGTTTGGGGTTGATTTGCAAGTACAGGACCTGATGCTGAGTGCACCTTGTAGGTTTTGCATTCACACCTATTTAAACTAAAGCATTCTGGAGGAAATATGCAGTCATCTGTCTGAGTGTTAAAGCCTGGCTAAATTTAACAACAGGAGAGTGATCCTAGGCACATCAGCATATGTACAGCTGTATTAAACAAGGTATTAAAATAATTAAGACAAAACTCAAAAATTAACCCCACTCGACATACCCTACCTACAGGATTTATGTTGATGTATTTGGTACTTACACATTTTTGTTACACATAAAAGCACCTTTTTTCTGGGGGCAAATGTAACACTAAGGAGGAGGCAAGTTGTCAAGGTATCTGCTTCAACTACATGTCTTGGTAGTTGGTTCCAGATTCCCACAACTCTATGAGTAAAGAAGTGCTTCAATGACAACTTTTGTTACTGTGGCTTCATAAACATAAATAAACTAAAGCATAAATCCTCCATTATAATGTACAGTAAATGACTATTTCAACTTTTTAGTAGCTACTGAACCATAGGGTGTATATAGCTTTCCACATAAGGTTTCAGCATGATGATCTGTTTTTGTTGTGTAGCTGTGCTGCAGTTGGTAGCACTGTCATCTCACAAACCCTGGGTTCAAATCTTATTCATATAGAGTGTTCACACTCTCCCCTGTGCCTGCTTAGATTTATCCCCAGGAACTCAGATTTTTCAATCACATCAACAAAAACGTGCTGATGATTCTGAATTGGCCTTGTGTGGGTTGAGTGAGAGAGTAGGCCTTGCAGTTAACTGCTATCCTGTCCAGAGCTACAGTATATTCCTGAATAGGCCAGTCACAATCCTTAATAAGATTAAGTGGGTTTGAAAATTTTTTTTTATGTTAAAGTACAATTTGGTATACATTATTTTAGGATTTGATTAGGATCAGTTGATTGTTAGTTATGTCTTTGGAATGTCTGTGGAATTGAAATAGGGTACACTTACTTTGTAAGAGGTTTGTTGTGGTGGAAGGATGACTGCTGTGCAGCACTCTCCTAAAAAACGCTAGTTTTTTGCTGCCAGCTGCCTCATCCTTGGCTGCTCACACTGCCTTAAACAATTTTTGAAAATCTGGTTCCTCCAGTTCCTTCTTTTTTCATTGTAGTAGTAGTCTTAGTTATACTGTAGTAGTTACAGAAGTAGTGGTAGTATTATATTGTGTACAGATATGACAGACAGTAAGATGGTCAGATAAAATCAATACTTAAGCAGTTAAATTTGTTTTTTTGTTTTTATGTCATCTGAGAAAGAACAGAAATTTCGACTTTCCAGCCTAGGCACTAAAGTGTCAGTACTGTTCTCCATGTGATCAAAATGCTTCTATTCCTCACACATTTTGAAGCTCTTTGAAGCTTTTCTTGTCCGGAGGTGATATCTGACAGATTTGTGGTTAGACACAGCTGACCCTTCTCAGTCCAAGCATTTTCTTGGTGCTTTTTTTTGCACCCTGATTTATGTGTGTGACACACCTGTGGGGCTCCACACCCATTAAAGTGCTCACCTGGACTTTCACCCAGGAGAGGCTCAAATGAGGCTCAAGCAGTTTACAGGTTCGGAAGCAGGGGGGTGGGTTTGGTTTGCTTCCAAGTCTGCACACCACTGCTTCATCCAGAAACAGTGGCAGGCTTTGTTTCACTTGACAGCACATGGTTTGCCAGTGTTGATACAGCATTTCTTTTTAATGGCCACTTTGTCCTTAATGGCTTCCTTTTGTTGAATTTCCTGTGTGAGTCTCGTTTTTACGAGGATATGCCACACTGAGCTTGCTGTATGCTCTCGTGCTCTTGCACACTGCAGGCCCCCAGCCAAAGTTGTGGTTGGAGCGACCTGCATATATAGTTTAGTTATATACCACCCGAACGTGGCTCATTGCCAGAGGCTTGGCAGATTGAAAGCAGGCCCAGTTAATGTGATTCATTCAAGCTGACTCTCAATTGTTATATCAGCCTATGAGGTGTGCTCAAAGTTTGCCACCAAATGAGAAGCAATTTAGAATATTTAATCTAATTTAATAAAGCGATATTCATTGTAATTCATAATGCTTATTTTATTCTTGTGGGTGCCACCTAGTGTAGCCGGAGAGCAGACCCAGTGTTACCCATGACTGTGGCCAAACATTGTCTAAAAGAATGTGAGGACGCAAATTTGGACACACTGGATAGCCAATCACATCTTCCTTCAAATGCTACCTTGTTTCCACAATCTTATAGTGGATTTTAAAATCTGACAATCTACTGAGAACCCACAGATCCATGTGTTTCCTGTAAGACAGTCCACCCATGCCCAGCTTTGCATGTTAACTTCATGAGTAACTGGAAATATCCATTAGGACTACTAACATGCTGGTATTTTACTATTTTTTCCTGTTAGGGGATAGACATTTTTACTTGAAGCAGTCTGTATTGTGTGTCTAACAAGCAAATTCAAGCTTGTTATGTGGGCCGGGCCAAAAATTCCATTCATCTGTGAAACTGTACCTCTGTCCAATTCAGATCTATCGTAATAACATAGGATGGAACCAGCATGGACAAAGTGCAAATGAATGACATGCCATATTGATGGACACACCTACACTTACTCACTGTGACTCAGTGTGCATGTCTTGGAAATATGGGAGAAAAACTGAAGCACCCACAGAAAAACCCACTCTCACATGGAGAGAATGTGTGCAAACTTGACACATATAATAAAGAGACCTGAAATTAGAACCCAGTGACCAATAACACCATGAAATGTAATATGTTGCTGTTATAAATGGCTTTATGTAGGAAAATGTGTTCTTAACATTCATATAAAATGTGTTTACAGTATAATCATCTAATCCATCATTTATAATGTATAGTGTCCAAAATTCACTTGCTGTTTCTTGTTTGAAATAGCAGATTCATTCAACTCACTTGGTTAATGAAGAAAGAAGTTAATTGTAGAAGATAGGCTTTCACTTTGCTTTATCCAAAAGATGACACCAGTGTCAATACCATTGCAGTGGTCTAGGGGGAATCATAATCTTTTTCTTCTCTCTAAAAAAGAGTTAAAACACACACATTACATTTTCAGAAGCAACTGGATTCTTCCATGGCATTCTTTTATCCCAACATAAAACTGAGGCGGCGGTGATTATCTTTAGAGATCTGACAAGATCTGGTTACAGGGAGTTACAGTTGCTGACATTTCACTTTGTTTTAGAGCTCCGAGTTCAACATCACCACATCTGCTAGAATAACGGTTAGCTCAGCAGAACTTGATGATCCTTGTTAAACAAACATTTATGAAACAGAGTGATTTTTAATGTCTGAAACTCCGTAGACAAAATACTTTCATAATTTTCTGCAGAGTTTATTCACCAAGGTTTTTACACAAACAAGCAATGTTTTTTCTTGTTATGCCCTTTGATAATGATAGTTTGGATGGATATTGTGCACTGGGCTGGATAAGCTAAATTTAAAAAACTCTCCTTCCATTATAACTGTAGCCTATTCAAACCTGAAGCTGTTTTGTATGTGGTGTGGCCTACAAACACAGAGCTGCTAGAGAAGGAAAGCAGAATTTAATGGCAGTGTGCTGCAAGCACTAAAGGACCTAAATCAAAGCCTAATGTTCATCCATTTTACATGTTAAAAAACAAAAATTCTATAACAGAATTAAATTGGTGGAAATTAAATGATATTTAAATAAAAAGCAGGAAATAATAATAAATAGAAATCTTAGATCAAAGAAAAAAATCACTGGTGTTGTTTATTGTATATTTAGATAGTATTACAGGTGGGAGCAGTAACTGGAGCAATAACAGAGCTAAAATCCTTAATGAAATGCCTGCAGTAATTAATAAAACAAATAAAGTGCTCTACTTATTTTAAAGATTGTGGAGTTTTCCAGGTTTTGTTGCCCTTAACTTTGTGAGTGATGTTAAAAACTAGGAAGAGGACTGAGGTCTTGTGAAAATTGCATTTTTCAAGCTTAGGAAATTTTTGTTTAGGCAAAGAAGGATCTGGAGAAAATGTGATCATTTTATGCAAGAATTTAATTGACTACAATTGCTCTAACTATAACTCTCTATTATAATAAAAAATTCCTGGGATTAGATGTGACTTTTTCAGAGATACTTTCATGTCCCGTGAGATGAGACTTTGTGCCAAGAGATTTAACCACGCCTGGGGCCGGAAATAAAAGACAAGTGTAGATGACAAAGTAGAACGTTGTAAAGAATTCAAAAACATTGGCGCGATACACATGCAGAGCAGGTTAGAGATAATGAAAGTATTAAAATTCGAAAGTCTCAAAAAAATGATAGTAAAGATCGCATTAGCGCAAACAAACAGAAATGATTACTTGGTGAAATAACGGAACAGCGAAAAGAGATTGAATATATTGTTCAGATTTAAACTTTAAATCGGAGACTTGTAGATGTTGTAAGAAGAGGAGACCAGAGACGTAGAAAGGTTTGGGGCAGCCACCCGTTTAATTCGGTTTCCCGGCTGCAAAAGTCTTTGAGGCATATTTAAACAGTTGTTACACAACAGAGTCCAAAACAGAACTGCCTGCCTAAGCAAAGGCAGTGAGCTTTATAGCTCAGAGGGCGGAAATGATGTCGCCCTCTGGGCCGAACTGGAAGTGACATCACCCTTGGGGCCGGAACCGAAGTGACCTCATTCTTGGGGCCGGAACCGAGGTGGTGTGTCCTTCCTGGAAATGGCGGCTCCTGGTGGGATTTCCCGGGTAAGACCTGCAGAGAACTCAGAAAGAGCGTCAGCGTCACCCGCCCCTGGGCAGATGTATAAACAGTATTGTCTAAGCCCTTCAGCTGCTTCCCATGCACACGTGTGTGACAAGACTCCCCCCTCAGCCCAGACCCGTCGGGTCGGGCGACCTGCACCGAGAGGTCGTGGGCCCGGGAGAGGGCATCGGCGTTGGCATGAAGGGACCCCTGTCGATGAACGAGCG
Source organism: Polypterus senegalus (assembly GCF_016835505.1). Taxonomy (NCBI): domain Eukaryota; kingdom Metazoa; phylum Chordata; class Cladistia; order Polypteriformes; family Polypteridae; genus Polypterus; species Polypterus senegalus. Next base: position 61,366,950 of record NC_053159.1, on the reverse strand, counting down.
TATATTTGTACTGCTGCAGGTCAAGAAACCACCTCGTGACCCGCGGATTCGACTCCCTGTGAAGGGCCATCCACTTTAAAGGCGCATGATCCGTCACCAGAGTGAACACGCCACCCAAGAGGTAGTACCGCAGCTGCGCCACCGCCCATTTGATCGCCAAAGCCTCCTTCTCCACCGCCGCGCACCTGGTCTCCCGTCCAACAGTTTCCGCTCAGGTACATAACGGGTGTTCAACACCGCCGACGCTTTGGCTCAACACGGCTCCCAAGCCTGTGTCCGGCGTCCGCCTGGAGGACAAAAGGAGAGAGAAGTTAGGGGAGATTAAGATAGGTGCTGAAGTCAGAGCCCTTTTTAAGTCACTGAATGCAGCCCCCGCTTTATCAGACCATACCACCGTATTAGGAGCTCTTTTCTTTGTCAAGTCGGTCAAGGGCGCCGCTCTCGGAGAAACGAGGCACAAACCGGCGGTAGTACCCGGCCAAACCGAGAAAGGATTGGACTTGCCGCTTGGTTTTGGACGGGCCAGGCCATTATGGCTTGCAACTTGGAACACTGTGGCCTCACAGTACCCCGCCCACTAGGTAGCCCAAATATTTGGCTTCCCTCAACCCGAAGTAACATTTCTTGGGGTTGATGCGGAGCCCGGCCTCTCCCAATGTCCGTAATACTGCTGTGACCTGCTGTATGTGCTCCTTCCAGGTGCTGGAATAGATGACAACGTCATCCAGATAGGCAGCACAGAACGAGTTATGGGGCCGGAGCACTTTGTCCACCAGACGCTGAAAAGTCGCAGGCCCGTGTAACCCGAATGGAAGGACACGATACTGCCAGTGTCCGCTAGGAGTGCTAAACGCGGTTTTTCCTTCGGACTCCGCTAAAGGAACCTGCCAGTACCCCTTTGTCATGTCAAGTGTAGTCAAGAATTTGGCTGGTCCCAGTCTCGAGGAGGTCGCCCACGCGAGGCATGGGATAAGCATCAAATCGGAAACTTGGTTGAGCCGACGGAAGTCATTGCAAAACCTCCAACTGCCGTCAGGCTTAGCAATCAAGACGATGGGGCTGGACCAGGGACTACTACTTTCCTCGATCACTCCTAGTGCCAGCATTCGCTTGATTTCCAGTTCCACTTCTACTTTCTTTGCCTCCGGGAGTCTGTAGGGTCGCCACGGACGATCACCCCGGTCAGTCACTATGTCGCGCAATCAGAGAGGTCCGACCTGGTTGTTCACTTACCACCTCTGGGACCGAGCGGATAGCTGCTTCGAGCTCCTGTCTCTGTCTGGGAGATAGCTGTTCGCCGAAATTAAGGGCACTTACTTCCGCGAAGAGAGCAGGGCTGTCCGGAGGAGGGATCGATCCCTCTCCTTCCACGGTTTCAGCAGGTTTACATGATATATTCGCTCAGCTGGTCGGCGATTGGGCTGTTTCACCAAATAGTCGACCAATCCCTTCCTCTCCTTAATTTCAGAGGGGCCTAGCCAATGTGCGAGCAGTTTAGAGTGTGAAGTAGGAACCAATACCATGACGCGATCCCCGGTTGGAACTCCCGGAGAGTCGTACACGGTCATACAGGCGGGCCTGTGCTGATTGTGCCTCCTCGATATGACTTTTAGTATAGGTCTTATTACATCAAATCTATCGCGCAACTGGGCGATATACTCCAAAATGTTAGTGGAGGGCTGTGCCTCCCCTTCCCAGCCCTCTTTTAAAATATCTAATAAGCCCCGGGGCTGTCTTCCGTATAGTAATTCAAAGGGAGAGAACCCGTAGAGGCTTGAGGACTTCCCGTAGGCAAAGAGGACAAGGGGAGGAGTTGGTCCCAATTCCTCCCATCCTTGCTGACTACCTTACGTAGCATTTGCTTGAGAGTTTGATTGAATCTCTCCACTAGCCCATCGGTTTGAGGATGATACACCGAGGTTTTTAAATGCTTTATTTTCAGTAACTTGGCAGTCTCCTTGAACGTTTCCGAGGTGAAAGGCGTTCCTTGGTCCGTCAGGACTTTCTAGGAATGCCCACGCGTGAAAAGACTCCTACTAGTTCCCGTGCAATATTTTTAGTGGTAGCCGAGCGCAATGGAACGGCTTCAGGGAATCGGGTTGCATAATCCACGAGGACGAGTATATATTTATATCCTCGGGCTGAGGGCTCCAGGGTCCTACTATATCCACCCCAATCCTGTCAAAGGAACGCCAATAAGGGGAAGGGGAATCAGAGGAGCACGGTCCTTCCTAGGAATTTGCCGCAGTTGACACTCCGGCAGGAAATGCAAAAGCGCTAACCTCCTCATTAATCCCCGGCCAAAAAAAACGGAGCTTAATGCGCTCTAATGTTTTATCGGAGCCGAGATGGCCTCCAAGAAGGTGAGAGTGGGCTAACTCGCAAACCTGCCGCCGGTAGGTCCGCTGGACTAGCAACAACTTCCGGACCTTCCCTCATGTTCAGCAACCCGATACAATAATTCATTATCCATGACAAAGTGAGGTCCCTGTGGCATGGGCAAATGCGCGTTGGCGTTAACGAGAACCACTGCATTCTTTATGTGCTTCAGAGAGTCGTCATTCCACTGTTCTCTCTTGAAAGAAGCCGGAGTCGCTCTAAACTGAAAGTGCAACTCAGAGAGCGGGTCCGGTCTGACCTCAAGGGGCGGAGAATCCTCCCTCGCTGCCGGGGCGCTAGTGGATGACGTAGTAGCCCGCGACGGGCCGGGAGTATCTTCGTCACTCTCTTGGCCTACCGCCCACTCCCTGTCGGCTGATTACACGGTGTGGAAGCAGCTTGAGATGAGTCTTTATCATCTATAACGAGGCCAAAAGCTTTTCGGGGAATGCTTTCTAAACTACCGCGTTACTGTCAGACCAGTCCGCCCGAGGATTACGGAAACGGAGGATCCGGTGTACCGCTACGTAAGCGCCAAGGGTTCCTCCGAGACATACGTAACACCGGGCGGTATTGTACGAGCGAATATCTCCGTGTATACATTTTAGACTGGTCTTCTTTTTAATCCACTGTTGCGGTAGAATAAAACGGCGAGCAACGACAGACACGTTACTGCCGGAATCAAACAGCGCTGTTATTTATGTCCATTAATAAGAAGCTCCCCGTATGTTTATCCGCCAGGGATTGCTAAGGGCACACAAACAACCCCGCCATTGTCCCCTACGGTCCGCCTTGTTCCTCGACAGGTCAAGCCAGACGGCCCGGCGACTTCGGAACAGGCTCTGGATTGCGTGGAAGGGACTGCTTTAGTAGGACATAGCTCCCGGGTAGTCCACAGAGCGGCTGTTCTGCCTCCCAGGTGTCACAGCCGGCTTCTGGGTTTGCAAGGTTTGAAGCAGCTCGTCCATAGAATGGAATTCGCCCCAGGCCGGCTGGGCAAAATCCTTGGGTAGCTTTTTTAGCAGCAAAAAACAGGCCACTTGCTGCACTATTTGTAGGGGTCAACTCAATGGCCGTAGCCACTCACCCACCTGTTGCCAGAGAGCCATAGCCTGCTCTGACAGCCCTTTGTTTGGGTTAAACTCCCAGTTTATTATTTCTTTCACCTGCCGCCTGGGGACAACCCATCGTTAACAGGGACCTTGGTCCCGATGGGCAGCTCGGCTTTCCTGCCAAGGAGAGCATACTGAGCCACTCGAGTGTGTTCCCCAGAAGCCAGCCCACGCCTGTGGGTCCCCTCTACCTTCTCCACGAGATGGGTGGTCAACCCCGGGTTATGCTCATGGAGCAGAGCCTGCACCGCGTCCTTCCTGACCCTCCGGCGCACTCCCTGCCCTGAAACTCGGCCCCGGTACTCACCCACCTGGTTCCATGAAGTTCGTGTCCCGGTTCATCGGGACACCATCCTGCCGACTACGCCACTGTAAGAAGAGGAGACCAGAGGCGAGAAAGGTTTGGGGCAGCCACCCGCTTAATTCGGTTTCCCGGCTGCAAAAGTCTTTGAGGCATATTTAAACAGTTGTTACACAACAGAGTCCAAAACAGAACTGCCTGCCTAAGCAAAGGCAGTGAGCTTTATAGCTCAGAGGGCGGAAATGATGTCGCCCTCTGGGCCGGAACTGGAAGTGACATCACCCTTGGGGCCGGAACCGAAGTGACCTCATTCTTGGGGCCGGAACCGGAGGTGGTGTGTCCTTCCTGGAAATGGCGGCTCCTGGTGGGATTTCCCGGGTAAGACCTGCAGAGAACTCAGAAAGAGTGTCAGCGTACCCCGCCCCCCCCTGGGCAGATGTATAAACAGTATTGTCTAAGCCCTTCAGCTGCTTCCCATGCACACGTGTGTGACAATGTCTAATTTGTGTTTCTTCCCAATGAAGAGGCATATCCGTGAGAATTAAAAGATTTGTTGTTTGGTGAAATTGAAATCCATATACACGAGTGGCAGAGATGTGAAGTGGCTGGCGTGTAGCACAGGCTGGAGGGGTTGGCGAGTGAAGCGAGCAGGTGGCAAAGCCCCCTAGTCATTACTATATTATTCCTTTATTTTTCTTCAGCTTCTGTAAAGTCTTCATTTCCCCTTGGGAACAAATAAAGCATCTATCTATCTGTCTATAGAACTTCTGTAAAAAGCCAAAAAGACTAATCTAGCTCTCTATCTATGAAAAGCAGTTTGGTGAGCCTGTAAGTCTTAACTATGTACTTGTAATGTCTAATACTTTTACTAAACACAATTTTCCTCTCTTTCCCTTTCATGATTCGGTTTAAATTGTATGCACTTCATAGATTCAGTTTTGTAAAGCTTGAGGAACTATGATATGATTAATTAGGAAAGAAATTAATGGGAAAGGGTAATTCTTATTGATTATGATCTCATTTAAATCGGTATTATTATTAATACAGGGTCTGATTGTCCTTTTTTTCTAACATTGAAAAATACAGCTCCTTTAAAACTGCCAGAAGGTCCAATAAACCTGTTTTATATACATTTTTAATCAACTCTTCCTTAAGTTTTAGCCTTGGGAGATGAAAGAGCATAAACCTTTCTCTTTCAGGGGCATCTACAAGTAGCAATAAATATATTATAGCACAATTGTAAGAATAATGTAAGGGCTAAATTTGCATCCATTTCTAAATTCATCTAAAAAACCTTGAAATTAAATGTAGAGTTGACTGCAGATTAAATGGTGTTTAGGAATCCTGTCTAAACAATGTTGGCAAGAATGTTTTCCCAGTAAATACCAGAATTTTCATTCCGAAGCAGAGAAAACTTTAAATATACTGAGGAGCAGAACAGGATATTTACTCATTATGAAAAAATATAATCCCTTTGGAACTACAGGTGGAGTTGCTGTTTCTGTCACACCCTGACCAATATGGTCACCACTGATGGAAAAAATTCTGACCAAATACTTGTATACTGACCTATGTAACCATAAGCAACAGGGCCACAACCATACAAAAATTATCACAACAAACAGAACACAAAATGTCTCCAGAATAATGATGCAATATAAACAAATAGCAGAAAAGGGGCATATTAATGCACAAAATAATGAAAAAGTTAGAATCAGATGAAAACTAATTAAAATCACAGCACACAATTGAATTCCATATCTTTCTGGTACAATGACTAGATTGTTTGCCTATCATGGTGTTGCTAACTCTGCTCCCAAAAGTACAACTGATTTATGGTCAGTAGGACCTTTTAAACAATACACTGCGACTACATCTGAGGGAAGTCCAGCTGCCACTTTTGCAGTTAGGAATAGCTAAGGAACTCATGTGGTCATCTTCTTAGAGTTGCCCCTATCAGTTCCAGGTTTCTTCAGTCCTGAATTACTGAGCCAGGTAACTCCACCAGTTACCTTTCCATCAAAATGGGCAGCAAGGAGGTAAGCATTAGATAAGAAAACTCCCACTTAATGGCAATCCTTTTATACATCAATGCACTGGATTTACAATGGTGCTGTAATTCCGTGGGCTCCATTTACCATATTGAAACATTCTATATATCTGCCTATCTGTCTATCATATTCCTTTTATTACTAATTTGATTCTTAAAAATGCTGTATTTTTTATCTATGAAAGAATCGCCTAAAAGCCAGGTGCTCTGCCTATACCAACAGAGAAAGTGCTATGGTTAATTGCCCAAACACTCAAATTCAAAACCAACAACTCTCCTCCAAGAGAATGGAGAATTAAACAAGATAATCTTACTCTTTCTCTTTTTCTGTAATCCATCACCCTCTCCTTTTGTTAGATTACAGTCATGTCAAAAACATCTTCTTTCAATTCTGTAGATTATCTTATTATTTCTTATTAATTATTACAATTAAAGTATCTTCGTATCATTTTTCTAGGTTTTATTTCCTCCCAGCTTAAATGTATCTAATTTTAGGACTTCCTTGTGACTAGATGATTATTAATTACATCTAGATATGTAAAAGTAAATGTGGCTTAATGCAATAAAAGCTTTATACCAAAAACAAATTCAAAGTTTATCATTCAGAAAATGTAGTTTTCACAACAACAATTAAACACAGGAGCAATAATTACATTTTAAACATGTCTGCTTCAGATTAGGACCTAACCAAAAAAAAATTCCAGCGTAACACTTGCCTGGTTAATACAAAATAATACTAACAGTCCTTACATAATTGTTTACAAAATGAGAGTAACTTTCTTGCAGTCCACTGTGACAACACTTGGAATGTAAATTATTGCTCATTCTTACTGTATCCTTTGAAGACCCTGATTTGAAAAGGTAGCAGAAGACCTAACTATAATAAAAACACAAATTGGCAGCCACCTAAAAGAGCAGCAGCCTATAATGATGACTAAAATAAAGATTACAGCCCTAATGAATTAAAATAAATTAAACATTACTGTGTCTTTCACTTTTATAGCTTACTCATCCATAACACATATTAATAAAAGAAAATGTAGCTGAAGTATGTGAATAATGCCATTAACTGAGACGACGATCTTTTATTCAATTAATATTACCCAGTTGAAATTTCACCTAATAGATACAGTACATCTACTCTAATAACAGCATTATATATTTAGTATAACCACTGTCACAAAACTCACACAGAGTCATGGAAAGGTTTGGGGCAGCCACCCGTTTAATTTGGTTTCCTGGCTGCAAAAGTCGTTTAAATGAATACTGCACTGATGTGCACACAACCGAGTCCAAGACAGAACTGAGGGACTAGGGAAAAGGTGTAGGTTTTTAAAGGGGAAGACAGGAAGTGATGTCATAGGGATCGGGCTCATGGTCTTCAGCCATTAGTTCGAGTCCGGACATGACATCACAGGGGCCGGCAAGGTCTTCTTTCATTGGTTCGGTCCCGGAAGTGACGTCAAGACAGCCAGGTGGAATCTCCCGTGAATGGTCTACAGGAAAGGGAAAAAAAGAGTCTGTGCACTCTGCCACATCTGGGCATGCTTCGGAACCGCCCTTATTCAAGCCCTTTAGCTGCCTCCCATGCGCACGTGTGTGACACCACTCATTACTTAGTCTGGGATTTAGGAATTGGAGTATTGGTATTCCTGTAACTAATCTCTTCCCATTTTAGCTTTTGTGTACCTTAGTCATGAACATAATATACGGTGGGTTGGAGTGCTTTTGGAGGTGTGGAGTATTTTATCACACAAGGCCACATTTGAAGTGAATAAGCCAGTCAGAAACTCAAGGCCCTTCAGTAAATCCAGAGTTTGATTAACATCTACAGTATATAGTATTATTGAATGTTGATTGAAATTGCACATGATTTATTCTCTGTGAAGTTTGATCTTTGGTAACTGTCTTGTTTCAAATGTCAATATGGACGAGAATGACTATTTGTTATTTAAATTAGAACATGTTTAGAGAAAACAAAACAAAAAAACTAAATTTAATGCATATAACAATAAATACTAAGACAATTAACAAGCATCATAAAGGATGATCCATTCCATAAGAAAATTAGAATACACCTGCATTGTTGAAAAGTCAGTTCATTTGTCATTGGGACTTTGCTGTTGTCCATTTGGGCACCACATCTCTGAGTGCACATTTTAAGTCGCCTCTTTTTTGTTCCACATGTATGGATTATCTTGTTTGTTAGTGTGGGTGGCTCGGTATCACCTTGTGGATCCAGCATCCTTTGTTCCAGTCCCATGGCCTACTTGTAGTCTGTATTGGGTTTGAATGTTCTCTACACATCTATTTGAGTTTTTCACTGGATGCTTTTGTTTCCTTCCACATTCTCATAGATGTGTTAGGTTGATTGATAAGTCTAAAATACCTAATTAGAACTAGCAAAACTGTCTGTTTTTGATAAATTACTGTCAGTGTATTTCTTGTTTATACTGATATTTTTAACTAAGATCTGGCTAAAAATGTATTGTTGGAGGTTATGCAAGTGTTTGCTGTGGATACCAAATTAACATGAACAGAAAAGCATTCTACTGTCAGTCTTATTGCTAAATGAAATTACTGGCAAGTACATGGTGTTTGTGTTTTAAATAAAAGTAATTTAAGCTCTGGCTGCAAACACATAACAAAGATGTCAGTGTCAATGTACTAATACTAAAGTTCTAAACTCTTATCAGGCTTATCTTTAGGTTTATATGTTAGAAGGCTGATTGTCGTTTGTTTGAAATTTAAACAAAAAGCAGGAAAACCTCATTTGATGATTGATGATTTACAAGTAGTAGATTGGCAAACATGACATTTGCATGAACTATTGAATTAAAAACAATAAGGCTGTTTCAAGCTTCTTTTGCATTGAGCTCATTGGAGTGCGGATATCCATAATCGACAGGTTCTCGGGAGCCCACCCACTGTTTTGAGCTCCTCATATTGTCTGGGATGAGTGATTAGCTAGAAGGTATTTTCTTAATAAATTTCTTGTTGGTTTAGTTAAAAAAAGATTTTGTGTATTTCTTAGATGACTGGAGTGAATAAAGCAGAGGGACTTATTATCGCTGCCAATGTGGTGTAATGGAGCTGGAATCAGTAGATCCAAAGCCAAAATGATCCCAACGTGGTAAACATGTCTGTATTTTAGACAGCAAAAGCAGTGATATGGATTGGAATACTAAATTGGCATGGATTGGCATACTAAATACTAAATAAATACATAAATATTAAATAAAGTGCTTTCGAATTTTTATTCGGGGTTATGGTGAGCTGGACATGACCCCAGAAGAAACTAGGCCCGAGTGAAAAATAAAAAACAACAATAACAGGAATCTGGAAAATGCAACATAGATCAGGATTTCTTGCAAAAACATTTTGTTTGCTTTAAAAAAAATCTGTCACCTCAGAATGTAAATGCATATACTGTTCATGTTATTTGATTCAAATATGTTTTATCATGGAAGGGTTTAGAGTGACCTTATTTCAAAACAGAATTTATTTTTCCCATGTCATGCATTTTCTTTGTCATGCAGATCCGCACATGTCCTCAGCCCTCTTATCCTTGTACTGACCTCGACTGGAAGGAGACACAGCAGTCATAATGCACTTGTAGCTGGGCCCACAAATCCGATAGGCACCTAGAACTGACTGCTACTGCACTTCACTTCTGCTGTTAGAGGACGTCTTCTTTTTGATACCCCAGATGGCAGGACAGAACAAAAACTAAATGCAAGAAAGGGGAGCAGGTAATAAAGTTTTATTCAGTCATTCTTAAATATTCTTAATCTGCCAAAGAATGAAAGCAAAATAAAAAGGTGTGGCCAATCAATTAATACAACCTGGAATTGTTTTAGAATCTGTCATAGACAATGCTGGCTGACACATTCAAATGCGTACAGACTTTCTTAAGGTCACCCTGCTGGTCTCATGACATGTGCTTGCTGTCAGGTTCTTCAACTTCCTGGTTCTTCTCTTCTATTCAATTGACAATTCAGAATTTTCACTTTTAAGCAGATGACTTTTTAAAGCTTGTCAGGGCCAAGATGAAACAGCCCCAGCTCTTCTCTGTCCAATGCCATTTTGACAGACCATATCAGTAAATGTCCACAAGGTGTGTATGCACGAAGATAACCAATGATTTGAGGGCTTTACTTTTACGTATGTGGAAAGTCCAGAAAACGACCAATTTACATTTTAAAGTTCTTAGCCATTCATCTTGTTAGTCTGCCCTTTTTATACCAGTGAGTTTCATTTTTGCTAGTTTAGCCTTCAGTCTGCTGTTTCTTTTCTGTGGTTAGACAAGTTACTTTATTGAGATTAAAAATTCATGCAAGAAATATGCACTTGGAATAAAAGTTTTCTCTACAATCCATTAAACAATTTAAAGAACATGAAATAAAACATAATAAATTCAAATTCCACTGCAATGTGTTACATTAATTTTATTTAAGTGATGGACTATTAGCCTACTGTCCAAGTAATCACGTAGATTAGCTGCAAATTCAATTAAAGGTCAGTCTTTGGTGTGTTCCTTTAAATGATGTCCACTTATTTCTGTTCAGCACAGAATTACACAGCCCTTCTTGCTTTGACTATGCCACTTTAAAAAAAAAATCAAAAGATCATTTTATATTTGCTGTGGGCACATGTACTTTCCACTGTCACCATTTATAATTAAAAAAAAAAAAACATGAGAGGTTGGGCATCAAACTAAAAGAAGTGGGAGTTTAGGGTGTTGTTTGTAGATGGATGTATAATTGGCTCAGACACAAGAAGCAGAAGATTATGGAATGAGAAACCCTATCAGAATTGGCTGACGTTAAGAGTGGTGTCCCACTAGGGATGCTGATACTTTTAATGTTTAAAAATGATATGGAATATAAGAAACAAGCTGGTTAAATTTGCAGATTATTCCAAAATAGGTGGATTGGCAGACAATCTAGCAGGAACTTGGACAGCATATTGGTTTGGGCAGATTTGTAGCAGATTAAATTTAATGTCAGTAAATGTGAAGTGTCACATGTAGGAAATAAAAATATTAGGTCTGAATACAAAATTGGAGGTCTGAAATTTGAAAATACACCTGATGAGGAGGGCGGCATGGTGGCACAGTGGTAGCACTGCTACCTCGCAGTAAGAAGATCTGGGTTCGCTTCCCGGGTCTTCCCTGTGTAGAGTTTGCATGTTCTCCCCATGTCTGTGTGGGTTTCCTCCCACAGTCCAAAGACTTGCAGGTTAGGTGCATTGGCGATCCTAAATTGTCCCTAGTGTAGCTTGGTGTGTGTCTGTCCTGCAGTGGGCTGGCACCATGCCCGGGATTTGTCCCTGCCTTGCTCCCTGTGTTGGCTGGGATTGGCTCCAGCAGACCCCCGTGACCAGGTGTTAATATATAGCAGGTTGGAAAATAACTAACTGACTGAAGACCTGATGAAAAACATTTAGGGTGAAATGGAGAAGTTGACACTATCAACTTCCAGACAGCGTTAAGAAGCTATTAAGAAGGTTAACAGAATGTTAGGTTATAGAGCACGATGTGTAGAGTACAAGTCTAAGGAGGTTATGCTCAGGCTTTACAACTTTATAACTGGACGGCCTCATCTGGAGTACTGTGTACAGTTTTTAACTCTAGGCTACACAGAGGACATGGCGGTAGAAAAAGTCCAGAGAAGAGCGACTAGGCTGATTCCAGGGCTACAGGGGATGAATTATGAGGAAAGATTAAAGAGCTGAAACTTTTCAGTTTAAGCAAAAGAAGATTAAGAGGTGACATGATTGAAGTGTTTAAAATTATGAAGGAAATTAGTAAAGTGAATCAAGACTGTTATTTAAAATGAGTTAATCAGGACACAGTTGGAAATTTGCTAAGGGTAAATTTTGCTGAAACATTAAGAAGTTTTCCTTTACACAGAGAACTAATATACACATGGAATAAGCTACCATGTAATGTGGTAGGCATTAGGAGTTTAGGGACTTTCAAAACTAGACTTGATGTTAGTTTGGAATAATTAAGTGGATAGGACTGGCAAGCTTTGTTGGGCTGAATGGCCTATTGTCTTCTAGATTATTCTAATGTTGTAATGCTCTAACATTGCTGAACTTACATATACTATGAGCCAAGAAACACAGAAAAGTCCCTTTGGAACAATTAAAGATATACTTATTCACTGTGAGGCAGAGAGCTGCTTTTTGGTCTTTGTCATTATTTTCCTGAATCGACATCGAATTTGACTTGCTAGATGAGCTGTTTGATTTACTCCTTGGAGGGTCAGTGTGGTTTTCATTTTAACCACACTCTTAGTTAGAGGTTAATTGTTTAAATTAATCAAAGGTTTGTAGTACAGGTGTGTTTTAATAATATATCAGGATGGCCCATATGGATAAATCAACATTTTAGCAGGTGCATTATCACATTTTTATTAATCTTTTTTAAATTACCAACAATTTGACTTAAACATGGGAATTGCAGCTCCTCCTGTTTCAAATTATTCACATAGACAGCATAGAAGATTCATCAAAAAGGTGCACCATACCTCTGTTAATCTTCCAACTAAGGCTAGATTTGCTAAATTGAACAGTGAAACACTGCCAAAATTTAGCACCCTTCAGTAGAGGAACTCTTGTAGAAAAAAAATGTCTAAATATAAAACAAGTTCACATAGATCCATACATTTAAAGACAAAGGTCATCTGCATATTTTCAGGACTGAGTTAAGCATCCATGTCAAAGACAATACAATCCTGTAATTACCGAGCCAGCTTACACACTTATATCACCACATAATGTCATGGTTTTCACTGCTGAACAATGTCTGGATCTCATGTTCATTAAGACTGTAATTGCTTTCTTCTTTTATTCTTCTTTACCCTTTTGTTGTAATAAAATTCCTGATAAACTAATTTTAATAGCTTGAATGCTTTTTTAATGTTTTGAAAAATAAAACACCTAAATTAGCGATAATCTGTAAAGACTTCACTTACATTGCCTATTGAAAATTACTGTACAAAGGCAAAGCTGAAAATAAAGGGTATGAAATCCAGGCAAGACATCAAAGCAAGAGCAGGCAGTAAACAAATGAAAAAGGCAGTCAGGATACTAATAGTAGCCTTAAATATAAGAATATAAAAAATGTGAATAATTTTGATTTAAAGTGGTAACTAAGATTTGCTTTCAAAATGCTACATAATATTGGGAGATGTCTATGGTGACTAACCATATGCACCATTACTGATCCACAATAGTTGCTAACCATGAAAAGAGTGTCCTTCACATGTGTATAGGGGACATCTTAACGACTCCTCTGAGTCTAATATTTCCACTCCAGATAGAGAGGGGGCACTATCATTGACTGCCTGTTCTTTTTTACCCCCAGATTTGAAGTTTATTCCAGAGAGGACCAATGACCCAGTTCCACCACCTCCCAGCCTAATGCCATATACACCTCCTCAAACCTGGAAATATTTATTCATTGTGGAACCAACCCCAAAGGAAGTCAGAGTGCTCTCAACAAACTGAAGGACTCTGAAGGTGTGTTTGCACCCTCAAGAGTTTGTTTTCTTTTATGCCCCCAGTATTTAATGGGGTTCTCTTTTTGGAGTCCCAAAACTTTATCTGCATAATGTTCCTTTGTTGTTCCCTCCACAAGGTTATAACCAAAGGGCATGGACAGGTGTACAGTGTGGCACAACAGCAACATTTGCACCTTTAACTTTCAGAATATGCTTTACAAGAGATTCTGTACAGTAATTAACCAAAAAATATTGTTTTCTATAAATATTGTACTGCTGCTAGCTTCATACGAATCTTAGTACTAATCTTGAGACTTAGACTATAGGCAGTGTGTGTGTGTGTGTGTATAAAGCAAACAAGCATAAAGTAATTTACTGTGATTTGTGAAACATCTACTGTCCTTTAGCCTCTGAACTATTTGAACTCCAGATACACACTGGTGCATAAAATAGCTTATATCTTTTTCACATGTATGCACTGAAAAAGTTGTTCTGATTATTTCATTTTATTTTTATATTTTGGGCACTAACTTAAAAAATGAAAAGCATTTTTCTCCATCATGTAACTTTTTTTTAGAAAACACATTTTTAGCTGTCAATTATAATGTTTTTGCACTCAGGGCAGGTCGGCGAGCATGCACTGGTTCAGTGCATTGCTGCACCCACCACATGATGAAAAAACTCGTTATCCCGGCTGGCAATCCCCCAGGCAGACACGCAGTCCAGTCCCACCCTCCAGAAATGACCCTCTATCTGCCGCAGCCAGGTGTTACGTGGGTGTCCCCTTGGCCTGATCCAGCCACTCAGGTCCTCAACAATGAGGATCCTGTGAGCTGAATCACCCTCAGGGAATCATGCCACATGGCCATTGTACCGTAACTGATGCTCCCTTAGAATTCAGATAATGTGCCTCATTCAGTACTCCATGAGAAACTACTCATTTGTCACAACGTCAAACGAGTGGTACCCAAGGATTCTCTGAAGAGACATAGTACCAAAGGAGTCAAGTCTTCATCTCAGGTCACTGGATAGCATCCATATCTTTCAACCATATAGCAAAACAGGAAGCACCAGGACTCTAAACACTTGAACCTTCATCCTTTCCAGTGACCTCATGACCCTTTCCTGCTCTCCCAATCAATCTACTGACTTCATAGGAAGAGTCACCAGAGACATGAATGCCATTGCCAAGGTAAGTAAACTTCTCAACAAAGTTGACACTCTCTTGGCAGACAGAAACACTGCTAATGGCTCTGCCTAAGAGGCCATTAAAGGCCTGGATCTTAGTTTTTATCCAGGACATTTGCAAGCCCAGACAGTAAGACTCCTCACTCAGTCTCTCAAGAGCCCCAATAAGAGCCTCCATTGACTCTGCGAAGATCACAGCATCGTCAGCAAAGTCAAGATCAGTGAATCTTTTTTTCACTAACAAATGCTCCACAGCTGCTGGACCCAGCAACCTTCCCCAAAACACAGTCCATGTAAACATTGAACAGAGTAGGAGCAAGAACACACTCCTTGACAAACCTCAGAGTCTACAGGGAAAAACACAAAGGTTCTGCGTACATTTTGCACAGCACTCACAGTTTCAGTGTATAAGCCGTCCATGATATCCAGCAACTTTGAGGGGATCCCATGAAGTTTCAGGATGTTCCACAGGGCAGCTCGATCAACTGACTCTAACACTTTACAAAAATCAACAAAGCTGCAAAGAAAGTGCTGATATTCACGTTTGTGCTCCATGATAACTCTCAGTGGCAGGATGTGGTCGATGGTAGACTTCTTAGACATAAACCCAGACTGCTCCAATTGGTAGTAGGTGAGCAAGTGATCATGGATCCTATTGAGGATGACCCTAGCAAGGACCTCACCCGGCACCGAGAGCAGTGTTATTCCCCTCTGTAGTTGCTACCACTATTACATTTATTTTAATAAAAATAATACTTCTATGTGGGTTTTTTTTGGGCATGCAGGTTATGTGAACTGGGGTTGCCCTAGTGTGCATTTGCTCACCCTGCAATGGACTGGCATCCTGTTCTGGTGTTCTTCCTGCTTGGCACCTGATTGCATGCTGGGATCAGCCCTGGATAAGCAGGTTAGGAAAATGGATGGATGGATGGATGGATGAATAAATTAATGAATGAATGAATAATAATAATAATAATAATAATAATAATAATAATAATAATAATAATAATAATAACAGAGGATAATCAATTTTAAAAACTTTTTTGGTATCAAGTTATTTTAAGGATTTCAAAATAGATGTCATTATAAGATTAAAACCTAAATTTAGTTTGATTAAAAATATATAATGTATGTCAAGTTACAAGGCAGCAATTTGCTACAGTTAGACTGATGGGAATTATTTACATATTATAAATTATATAAATTTATTTTACCTTCCCTTTCCGAACACAGAAAGGAACATTCGTATTATGTCACTTTACTAAACTTTCAAATCTATCAAACCCACTTTAAACTGCAGAATGTCATATGGTGAACAAATTTCAGGTAATGAAAGCAAAAAAAAAAAAAACCTTTCTAACACTGCAAACCACTCTTATTCATGCATTTTGATATACAATAATTATTTTGTTCATTCTGAATGCTCTTTACGCTCTTCTCAAAATGCTGCCAGTTTATCGATTTGCACCTACAGTACTACAGCCTTATGATTCACTTCATTTGTAGGAAGCACATTTTTTTGAAGCTCATAATTTGATTTCATGTTTAGAGCATTGGTAACAATGCAGGCCCCACTGAGCCATAGTGAAGGTGACTAATAAACTCATTCAAAAATAATTAAAATCGTAGCAGTCTGATTAGGCAAAATCTGGACTATTCTACAGTCTCTGAAAGAATGGTCTGATATACTTCCACAATGAAAGGAGCAGTAGGTAATGTGAATCTACATTTTAAATGCAAGCATTACTGGTTAAAATTAATTTTTATTTTATATAGCACCTTTCATTACATTTACCATGAAATGTGTTTTATAAGTGTAGTGCCCCCTTGCACCCTTGGCATTTACTGAGAGTGCTGACCTGAGTTCTTTTGAATATATTAAGTCTAACTAGTTCTCGGCACTTTATTTTTATTCTTCTTTACCCTTTTAATTTTCTCTACATTTGTTAGTACAATGGAAAACAATTACTGACACCTTAGCAAAACACTGATGCTCACCTCACCTCAAATGATACCAAGTATCAATACCAAATACAAATGTATTTTGGAAATATTCAATTAAAGTTCTTGAGGTAGAGTAAATGTGACCTAAACGTTCCTTACATATATTACATTAAAAAGTCCTTGTTTGAAAACAAAATTAAACAAATAAGTGAACAAATCCCAATTTTTTACTCATGTTGGCAAAAGGAAAACAAAAAAGCAGCTCCTTTGAGTATACAGGAAACACACTTCACTGTGTGCAGCAGAGACGAGATAATCCATATGGCCAACATTGTGTTAATGATATGCTCAGCTCCGGTTGACAGTCAGTGGCAGGTAAGTCTAATGCATCTCTGAACTTCAACTTTCACTGATGTCCCAGTCTGTTCAACCCCTAAAAGAGGGAGCGCTTGCATAGTTTGCCTGTTTGCCGTACTCAGCACAGGCTTTGGAAACAGCCGCACCATCCTATACTGTATCAAACCACTTAGCTTTGCATGGGAATTGGCTACTTACTAAGTAAACCTCCTGTAGACATTCACAATAAAAATAACCTAATTACATCTCCTGGAATTTAATCTTAGTTATTAGGTTGACAACTTAACCATTCCTCTCAAAGCTTCTAATTGCGTGCTCTACCCATCTAGAAACTTCTTTTCTCCACTTCACTTTCCCCTTCTCATATGCCTTTTCTCCACCTTTGACCTGCTCTATCATTTGCTACTATTATTTCATAGCTTAGTTTTTAAATGGCTAACAAGAGCAGAGTAACAAAATAGAGTTTATACTGTATATGTGACATAACAGAAACAATAAAGAAGAACTATTAAATCTGTACCAAATCAGGACAGGTACATGATATACCATATCTGAATCAAAAAATGATGTGTCTAACTCAATTTTGGAAAAGTATCTAAATGTAGTTAGATTTTTAGTTTCAGAGTTAAAAAAAATAAAAAAAAAACACTGACAGGTACACAGGGCTTCTATGTGGACTATATATGTAAATAGTAAAGTATCAAAAATGATACATAAATAGAGAAAAGATAGAATAGATTCAACAAGGTACTGAAAAGATTCCTCATTGATTTTGGTCTATATTGCCATAATAGCATCACGTATTTGCTGCCGATTTGTTAGCTGCATATCAATGATGCAAATATCCCGTTCCACCACATTCCAAAGGTGCTCTTTGAGATCTGGTGACTGTGGAGGCCATTTGAGTCAAGTGAACTTATTGCCATGTTCAGGTAACCAGCTTGAGATCATCCAAGCTTTGTGACATGGCACGTTATCCTGCCAGAAGTAGCTATCAGAAGATGGGTACACTGCAGTCATATAAGGCTAAACATGATCATCAACAATATTCAAGCACACTGTGACATTTAAATAATGCTCATTTGGTGCTAAGGGGTCCAAAGTGTGCCAAGTAAATATCCCCCACACCATCACACCAGCACCAGTCTGAATCGTTAATACAAGGCTGGATGGATCCATGCTTTTCATATCTGTCCCGCCCGTCCAAATGCTGCAGCAGGAATTGAGACTCCTCAGACCAGGCAACATTTTTCAAATCTTCTATTGTCCAATTTTGGGGAACCTGTGCAAACTGTAGCCTCAGTTACCTTTTCTTAGTTGACAGACGTTGCATCCAGCGTGGCGTCGTACTGCTGTAGCCCATCTGTTTCAATGTTTGTCATGTTGTGTATACAGAGATGCTCTTCTGTATATATTGGTTGTAACAAGTGGTTATTTGAGTTACTGATGCCTTTTTATCAGCAAGAAGCAGTCTGGCCATTCTCCTCTGACCTCTGACATCAACAAAGCATTTTTGCCCAGCAAACTGACACTTACTGGATATTTTCCAATTTTCTGACCATTCTCTGTAAACCCTAGAGATGGTTATGCATGAAAATCCCACTTGATCAGCAATTTCGGAAATTGTCAGACCAACCCACCTGGCACCAACAACCATGCCTCTTTCAAAGTCACTTCAATCACCTTTCTTCCTCATTCGGATCCTCAGTTTGAACTTCAGCAGTTTGTCTTGACAATGAGTACATGCTTAAATGTATTGAGTTGCTGCCATGTGATTAACTGATTACATATCTACATTAGCAAGCAGTTAAACAAGTGTACCTAATAAAGTGGCCGGTGAGTGTATTTGCTACAGTATGTGTTCACACAGTGATATAAGCAATTTTGTACATTAGGAATCGATACTTCTTGTAGGAAAATCAGAGAAGAAAATAACATGATTATAACCATGTGAGAGTAAAAACTTTACCAAGGGTATTTACAGGCATGATGGAGATACAAACCAATTGTGGATATACTACACTAACAGTAACACTTTGTTAAATTATGTTTTTTTTACATTATATTTTATTTAAATAATTTAAAAAAAAATGTAGTCAAAAAAAGGCAGTAATGACCTACCTGACCAACAAACAAAAGTTTGTGAGGCTGAAGGACTGTATGTCTGAAATGGTGGTATGTAGCTCCTCAGGGAACTTTCCTGTCTTCATTTCCTGTTCACCCTCAACACAACCAGACATCCAGCACAATACCAGTGATCGCCATCTACAGCAGCTTTCAGATGAGTCATCCATTATAGGCTGCATTAATAATGAGATGATTAAGAGTACAGGAAAGTCATGGAGGACTTGTGGTGTTGGTACAACAACCAGCATCTCAACATCAGCAAGACAAAAAAACTGGCGGTGGACTACCAACATGCCAAGAAACCACTGAGACAAATCTCCATTCAGGGGGAGGATATGGAAGCTACACATACCGGGGTTCACATACACAACAGACTGGACTGGTTTGACAACACAGTGGCACTGTACAAGAGGGCCAGAGCAGACTGTATTTCCTAAGGAGACTCAGGTCTCAGGAGACTGACATGTGCAGTAAGCTGCTGGAAATGTTCTGCCAGAAAATAGTAACCAGTATGGTGTTCTACGCTATGATTTCCTGGGGAAGCAAACTGAGCTCAAAGGAAGCACAATGCCTGAACAAACTAATAAAGAAAGCTTGTTCAATTACAGAGCGAACCCTGGACACACTGGAAGCTGTTGTGAAAAAGAGAATAATGGCAAAATTGGATGCCATCATGAAAAATCCCCTACATCTCCTCCAGGAGGCACTCTCTTGAAGCACTTTCAGCCACTGGCTCATTCCACCCCGTTGTGCTAAGAAGTGCATTTGGGGTTCTTTTCTACCCACTGCTAACAGGCATTGCTTCCATTTGACGTACTTGTTAAGCTTATTTTTATTTATTCATTGATTGATTAATTGATTCATTGGATCTATTATCTGTCCTATCAGGCAATTCAATGCTTCCTTCAATTGTACTTGTTTATTGATTGATTGATTGATTGATTGATTGATTGATTGATTGAGTCAATATATTATCTATCCTGTGAGTCTGTAATTTTCTCAAACTAAATAAGGAGAATACAGAAATTTTAGTGATTGGGAATAATGGATATAATGAGGTTATTAGAAATAAACTAGATGAATTAGGATTAAAAATCAAGACAGAGGTAAAGAATTTAGGGATAACTATTAACTCTGACCTGAATTTTAAATCACATATTAATCAGATTACTAGGACAGCATTTTTCCACTTAAGAAATATAGCAAAAGTTAGGCCGTTTATAACATTGCAAGATACTGAGAAATTAATCCACGCTTTTATTTTCAGTCGACTAGATTACTGTAACACTCTACTCTCAGGACTACCCAAAAAAGACATAAATTGATTGCAGAATGCAGCTGCTAGAATCTTAACTAGGAAAAGAAAACCCGAGCGCATCTCTCCAGTTTTGATGTCACTACATTGGTTACCTGTGTCATTTAGAATCCTGCTTATAGTTTACAAAGCCATAAATAATCTCACTCCATTTTATATTTCAGAATGTCTTACACCTTATACTCCAAATCGTAACCTTAGCTCTTCAAATGAGTGTCTGCTTAAAATTCCAAGAGCTAAACTTAAAAGAAGTGGTGAGGCAACCTTCTGCAGTTATGCACCTAAAATCTGGAATAGCCTGCCAATAGGAATTCATTAGGCTAATACAGTGGAGCACTTTAAAACACTGCTGAAAACAAATTACTTTAACATGGCTTTCTCATAGCTTCATCTTAGTTTAATCCTGATGCTCTGTATATTCAATTAATTACCATTATTATTCATGGTATTATTATTCAAAATCCGTACTAATCCCTACTTTCTCTTCTGTTCTTTTTTCGGTTTTCTGGGGTGGCAACCAGCACCATCACCACCTGATCAAAGCACTGTGATGTCCCTACATTGATGGATTAAAGGCCAGAAGTCCACATGACCGTCATCATCAAGTTCTTCCATGAGAACCCTGAATACAATGAGGACTCATCATTTATGTTAGGTAGAATGCCTAGAGGGGGCTGGGCGGTCTCGTGGCCTGGAACCCCTGCAGATTTTATTTTTTTCTCCAGCTGTCTGGAGTTTTTTTTTTTCTGGCCTCCCTGGCCATCGGACCTTACTTTTATTCTATGTTAATTAGTGTTCCCTTATTTGAATTCTTATTTATTTTGTCTTTTTTGTCTTTCTTCATCATGTAAAGCATTTTGAGCTGCATAATTTGTATGAAAATATGCTATATAAATAAATGTTGTTGTTGTTGTTGTATTCTTACTTTTCATGTTTCTGCTGCTGTATGCATTTTAATTTCTCTATGGGATCAACAATGGTGTGATCTCATAGCGGAGGTTTGATATTCATTTGACTTTGGCTTCAAGTAGGCTAACGGCACAGCGCTGTGCTGTTCATGTTCAAACTACTCATAAACCATCCTGAATGTATTGTACTGGATCAGCTTCTATTTGTTGCAGTTACCACATGATTTTCAAATTGCCTTTACTTTTTGATTTACCCTTGTAGCTGTCTCTCAATTTTATTAATTACTTAATTAATTTATTTTCACAGAACTAGACATACAAAGCTATTCAATAAACTAAATGTGTATGCAGAGACATGAGGGAAAATTACTCTGAAATTTCTCAAACTATTAAAAGACATATACCATTTTGTGATATTTGCATACATTCTGTTCCAGAATCTGTGGTGATACAGTATCAAGTATATCCACATTACCTGCTTAAATTAAACTACTTTTAAATGGAGTGTACAGTATCCTGGCTGCACCTGATGCAAAAGACAAAGAAAGTCTGGATGTTAGCATCATTTCACGTAGGGCACACACCCAGGCACACATACACAGCCAGATTCACTCAAACCAGCCCAAACTGTCAAAGTCAAGAAGCACAACATACATACCTTTGAGATATGGGAGTCAAACTGGACTGCAGAAAGTAAAAATCCATGTACACACAAGGACAACATACAAAGTCAGCGCAGACAGTGATCAAACCGGGACTGAAGCCTTTA
Source organism: Polypterus senegalus (assembly GCF_016835505.1). Lineage (NCBI taxonomy): Eukaryota > Metazoa > Chordata > Cladistia > Polypteriformes > Polypteridae > Polypterus > Polypterus senegalus. Next base: position 61,344,989 of record NC_053159.1, on the reverse strand, counting down.
GAAAGCAGTAGTAACCACTGTACCAATCACACTGTATCACAAACACACTGACTCAAAGTAATAAATACTGTGTTGTATTAGCAATATATACTTCATATATAGTACAGTCTGATCACTCAGTACAGTATATGGTTAGTGTCAATTGTCAGTGAATTGTTGATTTCTGCAGAGGTAACTTATTACCACCGTTACAAATACTTTTGTGAACGAGCTAAACAGGGTTAGGTGAGATGTAGCAGCATCTTAACAGAGTAATCAACACACATAAAGTGCTGATTATTCAAGTATATCTAAAGAGGCAGCTCAATGCATAAACTGATTCTTTATTAACAGATGAACAATGAAATTCTTACTTGTATTTCTTTCACTCTAGCAACAGCGGTAGAGTACAAGCAACTGAAAACTAATACAACACCATACATTAAATGCAATATTAAATGATAGATACATACTACTGGACACTGACAGTGCTACTGAGCCCCAAGCTCCAGATATAATTACATAGACACCAGTTTTGGTTTCAAAACAAGTGCTTTTATATAACAAAGTACCTTTACCAGGCTTCATCTATATATATAATTCACTAAAGTCACGCAAGACACTGAGCGCAAGCATGACACTGAGGGCACAAGCAAGACAGAGCCCCGCCCACCAACTCTAAGACCATGGGATATGCTCAACAGAGACCCGCCCGCCAACTCTAACCCTCCCACCGCGTCATGGGACACGCATGACAGAGCCATGCACGCCAACTGTAATCATCCTCCTAAGTCCAGCATCACTCTCGAGGCACGCAACAACTCACCAAACACAGCCTCAGTCGCTTTCGTCTGTGCAAAAGTCCACATGCACCTCTGAGCTGCGTTGACTTTACACCGCACGCAAGACAGAGAGCCACGATCGCCAACTCACAGAGCCCCGCCCGCCAACTCTAACTAAGGGCAAGCAAGACAGAGAGCACACGCAAGACAGAGAGTCATGCCTGCCAACTTACAGAGCTCCCCCCCACCAACTCTAAGACCATGGGATATGCACGACAGAGCCCCGCTCGCCATCTCTAATTCTACTTCCTCGTCCATAGTTGCTCTTGATCAAACAGTAATAATTAGCAAACAAACAAAGATAACTGGCAGTAACAGTGCAAAATTCACAATTGGTATACCATTTTGAAAAGATAAGTTTTGAGGGTAGTTTAAAATGTGTTATTGAATTGAGCTGATGTATATGAAAGAGAAGAGAATTACCGAGTTGAGGAGCACTATGAGAGACGCTCGAGCTCCCATAGCATAGAGTTTAATGTGTGGTACAGAAAGTACATCTGCAGATGAGAATCAGAGTGAGCGAGACGAGCGTCAGTCTGTAGGAGATCAGTGAGGTTGTGGAGAGTTTTAAATGTTAAGAGCGGTATTTAATATTGTATTCTGTAGTTAACAGGGAGCCAGTGAAGTTGAGAGAGAATAGGTGTAGTATGTTCAGTGGATTTAGAAGGTTATTATCCTGGCAGCAGAATTTTGAATAAATTGTAAGCAATGGATACGATTTTGTGGGATGACAGATAGAATACCATTACAGTAATCTATACGTGAGGTGACTCAGGCATTAACCAATACTTTAGTACTGTGTTGCGTAAGAACAGGACAAAGTCTAGAAATGTTTCTGAGATGGAAGAAAGCAGTCCGAGAAATGTTACTTATACGGGAGGAATTATTTAATAAATAATAATAATAATAATAATAATATAATTATTATTATTATTATTATTATTTAATAATTGCCATTATTACTGTATAAATGGATATAAATAATTGCATGTAAATGATTCACCAAAATCTGTTGTATGTAAACGATACTGTTTAAAACGTTATTGTTTTTTCATCAGAATACCTGGTTTCCACGTCTACTTGTATTAGTTTAAATGGCACTTTTACCACTCGCAATAGGGCGGACGCGCTGACTTATCGTGTCGACTGGGCAACACAATGAATGCGGCGTCTATCTATATATGTCTGTGTTTTCCGTAGCCTGCTACAGGAAGGTACTCTCTTGACCATTGGCATTGGTTTCTCTCCTTGCTATTTTCGTTATACTGTGACAGTGGTTTCCTAAGCCTTTGTTATACTGAATTCCTTTCTCACCATTTTCCGTTCCTATTCTTACACCGCCGTATGCTACGGCGGGCTTCGCTAGTTTCCTTTATTCAGCACGGCATAGCAATACAATTCTTTCTCTTTGTTCTCCTCCCAGGCAAGTACTTGTGGTGGTTAGTTTATTATTTCCAATGAGAACTTCTCGGCCAGACAGAATCCCTTGGTCATAGGCAGTCAACTCCTGACAGCTCTCCCTGGTGACCTTGATGTAACTCAAAAAGGCAGCTCTATGGGACCACAACGTTCGTGTTGCCCTGCAGGTGTCCAAACCAGGGCTCAAAAGAGAGTGTGCTGTGTGCCGTCCAGTGTATGGGGGAACAATCTGCCCATAGGACACTTGGCCAGGTAAGGGAAAGGAGTCCATCCCAGGTGGGATACCACTCCACCCATTACAACACACTCAAGCAGTTATCAATATAAGTGGCTGTTGGGTAGCCTAATGACATGTGGATAAAACATGGCATAATATACATTGCAAATTGAACTTAATAATAAACTGGAATCCACAAGTGTGGCAGCCTTTAGTGCACACGTGATGTTTGCACCAGAACGAGCATATCACTGTTCTCGCACTTTTTCAGTAACATTTTTCACATAAACAAACAAAGGCAACAATAAATGACTTGTTGTAATAGTTATTGAACTAACTTAAATTTGCTAACTGAAATAAGTGGAAGTAGGAAAAAAAAAGCAAGCAAAATGACTTCTAATGGGTAAAGGGTGCAACAAAATTCACTGATGTTTAAAATAGATCACATTGAAAAAGCTGAAACTCAGTTTAAACAATGAGTGGATGCAATAGTGAGTGAGTGAAGCCTTACAGCTAGTAATTTTTCACAACTACAGGAGCCTAACATGCTGGGATTGCAACACATGGTCAGGTACATGACCACTGGGTGACCATGGACAAGAACTAGATGATCACCTCCCTGTTGGCTGAAGAATGGAATCAGTATCTTTCAGGCACATAAAACAATCACAAAATGTAATCCACAGGGCTTTAAGTATTGCTACTGGATAAACATTTAAGTCATTTTTATTTGATCAGCATGTAAGATTGCATTTGAAAATAGTCCTGAATTTTGTTTCTTTTTTTAAAGGATTCATGATGGCGTAGTCACAAGAGCTGCCACCCCCAAAGGATCCACATTCCTGCTTTCAAATCCCATGCCTGGTTGTCATCTTTGTGGAGTCTGGATGTTCCTCCTGGTTACTCTGGTTTTCTTTTCACAAGATCAATGATGTACATGTTAATTGGCAATTCTAAAATGCCAGGATCAACTCCATCCCCCCTGTCCTTGGATTCAGTGAGATTCAGATTGTTACATATGTTTTTAAAGATTTAGTTAAATTTTTATAAACCCATAGGAAGATGGTAAACATAAACTATTGGGTCATGTGAAAAGCATGGTGTGAATGATCAATTTATACTTGCTAATCAACTAATTCTGCCCATCTTATGGATGTTCAAGGAACCTGAACTAGCTGGAAAAACAATGTGGAACTAGGGAGAAAAAGTCTTTATTGTATAGGCATGGGAACATCATTCAGAATAAAACAGGACCATAATATGCTAAGGCCAGTAGGTATTGAAAGGGCAGTTACTGATATGTTGGGAGGAAGTGTAATAGTCAAAATGTTACAAGGCAAATACTTTTATGACATTTAGATGAGATAAACTCAACTATTGTAACAATGTAATTAATAAATATTCAACCATTAATACATTTTAACACTACAGAAAAGATTTCAAATATTAGTCTGTGTTGAAGAAACACCCTACCAAACTTGTTAAATGTTTCTAGCCTTTGGAACAGCCAGCGTACAAAGAACAGATTGGTTACACCTTCAATAAAATAGCAAAGCCTCTGAAAATTGGGCTCTCCAGTCATGTTTCACCACCCTACCCCCATCTGTTCATCAATGTGACAATTTAAAAATGATCTGTTATGCCTAGCAGTGCATTCAACACAGCAGACGGCCGCCGGCAACTTTTATATGTCCATTTGTTTTAAAGTTGTTAAGTGACACGAAACAGTTCTGACTCCTTTCTCCAGACCCATATCCCATTACAAATTAGGAGACCTTTGGTGATTTGGAAATCTGGAAGAACAGGGCAATTATTCCTTATTCTCTAAAAGCCCCTGCCCAGCAGTTCACATTGCACATCAGTTAATTACATCCTGTAATGCTAATTGCATAAGCTCAACTGCAATGGATTCTTTCGTGACATTGTTTTGCATGAATGTAGTGTCCCTCCATTCCTTAATCCTCAGTTGGAAATGGTTTACAGCCTCAGGGAGATAGGGGCTTATGAAGCTTGCCAGGGCTAATGGCAAACACAATGCCAGCCTGTACCCTATAAGCCTGTCTACTCAATGATGACTCTTCTATAATGAATTTGTTTTATGCAAGCTTATTTAATTCATTGTCTCAGGTAACTATTCAGACAGCAAGCAGCATTCTTTAAGGGGGTGGGTAGAACTCAGCTGCACATTCACTTATGTTTGGGAAATGTACAAATGCCAGTTGATCTGAGAGCAAGTTGTTGAACGGTGGGTGGAAACCCACAAGAAAGCTAAGCCAAGATGAAAACTCCACACCTCTTCCACCAGAATCTGGAACTGGAAAGGAGGACAAGTAAATATTGCAAACTGTGCCAACACGCAGCCTTTTTTCTATGCTTTAGAATTCAATTCCATTAGAGAATGAGTCTTTGTGAGCCCTTCCATTGCAGGCATTTCAAAGCAAGACATTGCAGGATTTTGAAATTTACTGAGTAAGAGAGAAAGTCTTAAAGTGGTATTTATGGTATTCTGTAGGTTTATCTTCAAACCAAAGTTGGCAATTTGGATATCGAGCCATATCATGGGATGTTAATGCCAGGGTGGGACCTGGACAGAAGGTTTCAGCTTTTCTTTGAAAGAGTTCAACATATGTTTCAAAAGAAATTATCATTCAGATTAAAATATTTAGACAATTCATACTCACCTAATTCATCCAAAAAACAAGCTGAGATATGAATTTCCCCATAATGCTGCTCTTTACTGACAGCAATGCTCTGTGTAATAAAGAGGGCACAGCATCGATTTGAATAAAATGGCCACCAAAAGCATATGACAGTATCCTTGTGACATCACATGCATGCATTAAATAGATTCTGGTAATACATGGTGGTGGCATAACATCCAGAATTCCAAATGTGAGAACAAGGATGTTATCATCACATGGCTCCCGAAGGGCAAAAAAGAGCCCCCCCCAAAAAATCAAAAATAATACCATTTTACAGTTTCAGTTTTAATAATGAAACTCTTATGATTGGCCCAAAAGGAAAGGCCAGCAAAGACCAGCAAAATGTCCTGCCCATTCAAAGCTTGAATTATTTAACTAAATTATTAAAGAATCTAATATTCAAAAGACTAAATTCAAAAAATGAACTAAACTCCAAATATTCAAATAGTCTTAATCAAAGTAAAACTAGTAAGACATGAAAATAATGAACAAAACAGTAACTAAAATATTTGCCTAACTTAAAGTAAACAAATTCAAAAATGGTAAAAAAATAATAATAATTTTACAAAATACCAAAAAAAGAAATCAACAGGGAATCAGAATCGAAAAACAAATAATTCTGCAGCGAAGAGACTGCAAACAGCAAGGGAAAGTGAGGAAATTAAACAGCAATAAATAAAGTCAAGAACACAAAAGCAAGGGAGTAGGGCAAAATGGCAAGCATAAAGAAAAATGAAACGAGGGGAGATGCACTCCAAAAATCCAATCCTAATAGGTAAGATATGGCAATCAAACAAATCTTATTGAAATAATACAAATAAAATTAGGAGACAAGACTAGAAACAAACAACACACAAAAGAGATGGCCAGAAGGAAACTGTACTTAGCTAAAGGAACAAGTGATGAAACGGGGTGAGTGACCAAAGACAAACAGCATGTGGCGATGTGTCCAAAGACTCTTTGCAATTGACAGGCACACCTTTTTGGTTTCAGTAAAGATTCGTCACCCCTTCTGTCATAAACTGTTTGCCCTAGACTCTCCCGTTGGGTACTAGAAATTAGCCAAGTCATGGAATAGGCAAGGGAAATATGTAGGGAACACTAGCCTGTGTTAAACCTTTAAGTCTTGAGTTTTCTGGATTTGAGCCCTTTGACCTTTAATCTGTTTTAGATTCTGATTTTTCAACTACCACTACTTAAACTGTTACATTATGTTTTTATTTCTACCCGATTAGAATCAGGATTTCAGGGCGTCAGACAATAACATAATTATTTTTGACTTTTACCTGAATTTTTAGCTTTGAACTCTGCTCTGTCAAGGCTTCTCATTTTGTACTTGTCACCAGTTTGGCCTTTGCAGTCTGCTGGGCACTGCTTTGGCGTCTGCCTTTAAGGTATGATTTCTATGCTGGACACACCAATTTTAGAAGGCAGTGCTGAGCAGAAGAACGTCTCAGTCAATATTAGCCTGGCAACAAGTATTATCTGTAAGTGTGGAGTTAGCAGTTAACAGAGAGTGATGCACCAGGAGTGCTGCCTTTAACATCCATGAGGCATGTAAATGAGCCTACGCACCATTAGTCCAGTGATCTTGAACTTAACAGGCACATTTTGCCCAGGGCTTGCTATTTGGATTATGGCTTGACATTTGAGACTGAGTGGAGAAGAATGGAGGTCAAAAGGAGATGTGTTATTGATACCAGATGGCAAGACTACACTAACTTCCTGTCAATTTTACAATCTAATCACTTTTAGGACTCTGATAGTTGTTCATTAATCTCCAACTTGAAATGCCACAGAATAGCTGCGCATTATAAACCTGCAATGCTGAATGGCATGCTGGGCTTTCCAAAGCATTGCTGTGTAATTTTCAGTTAATGGTCATTCAGTTTTGTGGCTACTACTCACTAGAACTCTTAACCAGTAATGGGGAAGTCAATTTATTGTAAGTCTCCTTGTCCAAACACTCAGTAAGAGGCTCACGTATGACATTTTCTAACTTGTTCAAAAAATGATCAGACTACTCATAATAATAAATCTTTTTCATGATCAACTTTGTTACAGCTGATTTTTTATATAATATTACCTTTGTTTCTTCATTGTTATTTACTCACAATTTGATTTGTTTTTTTCTTGCAACTTTTTCTTAGTCCTCTGTAAAAAGCATTGTTAGCTACTTCTTGTTATAGAAATAAATGTTGTTTTTGTTGTTCATAAAGTATGTAGTTATCATGGTTTCCTAATAAATTAGCTTGTTTCCTATGAAAGGTATCATATAAAATAAAACATGATTCTTTAGTTTTGGGATGAAGAATTGTACATTTAGTTTGACTGGCTCAGGGGATCACTGCAATATGATAACATTTTGTTATTTATCCTTTATTTGAAATTCCTGTATTTTCTCTCAATAAGCAGTGTGCCTCAAAGCAAACACAAACACCACACTCAGTAGTTCCTCCACTGAACTTGGGGATCTCACCTACAGTGTAATAATGCAGATAAAAGATGAAGCCATGAGCTGACACAATAGGCTTGAAGTATAATAAAAGGTTCCCTTCTATAAATTATCAAATCAATTCAAATCCCCTTTATATAAAGAGGTGATGAGGTATTCTGTATTTCCTAAAATAAGTTCTGTATATCATCCACAGTGGAGGTGTCCTGACTTACTCTTAATAAATATTAATCACCATGTATTTCAGATTTGACTAGATGTAGACACTGCACTGTACATGTTGTTGTACACAGCACAGTAGATACATCAGAGCACTACATCTAATCATCAACTCTTCGTTACATCAAAGTGTTCATTGGTTAGTTAGCTTATTTTAACCATTTGTGTACGCTGTAAGAGATTACTTCAAATGAAACATATGCCTTTAAAAAGAAAATAAACAGTTTCCAGCTAAGGCAGAACATTTTCAGGATCTGGTTTTGTCAGTTAAAGCACAACTGTCAGCAATGCTCTCTGACACTTTGCCTACTACTACTACTACTACTACTACTACTACTGGTTTTGATAGATAAGTGGACTACAAAAAGGACAGGTAAGAGAGAAGCCAGAAACTGCAAAGGGTAGTAGCCTGGTTTCGAAGTTATAATTCAGAGACCAGAATATTAATCACCTACTGAAGGATGCTCATTAAAACATATCCTACCATTTATTTTGGAAAACAAAGGGCTTATAAAACTTAAAGAAAGCAGAAAGCCTGTACTCAAAATGATTAGCTGTAAATATCCATCAGTAAAAACTACAGTCTTCCACTACCAACAGCAACAAATGTACATATTGAGACAGTCAACATTGAGCAAAGAGTCGCTAGCAGACAGTGAAAATGTCAGACTAAAGTGAGCCACTTGATGGAAGGTGACTAGCTCAGAAATCTTGTAAAATTGCACACACTTCATAACACTAAAAGAGGTAGAATTCTAAAATTAAGCAAATTTGCCAACAGCAAAAATAAAAATTAAGTATATACTAAAAGAACATAAATCCGACGAAGATAACACAAAGATGTTTCAAGCTAATTAGCAGCCTACAAGAAACGTAACAGATTATTTGTGTTTTTTGTTTTTGTTTTTTTTTACTTACTGTTTTCTTCTTTTCTTCTTTTGTTTTGGACATTAATTCGTAGTAACCTCTTATTTGTTTTCAATTAAACAAAAGCACAGTGTCCGGACCTTGGGAGAATTTTAACAAAGTCCAGACAAGTGTAAGGATCAGCCTTCAGTGTGTGAACAGGAAGTAGACAGAGATTCTTTATAAATAAAAAAATCTATTAAAAAAATCTTTCCAATGGACACAAAAAGACATAGCAGGAATTACCTGAAAGACAATCCCAAAAACATAAATGCTACAAGAATGGTAAATAAAACAGAGCATGAGGGCCACAAAATCCACGAAATATGCAGAAGCACAAGAAAATCGCCATAACTCTCTAAACCCAGCAAGCATATTCAAATGAACTGCAAGGGACTACTTGTTTTCTCAACCTTTATAGGGCTGAGGGTGTTTCCACACAGAGACAGGTTCATAAGGAGACATAAAAAAGGTACTTTAATGGAGAACAAAGAAATAAGGATCAAATCTAGACTGGTGAACCCGGGGAAAGATAAGGTTACTGTAAACATTAAGTTATGATGACAAGGAGTGTTAGATCATTTGAGTGAGCCATAAAAGACTGGTGGAAGTAAGGTTTCTCGATTCTTTGTTGTTCTGCACAGGTTCTTTTTCACACCTTTCATCTGAATCCAATGCAAGGAACGTTCATGCACTTCCCAGTGCTAACCAAGCAAAAAAAAAACATCTCAGCTCATCTAATAATAATAATAATAAAACAAAAGTTCAAAGTGCTGCCAGCAAAGCAGCGTTAAAGTCCATTGAAGATGTTATAAAAACTGTTGCAGGGAACTATAAAAATATCCTGTTCTGAATTATAAGAACCACAAGAGAATCTGGTCACCTTTCCTATTGTGGTCCCCGGCCGGGGCTGGAGCCCGGCCGGGACGCCCAGGAGGACGTGAGGAGGGCTTGTGCCTCCTCCAGACCGTGAGGGGGTGTCCGTCCTGGTTCTGTTGGGAGCCACGGGTCGAGGGCATGGAAGCCCTACCCTGTAGGGGCCCGTGGCCACCGCCAGGCGGCGCCCTGATTCCGGTTTACCCCGTGTGGTCTTTGGCCGGGGATGGAGCCCGGCCGGGACGCCCAGGAGAACGTGAGGAGGGCTTGTGCCTCCTCCAGACCGCGAGGGGGCATCCGTCCTGGTTCTGTTGGGAGCCACGGGTCGAGGGCATGGAAGCCCTACCCTGTAGGGGCCCGTGGTCACCGCCAGGCGGTGCCCCGATGCCGGTTCGTCCCGTGTGGCCCTTGGCCGGGGATGGAGCCCGGCCGGGACACCTTAGAGGACCAGAGGAGGGCGTGTGCCTCCTCCAGACTGAGTGGGGCGTCCGTCCTGGTTATGCAGGGGGCCTCGGGTACAGGGCTTGGAAGCCCAGCCCTGTAGGGACCCGTGGCCACCGCCAGGCGGCGCCCCAGTGCCTGTTTATCCCAGGAGCCCGGCACTTCCGCCACACCAGGAAGTGCCGGGGGGAAGACGACTGGGGAGACACAGATGGCTTCCGGGTGCACGGCCAGCACTTCCACCACACAGGGGTGTGGCCGCCGTTAAGTGCCGGGAAGCAGCTGGAGCCCATCCGGCTCCCCATAAAAGGAGCCGCCTCCCTCCAGTCAGGGGTGGAAGTCGGGAGGCAGAAGGACTAAGCTTGTGGAAGGACTGGAGGCGGCCAGGAAGGCACAAGGACTGTGGGCCCTGGACTTGGGGGAATCAGTGCCAGCAGCACTGGGGTTGTGTGAGTGCACGTGACTTTTTATATTGTATATAGTTGTACATAATAAACAGTGTGTTGGGTGAAAAATATGATGTCCGTCTGTCTGTGCCGGGGCCAGCGTTCACACTATATAAACTGACACAATTTCTCTACAATTGCTGCCATTTTAAGCTACTATATGAGATACAGTGGAACCTTGCTTCACGAACGTGTCTGAACACGTAAAAATCAGGTTACGACCAAACAGTTCACCAAACTTTTGCATCTGTTAATGACCACACACTCGGTTGATGAACAAGCCAGTTTCCCCTTCCGGTTTGTACACACCGATGATTTCCTCACGTGTTGCATTGTTCTCGGTCAGACGTGCGTGCTTTCGCTGTGAACTCTTTGTGCGTTATTTAATTTCCCTTCCTGTTCGTACGCGCCAATGATTTCCACACATGTACAGTCTCTCCCTGTAGTACATTGTTCTCGGTCAGACATGCATTGCGCAGAGGGACTTTACTTCAAAACTGTAATCTCCTCTCCACCCAGTTCCTCCTCACTGCCTTCATGCCAGAACTCTACTCATGCAAGGTTAGTTTTCTTGGATGTTTATTAAAAAAAGTGTTTACAGTCAGCGGTTCCTAAGGCTGTAGAGTGAGCTCCTGCAATGTTAGTTTTCTCTGTTCAAGGTTTTCTCAGTGTTATTCAATGTTTTTACATTTAGTTTACTATTACACTGTACATTCTATGGTATAATTAACTATTGTTGTGCTTAAAAATCTTTAAAAAAAATATATTTACATACAGTTCGTACGATCTGGAATGGATTAATTGTATTTATATACAATCCTATGGGGGAAATTACTTCAAGTCACAATCAAGTAGTGTTGCGACCAGAGTTTTGGAATGAATTACAGTCGTTACCTGAGGTTCCACTGTATAGGGAACCCTGGCGACTCCCAGCTCTCTAATTGGTTGTTGGTTCCAGCCATCTACCAGTCATAGTATTTGGTGCTCTCATAGTACTCTGGCGGGCTTTACAGACAGACTTAAATGCTTAAGTGGGTTTAGCTTAGAAACTGAATGAACAATGTTCTAAAGAAATGAGCTGTCTAGAGAGGCCTCTGCTGAGCCATGCTGTGCATCATTTGCAGTATGGCCTGGATATTAGCCAGAACTATGTGAGTTTCCCCTCAACTCAAGCTCTGGTTTCACTCCAGCACTAAATACAGAAGTTCAACTGAAACCCACTTGACCTAAATTTTTTGTTGCTATTATGATCATTGGTTCTTGAGGCTGATCCTCCAATTAGCTGTGAACCACCCAATCTCACTAAGATTGCACAGGTGGTGAACTAGCTGAGGGGGGAAGGGCTGCAGGGATCTGTGGTGTCCGGGGTGAACTTCTCCAGGCTGGTGGTAAGGCTGTCCTCCTAGCATTGCAAGCAATCTTTGGTTCCATTTGGAAGACTGGCATCATCCCAACTGACTGGAAAATGGGACTTGTCATCCTTATCTGGAAAGGGAAGGGTGATCATCTGGATTGCAGCAACTACAAAGGGATAATACTGCTCTCGGTGCCAGGTAAGATCCTTGTTAGGGTCGTCTTCAATAGGACCCGTGATCACTTGCTCACCTACCAGCAACCAGAACAATATGGTTTTACGCCTAAGAAGTCTACCTTTGACAGCATCCGGTGGGTTCTCATAGAGCACAAACGCAAATATCAGCAGAGTTTCTTTGCAGCCTTTGTCAATTTTCGCAAAGCGTTCGACTCAGTTGATTGAGCTGCCCTGTGGGACATCCTGAGGGTTTGCAGGACTCCCTTGAGGTTGCTGGATATCATGGCCAGCCTATAAACTGGTACTGTGAGTGCTGTGCAGAGTGGAGGCGGGACCTCTGCATTTTTCCCAGTTGATTCTGGGGTTCGTCTGGGGTGTGTTCTTGCTCCTACTCTGTTCAATGCTTGTATAGACTGGGTGTTGGGCAAGGTCGCGGGGTCCAGCGGCTGTGGGGTATCTGTTGGTGAAGAAAGATTCACGGACCTTGACTTTGCTGACGATGCTGTGATCTTTGTGGAGTCAATGGAGGCTCTGATTTGGGCGCTTGAGAGACTGAGTGAGGAGTCTGAGTGTCTGGGCTTGCGAGTGTGCTGGATAAAAACCAAGATCCAGGCCTTTAATGACCTATTGGGCACAGCCATCAGCATTGTGCCTGTTTGCGGAGAGAGTGTTGACCTTGTTGAGAGGTTTATTTACCTTGGCAGTGACATTCATATCTGTGGTGACACTTCCTATGAAGTCAGTAGACAGATTGGGAGAGCATGAGGGGTTCATGAGGTCGCTTGAAAGGGGTGTGTGGCACTCCCGATATCTATGCAAAAGGATGAAGGTCCAAGTCTTTAGAGTCCTGGTGCTTCCTGTCTTGCTATATGGTTGTGAGACATGGACGCTATCCAGTGACCTGAGACGAAGACTTGACTCCTCTGGTACTGTGTCTCTCCGGAAAATCCTTGGGTACCGTTGGTTTGACTTTGTGTCGAATGAGCGGTTGCTCATGCAGTCCCGATTGAGGCACATTACCTGCATTGTGAGGGAACGTCAGTTATGAGCACTATGGCCATGTGGCGCATTTCCCCGAGGGTGATCCAGCTCATAGGATCCTCATTGTTGGGCACCCAATTGGCTGGACCAGGCCAAGGGGTTGCCCACATAAAACCTGGCTGCGGCAGATGGAGGGTCATTTCTGGAAGGTAGGACTGGACCGCATGTCTGCCTGGGGGGTTGTCAACCGGGATACAGAGTTGTTTCGCCATGTAGTGGGTGCGGCAACACACTGTACCAGTGCATGCTTCCCAACTTGACTTGATTATGATCATTGTGAGATGAAAAAAATAATCACCATTATTTTCTATTGTGCCTTTTCTGAGCAAAATTATCTCTAGGAATTTTAAAATACAGGGATGAATTGTGTATTTTTACAATTGGATCATGGTGATGCTAAGTAGTTTACTTAGGGCATATAGTAAGTCAGTTTTTGGGGACGGAAGCACCTACCACTGGAATTTAAGTCCAGTGTCTTAGCCACAATGTCTACATTAATACATTTACACTGATGCTTCCATTTCATCTCTTTCACTCAACTTCCAATTTACATGCTGAAAATCTGCTCTGTGTTTGAGATCAAATAAAAACTGACTAGGGTTGAGATTTTAGTCAGTCAGTTTCAAAAGATCTACAGCCTCATAGTGGGTCCCACAATTATTACCATGGGTCCCTTTTAAAGTGCCAGAGATACCCAAAAAACATCATGCTACTTCCTTCTATTCTACTCTTATTTTGCATATCCCTATAATTAAAGACTTAACAAGGTTTACTTTATATAGCATGCATCTATTGCAAACATGGTCCCAAGGTGCTGTGGCACAGGCTTGACTTGCTCCAAATCAGAAGTGTGGAATACATGGGCTGCATTACATTCTGCATGAAATCACATTTTCTATAGCCTAATAATTTAGCCCCTAACTCACACAATGCACCTCCATGAATCTCTTTTTGTAACACTAACCTAATTGAGTGGTCACTTTTTTGACATTTTATTGTCTGGTGGGGTAATCATTCAGTTCTAGTGGGTCATGCTCTCTAGCTTGGTGCCTCTTAGTCCCTGTCACTGCCTTTAGCCTTTTTGATTCTTGTTCGCCTCTAGACTAAAGCCTTAACCTAAGGCAGATTTTAAAAAAATTTAAAAAAAGCAGATAATTGAAGATGTCTTTATTGCAAACCACCTGTCAGGCAGAAGGCTATTTTGTAAACCTTTTTGTATTTTCGTGATATCATTTGCATATTAACCTAATTTACACTGACCATGACGTTTTGGTGAGCACACGTTTTTTCAATTACTTGAGGCAAGGTTTTCTTTCTTTTCTAAGGGTGCTCTGTTTTGAATTCACTGAGGCCTGGGCTGTCGTTCACTGCAATATTAATGTTAAACAAAAGAGACAGGGCAAGGAGTTGCTGAGTAATTCTGGGAGATATGATGCTAATTCAGCTCCCGAAAGCTATGATTCAACTTACAGAGAACATGTGCTTGAAACCTGTAGTTTTGTGTGTCTGCGTGACGGACCAGCTTCATACAGCTTGGAGCAGCCTGCACATAGTACCGCTTCCAAGAAGAGATCTTGGAGCTAGCAATGCATCATGAGGCCTGTATTGTTTTGCTTTAGACATTCATTACTCATTACAACTTATTATAACAATTCATGATCTCAGGCTGCCAGTACCTAACCCAGCAGCACTGGTGCAAGGCAGAAACTCTGGACAGGGAAAGGGTCCTTCACAGGTTCCACTCACCTACATATACACAAATACACTCACATTGAGTCATTTTGAGAATTACTAGTTAACCTAATCTGTACCTCTTTAGGGTAGGGGTGTGGGAGAAAAATCAGAGTAAGATGAGGAAAACTAACTCAGACCGAGAGAAAACTCTTCACAGATAACCTCAATTTGAATTCAGGAATCCACTCAGACTCTACAAGTAGGAATTCAAAATGGTATAATGTTCCACCAAAGCACTGGGTTTTAATCACTGTATACGTTGAATTTATATAATCTGCCCATGTCTTGGTGGGCATTACTCTGGGGGCATGAAATTTTCTCCTCTACCCCAAAGATGTGCATGCTATGCCAAATGTGAGTGATTTTACCTTTGATAGACCAGTGTTGTGATCCAGGGTTGATTCCAATGTTTCCACAGTAGTCTCAAACCCATGACAAAGAAATACCTTCAACTGGAGTCAGTAGATTTTGAAAATGGATGTATGTAAGAAAAAAACTACATTGTACTTCATCTCTGGGATCAAGGAAACTTTTTACTGTATTTTATAAAACCATGTCCAGTGTGCAGCAAATGTAATCAATAAGGAGTATGTCACTATAAGTCATGATGTAAATGGTAATACAGACATATATGGGATTTTGCTATATTTACCATTACATTTTGTTTAGATATATACACCCGTACATAAAAGTAATAGGGTAAAGCAAAAAGTAAAAGCAATTTGAAAATTATCAAACAACTTAGATGGATAGAAGCTGATACAAAATGTTTGCAATGGCCTATGAGTAGTGTGAACACACATAGCACAGCGCTCTCTCGTTAGTCTAGCAGAAGCCAAAGTCAAATGAATATGGATGCTCCATTGCCGGTTTGCACTATTGTTGAATAACACACCATGGTGAGATTTCCTAGTGCAGAGAGAATGAAACCAGCTGAAATTTTCCATAGGATGTTGGCTTGTGCAGACCAGTAAACAGTTTAAACAGTCTAAACTTTACAGTACGCCAAGCCTTCAGGCACTATAGCATGTGCACATCCATATCCTAATAATCTAGATAACTAAATGTGCAGTAAGAGTAGACAGCGTAATCCTTTGGCCTTCTCTGATGAAAGCATTCACCATGTAAATGTGGGCTCATTAGTACATTGTTAATGGTCAACCTGATCGAGCTTTGATGATTACACTTGTTCTTCCCGTTTTAAATCTTTCTACCTATTCGTAAACATTTCACTGAGTCGTGTTGTTTTCACTTCCATATTGAGACCATATCCTTCAGTGAGTGTTCATGTTCATTTGAACTTGGCTACAACTAGACTAATGATAGGGACCTGCATTTTGTATGTTCAAACAATCTGTAAACCATTGTAAACATGTTGTATTGTGGTTTTGGTTACTGTGCAATTTTTAAATTACTGTATATACTCATGGAAAAGTTCTCCCGCAGGTAAATCGGGGATTGATTTTACTGTATAATTTCTGGTATTTTATAATGTCAGTCATATAAGTCGAATGTGGAAAACTCAACTGTTGGTCCAAGAGATTATGATATGCTAACACCCACCTGAGAGAGAACCACTGCACACACTGCATTTTTTTTCCTATGTGGGCGCATCAATGTGCTGTATCAGCGCATGCTCCGAAACCTCTCTCTCTCCCTATTGTGCCTATGTGACCACGTGGTAATACCTGGACTATTCCAAAGCAACATTTGTACTGTTTTGTGTTTTTTTGTATCTTACACCTTCATACACCTTTATTGTAAGTGCATCCCTTATCTACGATGGAGCATTCGATCAGAGGAAAGTATGAAGCTGGTTTTAAATTAAACATTGTTGAAGTAAAGAAAGAAATTGGTAACTGCACTGCTACAACAAAATTTAATGTGTCTCAGAAACTGTTGCGAGACTGGAGGAGGCAAGAAGTTGTAAAAAAAAAAAATAAATAAATTTAAGGGTTGGATTATTGAACGGGTGTATAAGTCGGGCTCTGATTTTATGACTGATTTTTCAGGTTCAAAAGCCAACTTATACTTGAATATATAAGGTACCTTTGTATTTTAGATTGTACTTAGAATAATAATTGCTATATGACCTGCAGATCTTGTTAACATGGTAAAGTCATGAAGAATGAGCAGAATTGCACTCTTTATTAAGACAAATGCTACAAACAATATTTAAATAAGAGGATAAAATGGGGCCGGTTACTACATCCAGCTGTTGCTGTTTAGTTGTCACACTGGTTTGCCATCATCTGAACAAAGCTACCTGGACACTGCTGGAAAGAAGCCTCAGATGAAAAAACTGGCCTTGTTCCCATTGTTCATGATGTACCAGAGCCTCTTGTTTGATGATGTTGATGTGGTTCTTTCCCAGCAGCTTGCTCCAAGTTAAAAGCTAAGTTAATTGTGTTTCTGATGTCTGAGTGTTTGTCCTGTTTTAAAGTATACTTGTATTTTTGGTCTAGAATTAGACCACAAAGTAATTTTTTTCAGGACGTATGTATCACCTTTAATGCAATGGATTAATTGGGTTAATACATGGATGGATGTTTGAGTAGTTGTTAATTTTTTTGTTCTATAAAGAGCACTGCATTGATTATTTATTGGACTGGTGAATCTTCTGTCAGGATGGGTTGCTTGTTAATAAGTGCTTTGTAAAATTCGTCTTGATAGGGAAGTGACATCTGTCTGTGTACAGCCGATATGGCTAAGTGTGTTCACATAATTTAAAAAAAAACATTCAAACAATTAGGAAGACTATGTCAAAAACATTCAGGCCTTTTAAATAGTAACCCAAGCTTCTGCAGTGCATTAAGGCAGCTGCAAACCAGCCTTGGGCAGAGAAAAAAGTACGATGAAACATTATATACTGTAGAGGGTCAGCATAAGATAGAAATTCCTTTGAAACACGCTGTCCATCCCCCACCTTGAAAATATAACATTACCAAAATTAGATAAAGACAGACTGACATGATGAAGAAATACCAAACTCAGGGGATGCTGAATATATAAATGCTCTGAAATTCAAGAGGTCTCCTGGGGTCGTGAGGATTTTCTGTGGATTAGATTGAGAAATTCTTGTAGCTTTTGATTGTGCTGACACATTGAAACAATGCAAGACGTTCCCGGCTGGAGAGTGCGTCAGAGTGCCCAAAATGTAAGGCAGCCCTGGGTAGCCTTGCCATTAGCACCACCTGCCTCATTGAAATCCTGATAAACTCTTAACATTCTTGGATATTTTGATAGCTTCTGTGTCTTGATTATTTCTTGTGACACAGAGGAGCTCTTCAACCACCTTTATATTCTGTGGTCTGACTCTTACCACTTGCCACATTTTACAGACATACTCTGCAATCCAATGCAAAATTACTTGAAGACAGAAATTTTCTTGTGCCTTTCTGACCTGATCATACTAAGCTGATAATGAAACATCAACTCTTGTAACAGAACTGTGGTATTCATAGCTGACCTGCTTTAATTGCTTTATTGGCAAAAGAGACATCTAAGAGACACCTGATACATAAAAGTATACTTACTGTATCTGGGTAGTAAAATGTTGAAAAGAGAATAAATGTTAATAGAGATGTTTGATAGGGTGCCATATTTGGTATGGCTGCCTAGATTACTACTTGTACCAAGCCATCCTGCATAGCACCATATGTGAAAGGCAGTCAATGTGTGGGCATGAAATTAGGGTGCTGTGTGAGACTCAACATGACTAATTTGTACAACTCCACTGGCTTTAAACAAAAAAAAAATTACGCCAAACAAATTTAATTCCACATATCTTTTAGTTGTATTGTCTCTGCAGCAAAATGCACTTATTTTAGACTGTAATGAAAAAATGTGCACAGAATTGTCAAACTCCCAGAGCCTTGGACTTAATTAATCAGAAAAGAGACGTAAACTACAAAAATTTGCTTTCAAAAGAAGCAGCTGTCACTCAACCTACCACCAGTACTCAGCATCCTACTGAGCAAGACTGATGAATTACAATGCCAAAGGAATGAAAAAGTCTGCTACTTGGTCGTCTTTAGAAAATTGTGAGTGCATCTTAGCTCTCCTGAGGTGGTGATTCATTCAAAGGGATTTTCAGTTTTTTGCCTGAACTACACAACACCAAAGCTGCAGTCGGAGGACCATGTTTTAAAATTCAAAGATGTTGTAGTTATCGCCATGATCATTCACACATAACCTGGAATGCCATTTAATTTAATGTCAACCTTCTACCCACTGTGGGAATCTGCCCTTGTCATACTTTCAGTAAAACACAGGATAATGACATCTGTAAACATGAAAATATTATGCCAGTAGAGAGGAACCGGCAGAAAGAATAGCGGGAAAGACCTATGACTTCAGTGAAAAAAATACAAGCAGGGTCCTTACCAAAGTCAAAACTTACTGAAAATTGCCATACCCAAAAATAGAAAAGCAAAAAAATTAATCTGTGAAATCATTTCACATTCTAATGGCCATCTTAAACATTTTAGTTTTTTTAATGTAATCTTGAACAACCAGTGAGTGTGTGATGCTAACTATTATACAGTTGCAATGGTTGTCATGTGTTAGCAACAGGGTGGGCAACATATACAAAGCTCATCCAAAATGCTGGTAGCCAAGGAAAAGAAAATGGTGTTGTTCAGCGTTCTGTTTGTTTTACTCAATATTATTTTATGTTTCTTAAAATGATCTTAAATATCCAAAATGATTAAACAATTTCATTATGTTTACTTAAAGGTTGCAAAAAGTCAAGAGAGCAGGTAGAACCACACAGAGAAAGATTCAAAAGCAAACAAAATCATAACAGAAAAGCTGCACTTGGTAACTTCATTTGTCATTTAGGGGAATGTTAACCACTACATTCTAAATAAAAATTACCAGCAATATTTCAGAATGTCAACTTTTCATGTCGTAGCAACCAATTTCCTAGACCAATGTTATTCCGCAACTGCCCCTCCATGGCATGTTGTCACATGATTAAGCCAGAGTTATTCATCAATCCTTTTGCATCCAGTATATCCACCCTCACTCATGATTTCATCCATATTATACACCTTCACACTTGATTCCAGGGTCGCAGAGAGAACATTTTCATAAGCAAACATCTACAGTGCAATAAAACCTTTAAAATGCTGGTTTGATGCAAATGTCAGGATTAATGTATTGACATAAGGTCTACCTTCAACTCAATTCTTTTCTCCATGTTGTTCTAGAAGATCTATGTCTGTGTAACTCAGCTAACGTCTGGATATTGGATTTCCTAATAAGCAGAGCATAGACGGGTAAAGATGGACCACAAAACCTAATTCTTACTCATTAGAAATTGTTAGGCTTCACTCGCTCTTCATCCATTACTGTACAGACAAATTCATTATGGTAACAACCACCTCATTAAGGAAACTGCAGTTACTGTGCTGATCATTCACCACAGCTACTGCAAATTGAAATGAGGAGGATCCCCTGAAAAAGTGGTGCAATGACAACAATAACCTGTTATGATTTTGTGAATTTTTCTAATTTTTCTGAGCTGATTAAATAGTTTCTAGGGATTCTGTTTTCTTTTAATATATTATTTGTTTCTTGGTTCTATCTTAATAGCAATGTGAAATTACATTAATGTCTTGCATTTTATTTACTGTGATGCCATTATCTGACATTTGCTTATATGGATGACACCATTATCCAAGGCAAAGGCAAGTCAAGTGACTTGCTCATGATCATACAGTGACAGTAGCAGGATTTGAACCCACAGCCTCAGGATTTGAAGTCCAATGCCTTAAATACTACACCACACTGCCATCACATGGTGAGCTGTTGCTGAAGTGTGAGGATTCCAGATGTTGCACTCTGTGAAGTCAGACACTCAAGACTTTTCAGGCCCACCCACAATACTGCCACAGTCCACAGGCTGGGAAACACTGATCTAAGGTTTTTAGAGTCCTAGTCATTCCACCTTACTGATGTTAAACGTGAGAGATTGAATCAATTACATATCCATAGTACATTCATCTTGACAATACACCAGACCTCCTTTAGATCAGTTTCTAGTATTACAAAGCTAAGGACCCTGTCAAAGTTCCATTGCTAGAAAATGCTGGATTGGTCAACAGTTACTTCCTTCTTAGCTTCCGACTTTCCTTTGTTTTTGGGGGGACCCCTTATGCTGTATTCCCAGCTCAGCTGACCAGATGGGGCTTTTCACTTTTCTGGTTGACTTTGCTAGGCTGGGTAGTTATTTACACTATTTCAGTATCTTCCTGATGGCAATTCAGTGCATCCTGTTCTTCTCTTGAAAGACTGAAGATCATATTCTAAGGTATCTATAGTTCTTCATCATTGCCTGTATGCTTGTCCTTTGTTTCTGGGTCTTTCTTCATAATAAGTTGGTGTAAAGTGTGGAAATATACATTTACAGATATGTACTTATTGCACAGTAGTTTTGGGTTCAGTGTTCTGTTTGTTTTACGCAATATTATTTTATGTTTCAGTTTAACTACATTCTGTTTTCAAATATGTAAAATGTTCTAGGTTAGTAAAAAATGGGTTTATAGGGTCATTATTGTCTTGTGAAAAGAGTTCAGCGAAATTCTTAATTGCATGTGCTATTCAGTATGCAACATGTTTCCAGTCACAGGCACCATGATTCGTGATTCGTTATCTAAAAAAAAATGTAGTTATTGAACTGCAATTCAATAATATTTATTTTAATACAACAAAAGCTACATCACAAAGGTTGTCATATATGAATACAAATTAAGTGGTCTCACTGATATTACTGATTGGAAGGAAAGTTTTTAATGTGAAATCAACTTAGAAGATTGACCCAAGGAAAAAGAAACCACAAGACTGTATTAACATTCATTTATGAGAGTAGTGCAGGCAGGCACCTCTGAAGTGAGAAATTGAATGCAGAACATCACATATTTATGGGGTCTTGCAGTACAGACAGATTTACAAGTGCAGCTGGGTTCATTAGCATAGTTCATGGATAACTGGATCTTTATAATCAGCAGACTGGTTTGTTATTGTCCCATAATTGAGTTCTGTATAGCAATAATTTAAAAATAACTCCTATAACCCTGAAACCCTTAATTAGATTAAGCAGGTATTGGAACAAATCTAGTTATGTATGTATGAATTAGTGTTCATAAGAATTTAAAGAATGCTTTAAAATCATTTCAGTTTTTTTTTTTTTTTGGTGCAGTAGCTCCTGACTCATTGGTATAAGAAAAACCCCACATATGACATACCAGTCAACTTGTCATGATGTCTAGTTATACAAGACATCAAGAATTTTGGGTTCCCTCCTTTTTATGGCTCCCTACACCGGAAAAGTCCTCATTTTGTAGAGATTTTTGGACCATATTCTGTGCAGGAAATGCAACACTTATGATAAAAAGCAAACCAATAGGTGTCTTAAGTAAAACTGATCAGAGAGACTTCAAGTATGTGCATATCACAATAAACTGAAGCCCAAGGTTTGGGTCGCCTCATAATGTGATACGAGGGATTAAATCTACTCCTTTTCAATATTTAAAAAAAAAATGGGGATCAGTAATATAGGCCTAAGAAGTTCCATGTATATGATAATATTTCTTTATTCTTTACCAGTGAACCTATCCATCTGAAAGCAACTTACCAAAGTTAAAAAAAAAATCATATTTCAGACATAAGCACTTGAGGTATTGTTTTAGACTATTTCAAGGTTAGTGCTTACAAATGTGGTGTTATTTTCGATTTTTGAACATTGAAGGCAATAAATGACAAATTCCTATTACAATAGAGAAAATTTAGGCTTCAAACATTTAAATTGGAGTATGCATTCAAATATTTTTAAATATCTGACACAACTATTCTTGTGTGTTATGTAATTTGACTTCATGAAGCAAATCATTACTGTTCTTATGAGCACCCCAGATAAGGGCAGCTTACGCTAATTCAGATTTTCTTACACATACAAAGATTATATGAAAACTGACAAAAATATGTCAGTCATTTTCTTTTAAAAATAAAGTAGTTATTTTAGAGGAATTTTCAAAATTTCTTCTGAAAGAACTTACTTGCATGGTTATAAGTGTTATAGTACTTAATTTAAAGCCTTCTGAAGTTCTTCCATGTTGCTGTTGTTCATGTTCTTCTGTTTAAAAAGTCTCCAATCACTTTGATAATATGCTGTTATCTACTTGATGAGCTACAAAAGCACATGATGAGTGTTAAATCAATAAATCTAGACAAATGTAACAACGTGAAAGCTCCCTTTCATAAAAATGTTTGGAATTTCACAGCAACTCTGGAGGTGGTATAGAATTTACAAAAATTAGTTCCCACTTGATCATCACCAATTCTGAAAAAAAAAAAATCTGTCAAATACATTTTTTTTCCTATCTACAGAGCAAGAGCTTCACTCTCTAGGAAACAAGCCCTCTCATATTGCATGCTTTTAATCACTAGTTATAGCACTGGACATTGCCTCATTGCTCCAGGAAGCCAAGTTCATTTCCCAGCCAACTATTATCTATTTGCAGTTTGCATGTTATGCCGTATATGAGAAGCTTTTCTTCAAATCTCTGTTGCCCTCTCACATCTGAAAGTTACGCAGATTAGCCTGATTAGTATTAATGTACTTATCCTGGAGTGAGTGTGAATGTGCGCATGTGTGTGTCCTATCATTGACTAGTGCCCGCCAAGAATTAGACCAAGCTTTGCCTCAGTGTTGGACTAAGCAATGTGAGAAAAAGAATAAAGGGATACAGTATAAGTGCAAGATAAAAACAGTTTTAGATGTTACCTTTTAACAAATGATATTAAGTTGAAATTGAAAGAAAATACATATAGATTGGGCTAAATAATTTTTTGCACTATGATGAAGATAAACAAAAGTTGTTTCAAAAAGTACAGATAATGATCAATATATTTTATAATATAGACATTTATTCTAAAATGACTATGATGAAAATGCTCTGACATTCAACTTTACTAACTAATAATAAAAGTGTGAAAGTTAATGGATCCCCAGTGTCTGTTATTTGCTTTAAATCTCTCTGACCTACTCAGGAAGAAACCACTGAAGGCAGGAATCAGCCCTACAAAGAGATCAGGTAGGAGAATGCACTTGGGATGATCTTCGACTTTCCTATGCAGAAATCTTTCCATATATTTGAAGTTTTTGCCCCCTGCATAGACCCTTATAATTTCAGACTACAATTTTCCAATCAATTTGAAATCCGGGAAAATACTACAAATTTGGTTTTCAATCAGTCTTTTTTATTGTTTGAGATGGCTTCAGGGTCATTGTTATACTAAATGACTAAACCACTATCAAGTTAAAACTCCCTGGCAAAGATGGTGAGGTTTTTGGTTAAGAATCACTTGACACCTAGTAAGTTACATGGAGCTGGCTAGGGAAGCCAGAGGAGTAAATGGAGTGGCTAGGTCAGGATAGTACGGGGCACATCTTCCAACTTCATGACTGTAGCTTTAAGAACAGTGTATCATTGATCTCTGAAGCATGTAGCAATGTCTTTTTACATGTGGTTTGTTTTCACTGCACATCAGTTTAGTAAGACTAGGTTGATTGGCAAGTCTAAACTGGCTAGATATGAGAGGCAGTGTAGGAGTGTACCCTCCATGGACTGTCACCCAATCTGGCAGATGGTTCATATGCTGCTGAAGGTCTAGCTCTCTGTGAATATACTGTATACATGTATGTTCAGAAAATGTATGGATGAGCATCGTGATTGTCCACCTAATTGTCAAAGAGGAAAGGGACACAAATGTTAAGTTGAAGGACTATCCCTGTCTTCACATGCTATGAAGTTTTCTCCTGGGAATCATGTATTTTCCAAAGGTTGTGAATGTAGCATATTATCATAGCATTTTTAAGACACAAGTGGCAGGTAAGTTTATTTTCACAGAAAACATAGAGTTCATGAATTGTGTTTACTGTTGCATTAACATCTGCACTTGAACTTTTACCAGACCATTTCAGGCACTAAAAAGACCATCTCCTGAAAACATACTTTAATTTCTGAGACAGCAAATAGGGGATGATTATGTGTTAACCAGAACTCACAAACCACTGAAAAGGAAGAGGATTAACATTCACATAAGCTTTTCAGCTATGAATAAATTTGTCCAATACTCCTACTACATAGTGTATATTGAACAGTAGTATATAATGCTATGATTAAAAGAGCAAGATATGACAAGAAGGTAAAATGCAAACTGTAAATATATGTTGTGGTTGTCCAAGGGAATGATGGGCCCAATGGCAAGTTAAATGTTGGGGTGCCAACCTGTCTCTTATTTTACTTGAAAAAACAAAATAAACAGCATTCAATGGCAGGAGTACAAACAAAGCATTGCCCTCTGGCCTCGGACAAATAAAGACAATGCCCATCAAGGCTTTTTTTTGTGTTTTTTTTTTTTTCACTGGGATTGCAGAAGCTCCACCTCCTCTGCTCTCCAGTCAATGAATGATGCCTCCTCCAGTTAGCTGGTTTTTAAGGTGAAAGGACTCGGCACTGTGGAGGCAAAGGAAGACAACGCAGTTAGCAGCAGTGCCTCCTCTCAGCCTGCAGTGGTATTACAGTACATACCTGGGAGGAAACCGGATGGTGACTCTCCGACACACATGCATGATAATGTATAGCGGTTTCAGTTTTTATTGCAGAGCTTTGTGCTGATTGTGGCTAAATTTATAGCAATAAAAATATGAAAAGTTAGACATGAAAGATACCAGGGAGACTTAACAGCAACTCAGTTAATGATGACTTGAGAGTTCAACACAGAGCAAGATGGAGCTACACTATAACAGTCAGTCAGTCATTATCCAACCCACAACATCCTAACACAGGGGTCTGCTGGAGCCAACCCAAGCAGCAAGGCAGGAACAAATCCCTGGACAGGGCACCAGCCTACCACAGGGCACACACACACACACACACACACACACACACACACCAAGCACATACTAGGGACAATTTAGGATCGCCAATGCACCTAACCTGCATGTCTTTGGACTATGGGAGGAAACCAGAGTACCCGGAAGAAACCCACGCAGACACGGGAAGCGAACCCAGGTCTCCTTACTGCGAGGCAGCAGCACTACCACTGCACCACCATGCCGCCCACTACTCTATGTGGTTATTTAAATCTAAAATTAGCTAAAAGTCTTTTTTCTTTAAGAGATAATGAAGGTTTGGTATCTTCAAAGAGGAGGTGTGGTCAGACTGCTGAAGTCTGCAAAATTTAATTATATTAACTATCTTGTCATTAATGGCTGTTACAAATAGATTCAGCATGTTCAATGAGGCATAGAAAAGATGATTCACTTGGCTTAAGCAGAACAGACTACTGTGATATTGTATGCTTAGTATGTGTTTGTTGCTCTAGTTCCAGCCTAGAGATAATTCATTGCCTCAAGGATCACAACTAGAAGAAGGAAATATGAACACGGACCTCTAGCTCTTAGATCTCTTAAACCCAGAATTAAACACTAGCTGAGACACTGGGTTCTAGTACATTATAAATGGACAAACTTCATAAGCCACACCAAATTCTTAAACTCCCTTGATCCGATTCAGGGTCAGGATGACTGAATCACTGAACAGAAGTCAGGACTCAGCTTGCGGACAGGGTGCCAGTCCATGGGAGGGCTCACTCACAAAGGCCAAGTTGGAATAGCCAATTAAAGTAAATTATATGCAAGTACCTAGAGAAAAGGCAATGTACACAGTGGGAGATCATTAATACTCCAACAGGTAACAGCTGGGGGCAAGATTTGAATACAAGACATTGGATTTGTAGGGCTCTTGTAGGGCAGCAGCGCTACTTAGTAGACGACCCAATATACCGCACTTACTTAGATATGCGTGTGTGCAAGCCTTTATATGCTCTTAAATAATTAAAATAACGCTATACCACAGTCTTTATGCTAAAGTAATATGTATATCAGTCTCCTTCATCCATAGATTTCTTAAGTTGGTCCATTCTATATTTCCTCAATGCAGTAAACTGTAAACCGTAAGTTTTTAAGGGTAACTTTTTGTGTGTCTCTTAGTAATAACAAATGTCTGTGTTCCATTTATAAAAAAAAAAATGACTGCAGATCAGTACTTGTAAAGGACTATACTATTGGAAGCACTTGTAAAATAAAAGTTTGTAGTCTTACATCATTTCTGTGTTATAATTTGAAACAGTGAACATGGCAAGAAGTAGCTCATCAGCTCAAATGTTGCTGCATCATAGGAACTTACAAGCTTGCTTTCAACTGTATTAACCTGTATTAAGAATATAATGTGAACTTTATCTTTTTAACTTATATTTTTTTCTTGCACAACTTTAATTTTTTGAAATATATTACTCATTTTGTCTCTAGAATAATATATTCCTTTGTGACTTGTTCTTTGTTATTCTGAAGCAGCCATAAATATAATACACTAGCCCTCTCCCGCGGCTCTGCTCGCATAGTAGTGAAACAGGATAAACTTTAAAAATCAATAAACAACAGGTATTGCATGTTTCCCCCTCCCCTCGGCCTGCAGCCTCTATCTCGGATTAGTGCCAATGTATCACTCCTGCAAGCAAACTATGATTCTTAGTGTTATGAGAGAAGTCGCAAAATCAACTGGAATGTTCAAGCAAATTCTAGAAAAAAAAAACAGACCTAAATCCATTAAGTAGTTCTCATGTTCGCTAGCTAAGAGAATGTAAATTATGCTAGGCTGGCATGTGAGGAAGGAAGGCCTGCTGCATCTGTCTCAGATTCACACAAATAAATCTGTACAGCGCGATGAGAGAGGTTGAAAAATCAACTGGAATGTTCAAGAAAAGTATAGAAAAAAACCTGATCTAAATCCATTAAGTAGTTCTCTCGTGAAAAGCAGACACACATATAGACAGACAGACATTGGATTTTATATATATAGAGATAAATAATTACTGAGGTTTATATTTTAAAAGGATGTATAGATATGTATGTGCTCTTATGTGCTTTATGTACATTGAGGTCCATAAATATTTGGACAGAGACTTTTTTCTAATTTTGGTTCTGCACATTACCGTAATGAATTTAAATGAAACAACTCAGATGCAGTTGAAATGCAGACTTTCAGCTTTAATTCAGTGGGTTGAACAAAAAGATTTCGTAAAAATGTGAGGCAACTAAAGCATTTTTTAACACAATCCCTTTATTTCAGGGGCTCAAAAGTAATTGGACAAATTAAATAACTGGAAATAAAATGTTCATTTCTAATATGGTTTCCTCCTTTTTAATGCTCTGCCAGGCCTTTACTGCAGCGGTGTTCAGTTGCTGTTTGTTTGTGGGCCTTTCTGTCCGAAGTTTAGTCGTCAACAAGTGAAATGCATGCTCAATTGGGTTAAGATCAGGTGACTGACTTGGCCATTCAAGAATTTTCCACTTCTTTGCTTTAATAAACTCCTGGGTTGCTTTGGCTGTATGTTTTGGGTCATTGTCCATCTGTATCATGAAACGCCACCCAATCAATTTGACTGGATTTAGCTGGATTTGAGCAGACAGTATGTCTCTGAACACCTCAGAATTCATTTGGCTGCTTCTGTCCTGTGTCACATCAACAATAAACACTAGTGTCCCAGTGCCACTGGCAGCCATGCACGCCCAAGCCATCACACTGCCTCCACCGTGTTTTACAGATGATGTGGTATGCTTTGGATAATGAGCTGTTCCACTCCTCCATATTTTTTTCTTGCCATCATTCTGGTAGAGGTTGATCTTGGTTTCATTTGTCCAAAGAATGTTTTTCCAGAATTGTGCTGGCTTTTTTAGATGTTCTTTAGCAAAGTCCAATCTATTCTTTCTATTCTTGAGGCTTATGAGTGGCTTGCACCTTGCAGCGCACCCTCTGTATTTGCTTTTATGCAGTCTTCTCTTTATGGTAGACTTGGATATCGATACGCCTACCCCCTGGAGAGTGTTGTTCACTTGGTTGGCTGTTGTGAAAGGGTTTCTCTTCACCATGGAAATGATTCTGCAATCATTCACCACTGTTGTCTTCTGTGGATGTCCAGGTCTTTTTGCATTGCTGAGTTCACCAGTGCTTGCTTTCTTTCTCAAGATGTACCAAACTGTAGATTTTGCCACTCGTAATATTGTAGCAATTTTTCGGATGGGTTTTGTCTGTTTTCACAGCTTAAGGATGGCTTCTTTCACCTGCATGGAGAAATCCTTTGACTGCATGTTGTCTGTTCACAGCAAAATCTTCCACATGCAAGCACCACACCTCAAATCAACTCCAGGCCTTTTATCTACTTAATTGATAATGACATAACGACAGACTTGCTCACACCTGCCCATGAAATAGCCTTTGAGTCAATTGTCCAATTACTTTTGAGCCCCTGAAATGAAGGAATTGTGTTAAAAAATGTTTTAGTTGCCTCACATTTTTATGCAATCGTTTTGTTCACCCCACTGGATTAAAGCTGAAAGTCTGCACTTCAACTGCATCTGAGTTGTTTCATTTAAAATTCATTGGGGTAATATACAGAACCAAAATTAGAAAAACGTTGTCTCTGTCCAAATATTTATGAACCTAACTGTATATGCTCTATCTGCATCTATAGATAGATTTACTTTGCTATGAAGAATTTGGCTTGTACAAAATAAATAACATATTATTTAATGAGACAGATCTTGACGCTGTAAGATAAGGCCATTTTTAAGTCAAAACATCCTAAATTCAAAGTATAAAATGAAAAAGAACTGACTGTCAAGTACATGTCCTTTTATATAATTAAGAACATTCTGGCTACAGCAAGAAGTACTATAATGGTCATTTATGGCAGCTGCCTTGTATGTTGGAGTAATATTTGTACACAGTATTTGAATACAATGATAAAAAGAGCAGCCACCATTCCTGGCTATTGTCTGTCTGTCTCTTTTCTATCACAAAGGCTTGTAATTTACTAAGTCATCCAGCCTTGGGATCTTTTCTCCATAGCAAGCCACTTGGACACAGGTGAGGAGCCAAGAACCCAGCACCAGATGTGAAACTGATCCTGTGTTCTTAGATGTACCAGTGACTCTTGTGAAGATTGTGCCTCAGAGAGTGTTTACTGTATATTAAGAAGTTATATCAGCAACAGAAGTCAAGTGAAGTTTTACTTTTCTCTAATGTCTGAGTGCCTTGTTCTTCCTTTGCCTATTATGTGGTGGGTATTTTTTGTGAAAGTGATAGGCAATTAGTGTTTATGAGATGAAATATCCTGTTTTTGTCTGGAAAAAAAAAAAAAATTCTCTGATAATTGCAAAACTGTTCATGGTAGTAAAATGAGACAACATCAATCCATTACTTGGAATCTGAAATTTTTCAGCTTATATTTGCATCCCGCTAACCATTATACATCTACTTATAATGTGCTGGTTACAGGTCTCCACTAGCATACACTACTCAACTTTAGGATGTGTCAAGAAGCAGAAATGCCCAAAAAAGCCTACATAGACATTGGCAGGACATAAATGTTGTGACTCAATGCCACCATGTCTCAATGTGTTGAATATTTTTACACTCTCAATGCAGACCTTTTCCGATGCATTTTCCACCCCAAGATTTTTTTCTGCTAGTATGTAAAAGGACATTTAGCATAATTGTGCCCATGGATTGCTGTTCGTCTAGATTCTAATTTTGTTTTATCCACCATTCTGTGGCATTGAGGTGCCTCCGCGTTTTTGGATCATGACAGGATCACCTAATTATCACTACCCATATAACAAATGTTTCTCCACTCTGTCACAAGAAATGGGCCCCTAACTACATTAAAGCTAATTAAATTCATTATAACCGACAACTCATTAGAAGATGTGGGGACAGGCAGCTAATGGATGTGCCCAGCTATTCCTGCAGGCTGGACCTAGGAATGGGAGGATCTCCTTCAGCAAGTTGTAGGAGCAAAAGCGCTGAGATCTCATTAGTTCTTGATGGATTTAATAATCAGAATGAAAAAGAATTCGCATGGGAGATCTTTGCTGAGAATGAGCAGCCTGCAAAATAAAAGAATATAGATCAATATTTCTTTTATAAGGAAGCAGGGGGTGGGGGGTAATTTGCCTGATAAGTAGATTCCTGACAAGGGCAAATAAATGAGCAAAGATTTATCCCCTAAGTAGCAGATGAGATGACTGCAGTTTGGAGGTCCTTGTGAAGCCATAATATCTCTAGCAGGCAAAATAAAAATCAACAACTCAGCACGCTGTGATAGGATCCATCCGTTACGAGCAAATTGGACTGTCACCCCGAGTGTCATTTCCAGCGCGGCTGATTAAAGAGATATTCACTCGCTGTTCACTGTGCTGTTGTGTTCTGCTAAATTAATTCCAACTGAAAAGATCAGCTGGATAGGCAAACCGAGGGAGTCGGAGGGGTCATGTTAGCTGTGAATTCCAGCCCCAGTAGGAAGCTAAGCGCTGTTTGAAGAGGTTTATGAGCTCTGAAATTTCTGAGACTGGTGCACGCTTCATTAAAATGCGAAACTTGGTTTCTTCAACACAGCCTTATGGCATGGTATACAAAGTTGCCTTAATGTTAGGCAAACGGAGCAGCACCAGCCCGAGTCCAGTAAAGCTTTATTTGCTGCTTCTTCAACCTGCCAGTTCACCGCTGCATTTAATTATAAACAGAGGCCCGCGCAGGTCTTTTTGGGCGGCTGGATGTAATTTGTGGTTGGATGGTAAAGAAGCATGGGTCTTAGTCCAGAAAATGTCTTCATAAGCAGGTCAAAGGTAAAAACACTTATTTGATTATGGAAATAGATATTAATATTCATTGAGTTTGGTGACTGCATGAAACTTATGAGTAAAGCAAAATCAAGTCAGGTTATATTCTAATGCATACTGCTGCATAGGCTTGATGACTACAGTATGTGGGCCTGTTAGGCACTGATCTCAAAGCTAGGTTTGCATGTGTAGAAGTATGGTGACAATGGACCTTTAATTTTCCACTATGTAAGCTCCAATTCTAGCATTAATATTATTTTCTCTAAATATTTCACCTTAAAGTACATTACTAAGGTACAGCAATTTTTAATTTATACTATGATGGCACTAATATCTGGTTATCAAAGCTTAATACTCCTATTAACCCATTATTGTATATCAAATACAAAAAAAGTACTTTTCATAATGTGATTTTTCCACACTCACAAGGGTGGCCATGTTAATTTTGTTCTCTCTTAAAATATTTTTTTGCATTAAACTCTTTAACCTAAATATATATATTTGACTGTGTAGCTCATCCTCTAAGGAAAAACAAATGCTCCCAAAAGGGAGACCATTATTGGCATGCATCCATATGATTAGATTGGTACACGAGAAGCCTTGCCATAAACAGGTCATTCCCAAGCAGGGTTACAGTAGATCACACTTGTACTGCCACTGTGGTTAACCATAATGATCCACAAGGCTCAGCCCAATTTATTGTGGCTAATTGGTGTGTCAGTAGAGCTTAGGTTGGCTGTCATGGTCATTAAATTTGATCAGGGAGTCAAAAAAAAAAAAAGACCCAGCTGACCATGACCACTACGGACTAAATCAATACATACTACCCTGTACAAAGAATTGTTACCATTCATGGATTACCAGATAAAACTTTGCACCATGAATTATTGATTTATGGAGTTCTACAATAAAGTCTACGTAAGGTGTCTTTAACTACATCTGGACAGGTATTGGGCTCAAGTAGTCTTCAACCCCTCTTCTCTCTTGTAGTCAGATTTATACAAGAAGGCAGAATGGACAATGGTATAATTTTAGACATACTGTATTCCCAAATGGCACAACCCCTAAAGAGTGAGGATAAAGGTGTAGGGAAATAATACCAATAGATAGTTGCCAATGCTGTTTGATAGAGGCAGTCTAGCAATAAAATATGTCAAAATGATTCCTTCTGCTGTTGCCTTGTATGATGTTGGGACACTTCTCCTGGAATGTCTCCAAAGGGGTATGGTGTGGAACATTCTAAAACACCAACTTTTGTCTGCCACTCACTCCTCATGTACCAAACCCTCTATAGTTACAGAATCCTGGGAATGGATGGACCACAGGATGTTCTCTGGTGCTTATAAGGCTCAAAACTTCTATTGTCAAACTTAGGTATTTTAACTGTCATCGTTTTCATTTTGAATAAAAAAAAAAAATAGCCCATACACATGAGCAATATACTGGAAGCTGTAGCCTGTCCTGACAATAACAAAATAACCCCATATGAACATAAGTACAACACAACTAAATCATGGGTCCAAATGCTGTCGAAAAAAACCTGTAAGTTTAAATGCAGCAAAATTAATACTTAGACCTTAATGTTCAATAGGTGCCTTCATATTTTCAAGAAAACAGTGCTACCTTTTAAGCTACTAAATGGCCAGAAGCAGATTTAACCAAACTAAAATTGTTTCCAGTTCTTCAGATACTGATAAATATAATGCATTAATAATGAGAACATCCAAATACACATCCTCCATCTGTATTATCATTAGTATTTATATTACCAAGATAGCAGATCAATAACACTATCAAAAAAATCAGAGAAACCCGTTGTTCTGCAGTATCCTATTTACTAACAAAGAAAAACATAAAATTGTCTATTTTGAAGTAGCCAAAGCCATGATCTTGGTGCTTCATTTTAACACACAATAAGAGAAAACTCATCACAGATTTTACATTCAAATGTCTACCCTGTGCAGTATACTGTTTATTATTAAAATGGCACAAATGAGCAGAGAGTGCAATCCTGCTGATAATACTAGCTTAAGTAAAAAAAAAAAATTACATTTTTTCAAAATTCCCACTTTTTATGACCGTCCCTTTGTATTTTAATTTAATTGAAAAAGCCCCTTCAAACCATGTAATGCCTCTTGACTTTCTTTCTTTCTGACAGGGTAAAATTATCATTTTACATATAGTAATGACTCAATGGCCAAAGTGTTTCAATTCCAATGTTTGTTTTATATTTTGTCCCAGGATTACCTTTTGCCAATGTTTTACGCTGTAGAGTATCAAATTATACTATAATCATGGAGTTCAGCAGGCGGCATATGTTAGTGTAGAATACAAGAAAAGGGAGAAGAGCCAGTTGGCCTAGGTCATCCAGACTCTAACTTTGTAGGTTGCAAAGGATCGTGAATTCCCAAGAGCATTATTTTATTCAGGAGCGCTCTTGACTAACCATTGCCAATCTTCCACTGTCAACAGTGTAGCAAATCAGTGTTATAAGCCTAAGTTAAATAAGTTTAAAAAAAACAAACTTTATTTTATATACATAATTCTTGCATGCAACTAGAAAGAAGCGCAACTTTACATTTAGAGCCCCATGTACTAGCTCGTCCTTCACTTATGGCTTCAAACAAATTTAACCATGAAGTGTTAATTCTAGAGCAGCACAATGGAGTGGTGACTTCATAGCTCCAAGTGACTGGGTTTGAGTCCCAGCCCTGGTCACTGTCTGTGTATAGTCTGAATTCTCTCCCTGTGTGCGTGAGGTTTTTTCTTCAGACATTTTGGTTTTCCTCCTATACCTCAATGACTTAAACTCTGTAGTAACTGGTGACCCTGAATCAGGCAAATATGGGTAAGTGTGTCCCATGATTGACTGGGGCCCCATCTAGGGAAGTTGCCTGCCTTGTATAGATTTGGGTACCCCTGATCCCTTGTTGTTTTTGAACCAGAAAATGAATGGTTGAATGAATTGATAGATAGATGGATGGATAAACCTGCATAAAAAATTCATTATGTCAGTCTACTTCTTAAGATTCCTTACCAACAAACAAAAGTTATGTTTTTCTCATCACTATTTGCATGTACCCTTGTTCTCCTTTCATTTGAGCCTCTGGATTTACATTATAAAGAATGCCTTGTAGCAGTTGCTAGTATCTTTATGTAAAAGCAGCTTCAAGAAAAGTTTGTGTTATTGATCTGGGAAAACAGAAGGTGTAGGACTAAGTAACAACATAGTCCAAAAAATGACAGACAAAGTGACAGAAAATTAAGAAAGCAAATGTCAAAGACATGAGAAAGCATAAAAAGTAACAAAGTGCCAAGTAGATACCAGTGTCACCTTAAATAGAGCTGAGCTCAAAATTAACCTGATCAGGCAATGGCTACTTAGGTGCACCAACAACAGTGAGGACTTGATGAGACATCTACTGTCGGTTTCAAATGTCTTTAGTCTAGCGAACACCAACTAGAGCTGCTTATTAGCTACACATGCTGTATGTCTGTTTGCTAGTCATTTATACAGAAATATAAGAATCACATTTTTAAACTGTTATTAACCCTGTTCTATTCTGTTGCTTTTTTTGGGTATCTGGTGCCACTGCTCTATTGCCTGGTTACTCTCCTCTATATATGGCAAAGTCATATCAGATAAAGGAGTGTTGGATTCATCAGATGGAAAGATTCTCTCTCTCACCAGATAGGATGGCCGACATCGACTCCACTATAGAAAACTCAAG
Organism: Polypterus senegalus; assembly: GCF_016835505.1. Lineage (NCBI taxonomy): Eukaryota > Metazoa > Chordata > Cladistia > Polypteriformes > Polypteridae > Polypterus > Polypterus senegalus. The sequence continues at coordinate 61,309,700 of NC_053159.1, read as the reverse complement.
GGCAGGTAGGCGGCCAATTGGCCGAGCTCTCCAGGACTGTGACTTCATTTTTTACTTTCTCTTTTTTAATTTCAGTGTGTTCTGTTGTGAACTGGTCATGCATAAACTAATTAATGGACAGATATTGTTGATTTCAATTTATGTTTAGTCAGCTTCTACCTTGTTCTTTGTGTTAACAAATCTGTATTTACAGTATGTGTACCAGTTCGGTATTAAGTAATTAGTATAATCTGTACTTTATTTTAACTGGGAGTGGTTCACAGCACTCTGTGAACCACTCCCATTGGTCATTGAAGAGTGCTATACAAAAAAGTATTATATTGCAAATTGAAAATTAATGTTTGGGTATACGGTAAAGACAGTAAAGCTTATCCTCTTGTCTTTTATGTGCACTAAATATGTATTTTGGTAGTTTCCAGTGAGAAAAACAGAAAGGACTTGCTTTGTATAGTTTTCTTGTATCCTATTAAATTAATTTGATCAATTGTTTGGAAAGAAATGCGTCCCCTTATTCAGGACAGTAATATGTTACTCCATTAAATAGAGAATTTGGGAAAAGTAAAGAGGACAAGATGGCATAGAGAGAAGGAATATGGCAGGTAAGTTGTGTGTTTGAATGCAATGCCTAAAAGAACAAGCTTCCATCTAATGATCCGTATAATCAGTGTGTCGCAGCAGGTGTCATTTAGTTTAACAGCATGAACACTTCCTTATGATGGGTCTATCCACAGGAATTTACTTTTATTGTTTTGTGCCTGAAACTTTATTAAATGTGACACTGAACTCCTATGAGAGGCCAGATGAAACCAAATGTGTAAGATTTCCTATTAATTTGCACATTTAACTGATTTAATATTTTACACAAACACTAAATCCTGTATCCATTCAATAAACTATTTTGCAGAGTTCTCTGTTCTATTTGGGCCAGTCTGAATTCATACATATGGCATAGGCCACCTTAGAACTACAATTTCACCTGGAGAGCAAGTAATATAGGCAAGAGTCACACAATTACAAAAGAAACCCAGGATTAGGACAATTTTCCCAGTTAACTAGAGGTTGAACTGGGTCATGCACTGTGTTTATGACAGGGCAGCTTTGGGCTAGGAGTCATTCATCAGAAGATAAGGTTCAAATTTATGGTTTTGTGATTGATGTCTGCCATGTTGTGCTTACTGACCAAAAAACTCCAACATCAAACAATAAACTAATTGTTTTATGGCCTTATTTGAAATCAGCTTGAATGTCAATTTTAAATTTCTGAAATGTAACTGCTATGTCTAAGTGTAATCATTTTTTTTTTCTTTTCAAAATTGTACCACTAGATGTTCAGCACTATTCACTTCTAAATTCTGACCCAATTTGAAATGACTGAGAAAATATTTAGGAGTGAGCGTCATTAAGCTTTGCACTTTAGAAACCTAGTTACCAACTATTCTCTAACATTTCAGCATTTGAGTGGTAAATGATCACTGATCTTTCTGATCATAAAATAGGTCATTATAATAGCAATTCTTCTTTCAGCTGCTCCCATTAGGGGTCGCCACAGCAGAACAACTTTTTCTATATCTTTCTGTCTTCCTGTTCCTGCTCTTTCACACCCATCAGCTGCATGTCCTCTCTCACCACATCCATAAATTTACTCTTAGGCCTTCCTCTTCTCCTTTAGCCTGGTAGCTCTATTCTTATCATCCTTTTCCCAATATACTCAGCATCCCTCCTCTGCACATATCCAAACCAACGCAATCTCGCCTCTCTGACTTTGTCTCCCAACCATCCAACCTGAGCCGACCCTGTAATGTACTAATTTCTAAAGGTCATTTCGATAGCAATTGACGAGAAGAATTCATAATTAACTGCAGAATTACGGTATTGGAGGGTTCCTCTAGAGTGTCTCTTTCTCTTGCACAATTTGGTTCAAAAACTAATAAGCACATCGTCATCTCATAACAGGCTTAAGTTTCAAGTTTGGTATTTTTCCATCCAGCTGTTTTAGCTCTAGACAGTCTTCAATAAACTGTGACACACAGAGATCTGTCAAAAACCGGAGATCGAAATTTTTGACAAATCTAAAGTTTTCGCTCCTCCCTCCATATATAATAGGTTATGATGGTGGAGAAGAATAGGAGAAACAGTGATTAATATGGCTGCCCCGCAGCCTCAGAACCTTGGGCATAAATTTCATATCAGTTAATGCCTGGATGGAGTTTGCATATACACTTCATATCTATGTGGAATTTTTACAGGTTTTATCCCATTCACAACAGGGTGAAGCAGATTAGAGTCTTAAAATTTGTCTGGTATGGTTGTATGCATTGAGCGTAAATTGTAATGGGCTAGTACTGTATCTAATGTTAGTTCTTGCATCACAAACCCATGTATTGAGATATGGAAGTTTGGAAAAATTAATACTTTAATTAAAGTATTAAAGGAGACAAAGCACCATTTTGGGAGTAATAATAAACATTGCGAACTATTCCCTGAATGGTGAACATGATCATGGTAAAGTGCCAAGCTTAGTAAAGGAGAGTACTGCAAAGTACGCAGATTTAACTATGGCACTCCTATCTTAATAATACTGAACTGCAGTTTAAGAGCACAGGCATCTCTCTATTGCTGCAATCTAGTGTCTATTTTTCAGCATTCCTCTCAATCCCATGTTTCCAAAATCCTCATGAACTCCTAAGCAGCAAATAAAAAATCCTCCGGGCCTACCAAGGATACTACTTTTGGATTTTCAAACTGGAAGAAGTTTACACTAATTATTCCAAAATGTGAAACCTGCTCATAGTTACCTGAAATTCCCATGGTTTTTCAAGGGCTGTCTCTAATTATCAAAGTGACATAACATTTTGAACTTTTCCCCTCATCTGTGTCCCCCAGCACCAATAATTCAATTTTGGAAGAAATGATACACAGAATAACTGTGATGAACAATGATATGTGGAAAGATCCATCTATCAGTTGTCTCTGTTGTCATTACCTCCTAGAATGAAACTGAATACAAAGACAACAACCACAGGGAGAAGAATAAACACATGTGGTTTGTTCATCTGTCTCCTCAAGATATAATCAAAAGCCCAGTGTCCAAGAAGGAATCGAATGAGCCGCATCTTGCCCCAGAATGATGAGATGATCCTTAAAGAAACACTCCTTCCATTTACATTGTCCCCACAAATAGGGCTATAATTGGAGGTGGATGTCTGTGAGACACTGTAGAAGAACTCAAACCATAAATAGCTCCAGTTTTTTGTGAAGCAAGGTCAAACATGTATCTGCTGTTTTTGACATTAAACTCTAAATCTACAGTCTAAATCACATCAGGTAAATATTTCTAATATATTTCGGTTTATAGAATATCTTTTGTGTCCTAGTTTGTCAAGCTCACTTAAACTATCACAGTGTTCATTTTCTGAAACTGCTTACACCCTAATACCATTTCAAGGAGCTACATCTTATCATATCAGCACCATGGGATAGTAGTCCATTGCAAGGCACACTGGCAGCATACACAAACAATAACAGAAGGTACCAATTAGTCTAGACTGGAGTACCAAGAGAAAACTCATGTGGACATAGGAGTAAATGAGAAGAATTAAATCCAGGCTTCTAGTCTTTTGAGTGAGTAAGGTTAGCAATCATGCAACTACTTTTGAAAATAATCATAAAAAATACCAAATTAATATTATATGCATCTAAGAAAATCTGAAGCAGCTCTGGTGGTTTTCACAACTTTAATGTACTGACTTGCAGTGAACATCATCCCAAATCACTTTACATATACAGTTTGCATTTCTCCATCCGTCTTGCTAGACTCACACAGTATGTAGGTCTGAGCAATGGACCGGACCTTGAGCCTTACAGTACCTACATAATCGCACTGATTTAGAGCTTATTCATTGTTAGAACCCATGTCTAATGGGATAGATAGAAGCTCTGACAGCTTCTTATTACTAGCTCTCCCATTCAAATCCAAAGCCTGCTGCATTTCAGAGTTGCAGCCTGCCCATTCCCACCCTCCTGGTTTGCCTGATACCACCGCAGGCTGTAACCTTCAGAGAGTGCTGCCAATCACTACACCTGCTTCGTTAAAAATTTATAAAGATTTCTATTATTGTATTAACTATTTATTGATTTATAATTTAAAAGATTTATACAGAGCCATTAAAAAATTTCTGAAACGACTTTCACCTATAAGAGATGTCAGGAGCCATTTGTTGTCTCAGAATGTCAGCCGCAGCTGCCTAACTGAGAGTGTTATGAAACAAGAGAATTACTCAGGAGTCCACGCTCAATATTCATATTGTTTGGATGTGGAAAAGCGCAACTACACTCGGATAAGGTCATGCTCCATTGTGCTGAACTGTCCCTGATGAATGAAAACACATTGCCTCTGTTTTCCTCCTTGCTGCAGTTATTGATTTCCGTTTTAGATTAATTTACCTGACATATTTTCTTGATCACACTTTCATATTTATTATATAAATATATAGATCTGGGATGACTTTTATCTATGCATCACACTTTATGTTGTCATTCCTTAAAAAGCATTATTTTGAAACAGCTTTCTCAACAATTCAAAGGTTAGATTACAGGAATTAAAAAAAATAGTGAGAGATACATGACAGAAAAAAATTGAAAAGTTCCACGGATTACATATAAGAACTTCAATCTATATAGTCACTTGCACAGCCTTCTTTCCTTGGTCAAAATTGTTGCAGTTTTGCAAGAGTGGGACCTGTCCTATTAGAGACTAACATATAGCAGAGGAGAATGTGTGCTCTGCTTTGATACAAATGTTAATCCTGAGGGAGCATCATAAATATATTGTAGACTTAAAAGAGAAAATTCTAGTTATGTATAGTGAGGCTTTAGCAGCTTGACAAGAAAGCCAGGTCAGACCTATTATTATATCAAGGGGACACTGAGGGTTTTGCTGCCCCATCAGATTGCTAGGCCCATCTATTAATGATATTTTTTAATAAGACAAAACACTATTTTGCATACAAATGTATAACTGTTAACTCTCAAAATAATTAAATAATTGAACTTTTGATTGACAGATGACCACCTAATAAATATGATTATGATTCATGGCCAGATTGGTTAGGCAGTACAAGCAGTGAATCTGCATTAGCTTAGGAAGAAGGTTGTGCATTTGCCTAAAACCAATAGTCCAAATCAAAAGTCAAAGCGAACTTTATTGTCATCTCAACCATATAAAGGTATACAGATAGACGAAATTAAGAAGCTCAGGGTCCACAGTGTAACAACACGAAGCGCAAAAATAAATTAAAAATAGAATTAAAATTTAAATTTAAAATTAAAGCACAAACAAGACCAGACACTGTGCAAAGACAAGAGAAAGAAGTAGCAGCAATACTGACATGTAGTAAGCAATATGAACATTGATGCAATGTATGGTATTAATATAGATCATTAATAAATACAAAGTAGATAGCATCATATACAAAAAAAAAAAATCTGTATTAGCATAAGCAGCCTTTATTCATGAAAAATATAATGACTTACTTAATGAGGTAAAGTACACAATAAACAAGAATAGTTACATTAGATATTTGAAATATTAAAATGTGTGCTTCAGTTTAAATTAAGTCTAAATATACTCGATTGTAATAGAAATTTGTCATTCTTCACCCTATGATAGAGGTCCACAGTGGGCTAGATTGCTAGTAAAGGATCAAAAATCAAAAATGTCATATTCATAATCACTAAATAATCTAAAACAATGTCATTTCTAACCTTGCGGGAGTGGCTTGTAAACAGCCAGCACCACAAGTAAAGAATTAAATAACAAAAATAGTATTTTCATGATCACCAACCGTGAAAAAGCATAAAACAACATTCCACATGCCTATATTACCGATCCCCATTTTTCAACGTTTTGTGAAAAGGAGTAAGTTTGACCCATCATATCCCATTAGGGCATGAAACCGTGGGGCCAGTTGATGTGGCATTCACAACTTCAGGTCCTTCTGATCATTTTTGCTGAATACACCTATTGATTTACTCTTTATAATAAAGGTGTATTTTCATGCACAAAATATAGTTCAAAAAGAGCTTAAAAATTAGAATTGTTTTGGTCAAAAATAGGGAGGAACCCCAAAACACTTGACATCTTACATAACAAGATATTAAGATGAGTTGAACAGTATATAATATGTGTGTCAGGAGGCACCAGACTAAAAAAAACAAGCCATTTTGCAATGTTCATAACTCACAATAAAGTAAGGACATTTAAGTAAATGGTTATATTCAAACCCCATTACTTTAATGATGGACGAGCATAAAAATGATACTGCCTCTCAAACTGAACACCGCAATAATGGAAACAAAATACAGCTAAGTGATAGGAACTTTTCGGAGAATGTTTAAATGAGAATTTAACATAAAAAAATTATGCTTTATTCTTTACTGAAGGAGCTCCACACAGCATGCTCTATTGCTTTTGTCTCTTGTTCTCCAGTTTGCTGCCTGTGCCTGACGCAGCGTGTACTTTGGTTGTACTGTTCATACATGTGTTGGCTACCTTCTGTTGCTGAGTGTGTCATTAATACAGCCTGTAGCATTTGATTAAAATATTATTTGAGCTATATTTTCTTATATCATTCCAGCAGTATCCACTTTGGTGTTCAAACATTTTATGTAATTCTGGCCAGTTGCTGATTTCTTTACAAACTATCTTTTCATTTGCTTTTACAGTGAAAATTCATATTGTGCCCACTCATTGAAATTCAAATGTCCATCTTAAGATTTGGTTTGGTTAATGGGTCTGAGGAGGATTAGATAAATTTTACAGTGGTCAAGCTTACAATATAACTCATTAATTATGAAAATCAAGCATTCATAATACAGTATACTTTAAAATTGGATAAGATGGAAGAAAACAGGGCTTCAAGTGAGCGCTATTAGTGGCATCTAGACATAAGGGATACAGCTAAGTGAATGAGCCATTAGCTTGGCAGGCTTGTTAGTTCATTTCAGATGTTACAGAACCATAATTAAACAGAAGGTTAGACGTTTACAGGCTAGGCAGGAAATTAATCTCAGTTCATTTATTATTTCACTACATGGGGGGGCTGAATATTATACTTGCAGCAATGAGTCTGTGGTAGGATCAACTCTAGACAGGATGCAAGTCTATCAATAGACATACTTACATCAGGTCAATCGGCCTAACCAACACACCATTGGAGTGTGGGAGAAAACCGAATAAAACCCAAAGAGTCTCTGGGAGAGCCTGCTAACTCCACACAAACGGTGACTGAAATTTTAATGCAGGTCTGTGGAGTTTTGAGGTAGAAGAACTAACCATTGCAATGTCACACTGTCCAACACAGTATGTGAGATACGGAGTGCAACAAAAAGTTTATCGTTTTATATCATTTGTTTATTAGGTTGTGTTATCTTTGTTCATTTCAATTAAGAAACAAATTTAAATAACAATGCAAAAGCACTGCAACTGGTGGCAAACCAAATTAACAACGGAAGAACTTACCTAACGTTCAAAACAAATGTCAAAACAGGGGCAGAACAGTGCTGCAGTTGTTAGTACAGTGAACTAAAAGATTCAGTGGCCTATGTTCAAACCCCAGAATGGGTATAGAGTGTAGACACTGATTTTTTTCCATGTGTTCACGTGATTTTTCTTCAGGTACTTTGCTTTTCTTCTTCAATCAAAGTCTGCATGTAATACTGTTTGGCCACTCTAGACTGTCCTGGAATGAATGCCTATCAATGCATACACATGCCTATACCTTCTTGTAAAACTGTAAAGGAAAAAATGGAGTAGAAAACAAATAAACTGATGTATGATTGTGAACGTGACCTGGCCATGAAGACTCTGGCCCTCCATGACCTAGTAACAATAAATGAGTTTAAAAAAATAAATGTAAAAATGAAAGAATAACAAAAGTCAAATTTAACAGTTGCAACCTAATTTGAAAATTAATTCTCATTCATTTTTGTTAGCATGATATGTGTGAACAACTTTATATTGAAATAGAGAATGCTTGGCACATATTGAGCTAGAACAGCTTGGTTTTATTCTTTGTTTGAAATTTTAATTCAAACATCCATTTCCCATCATTCCTTAAGATTTCTTTTTTGTTGCTAACCAAATAGGTGTAAATTCATGGACCTCTACTGTTATTTAATATTTTATTGTATGACAATTCAGAGCCCAGAAACAGGGTAGAAAGTTAGCCTAGTTAGCCGAGCCTAGATTAGCCTTTGTAATGTATGATCATTTTCATTTCCAGATAAATAATGTTTTGCTTGAGTCTAATTTAAAAAAAAAACAAATTTACGGCTATTACCGGAATTCTCTAAAACAGAGGTTTGGAAGGAGATTCATTCTGACAATACTGACACCCCTGATAAACTCAAGATGGAGAGAGGATGATCTATTAACATCTTCTTTGATATTTTCCAATGTACAAACAAAGTTATGTTAAAATTGTTCTTTACATTCCCTTGTAATAATAATTTCCAGGTATTCAGACTGCTCTGATACAATCAGTGAAAAGTTATCCAGCATGGTCAGATGTGCCAGAGAATTCCCTGGAAAAAAACACACTTTTATTCAATTAGGTTAGAATCTGGGAATCATATAAATTTCTCCAGCCAGTTTAATACTAATGGCATAGATGATTGTAGGCTGAAGACACAAAGCACCAATTAGCATTAAAAAACATTTTTTTTTATTTAAGACAATGTATTCAACCCACTCCTAAAACAGTTTTTTAATTCAGTTGGGGAGGCAGTGTGATGACAAACAAGATATTTGTAGTTACCATGTCAGCATATGCAATAGATTCTCCATGGTCAGCAAGGACTATTGTGTGAACACGGCCACGCAGATCAAAATTGTTAAAAAAAAAAAAGCAAACTACCTTAGCCTGGTAGCACAGGCTCAGTTTGGGGCATAATTGAGGCTTAAAATGCAAAAGTTTATATATGAACTTTTGGGAGTTTATTTAAAAAGTTTAGAAATCAAAAAAACACTTACTGAGCCAGATCATTGAGAAATATCTGACAGTTGGCTTGAACAAAGAATGGAAAACCGCAGGGATAAGTTCCTTCTCTGTGGGCTCCAGTTTAAGTAACCTCTCTACCTCAAATGTATCATGACCTACCTCGCTGCTCTGAAAAGTTTCATTAATTCATTTTACAATAATAAGTAGGTATGCTTATAAAATGAATTAAATAGTAGCTTGAGACTATTAGGTAACTGTAACCAAAAATAAGATAAGCTGCAAGGAAATGTAATTACATAGAATATATATATTCTATTTAATTACATTTCCTTGCAGTTTATCTTATTTTTGGTTACACTTACATATATATAGAATATAATTATATATCTATACTAATAAAAGGCAAAGCCCTCACTGACTGACTGACTCACTGACTGACTCATCACTAATTCTCCAACTTCCCGTGTAGGTAGAAGGCTGAAATTTGGCAGGCTCATTCCTTACAGCTTCCTTACAAAAGTTGGGTAGGTTTCATTTTGAAATTCTACGCATAATGGTCATAACTGAAAGGTATACTTCTCCATATACTGTAATGGAGCCGTGGGGGGCAGAGTTTCGTGTGACATCATCATCATGCCTCCCACGTAATCACGTGAACTGACTTTCAACGTAGTACGTAGAAAACCAGGAAGAGCTCCAAAAAGTACTGAAGAAAACATGCATTATATAATTGAGAAGGCAGAGAAACAATAATAAGCGAGCGAGTGACATATACAACCATATTCATGAGTGCTGCTACTTCAGAAACAAAGCACGGTGTAAACCTAAAGTTTAAATTAAGTTCATAGACACGCTACTGCTGGCGTTTGTCATGCCCACGGATAATGCGGGATACAAGTTTAATGAGAGGATGCAGGATATAAACGAGAGTTTTGATCACTTTGTAACTAAGTTAAAATTGCAGGTAAAGGGCTGTGCTTATGAAAATTCCAAGAGATTGTGTTTGTGGGGGATTGACAGTTAAGGCGGGTGGGGGAGTCACGTCATCATCTCCCCTCCCATTCACCTCATTTCACTCTGAGCTGAGCTCCACAGCTAACGCAGTCTTACAGAAGTGACTTTGTGACGCTACCACCAAATACTCACAGAAAAATCCACAAGTTAATACACACGCTGTCTGTAGAGTTTCTCCACACTGAATCCTCCAGGCACTACTTACAAAAGGTTACATTGACAATCGTGTTACGTTATTTTTAAAATGTTTCCTTTTCTTAGCACAAGCACAACTGAGAAGCTTCAATGCATGTGCTCCATAACGCGTTAAAAAATAATGCATTTAATCACACTTTCAATTCCAAGCAAAGGGGAACTTTTGTCAATGCATGATTTCCTGGTACACCAATTACATTGATCAGCACTTGCCGATTCATTTCACCCTCGCACCCCCTTGGTTTGAGAAGAAGTATGAAAAAATATGAGGTTAACACAGAAAAACAGATCACCAATTGAATCTTTATGAATAATCGATTCGCCATCAATAATTGTTTTGGTAAAGCCATACTCAGTGTAATCCTCCTTCCATTTTATAAATTTTTCCGCCACTAGCCATGATTAAATGAATGGTAAAAAAGTAAGAGTGAAGCGAGGGTGACTTATTCAGGCAGGCAGGCAACAGCTCAATAGCTCGAATTTGGATATAAGTAGATTATATTTAGTCCCCAGAAATATCTTTGGTAGGAATGGAAGTTTTTTAGTCTTTAAATTTCTATGGTAAAGAAAAAGTTATGCAATGATGACAAAATCTAACTATATAAAGTCAAAACTTGTATATATAAAGTCATTCCTGAATATATAAAGTCAAAACTTGATTATTTAAAGTCACTGTCGGAATAAATAAAGTCAAAATTTGAATATATAAAGTCAGTGTCAGTATATATAAAGTGTCACACATGTGCGATTAGGAGGCAGTCAAAGAGCCTAAAGGTGAGTGAAACATCGCGAGATAGAGGGTTGTCATGTGGTACTTACCTGAATCTCTTTTGCCCGACAGAAAACTGGAAGAAAAATAACTCCTCAACTTCCGGATTCCAAAATGGCCGCGACGACGTCACTTCCGGCTCCATCAATTCACATCACCTCCGTCCCATCCTGATGACGTCACTTCCGGTTCCTGTTTCAAACGTCACTTACTGCCAACCATTTCCTGTCCCATAATCCTTCCCTCTATAAAGTTGCCATTTTTCTCAGGAAGATTGTTCATTGTTTTATTTTTAAGACTTTGAATAGTGTTTTCTTTGATTGTCTGGATGACAATATATGGGGACGGTCCCCAAAACTTTTTCTTTGTTGGAGTATTATTCTTTTCAAAAAGAAACCTTATCACATTGGCGTAGTCGACAAGGATTGTTTTTCGTCGAGTTTAAAAGATGTCGGAAGAACAGGACCTTAATTCTATTTTGAGCACCATCATGACAGATCTGCAAACCCTGAAGCTACAGATGGGTGAAACAAGGACCCAAGTAGCTGAAGCCAATGCTCGTGCTGCTGCTGCTACTGCAAGTGCACGGATGGAGGTCGCTCGGCCACCACCTGTTTCTATAGCAACACTAACTGAGTCAGATGACATTGAAACATACTTTTTGATTTTCGAGCGTACCGCTAAGCGGAACGCATGGCCGAGGTCTGAATGGGCGTACATACTGGCTCCCTACCTGAAGGGAACGGCGCAGAGAGCCTATTACGATCTAACTGAGGAGCAGGCAGCTGATTATGATGCTCTAAAAAAGGAGGTCTTCAAACGCTATGGTGTATCTCTGGAACAGCAGGCAAGAGAATGGAGGGAGTGGCAGTTTGATCCCGACAGACCCATAAGAACCCAGGGCTTTGAAGCCTGGGGAAAAGTATGTCGCTGGCTACGGCCCAATATTAATAATTCCCACAAAATGGCTGAACTGCTCGCTTGTGAGACTTTTGTGCATGCCCTCCCTAACCATATCGCCCAGCAAGTCCGAAAAACATAATTTTGAGGACATGGACTCCTTGATCCAGATCACGGAGCGTCATTGGGCGGCTTGCACATCAGGGAAATCAGAACGGTTCTCTCGTCGAACCCAACAGGCACGTGGGGCAACTCCTGAGCCCACCCAACAAGATCCCGAGCCTGCCGTCTGTAAGCGGGACAGAGGTGCTAGTCTTCCCCGCTGTTTCAAGTGTGGGGAGATTGGACATCTGTCCCCTAACTGTACCATCGAGCCTATGGATTGCTCATTAGTTAAGGGAGAAAGGTATTGTGCCACTGTGACTAATCCTTTATCTCTTCCATATACAGGTGCAGTTATTATAAATGGCAGGAAGGTAAGAGCAATGTTTGATTCCGGGAGTAACATTTCCATTGTTGCCACCCATTTCGTTTTACCGCAACAGTGGACTAGGATAAAAACTAGTCTAAAATGTATTCATGGGGATATCAGGTATTATAAAATGGCCAGATGTGTAATATCCGTGAATCATCACCTAACAAGTATGGCCATGGCTGTATTACCGGATCCCCCTTTTCCAGTTATATTGGGTAGAGACTGGAATAATATTACCAGCGGTAATAACGTAACTGTACCTCCGAAACATTTGGGCTTAGTAATGGAGAATACTGCTCCGACTGCCTCCACGCCATGTCCCACAGTAGCACGGACCCATACGGGTACCCAATGTGAAGAAATTGATGTCCCATCGACCTCTGCGGGAACCAGTGCAGTTAACGCAGAAGACGTGGAGACAGAAACCACGCCCCTTAAGGTCGCACAAGACCCTATACAAGATTTAACTGCTCAATTCCTATTAACACCATCATCTTTTAAAAGGGAACAATGGAATGATGATTCCTTAAAAAATATTAGGAATGCAGTAGTATCTACCGAGGGTTATACAACCCTGGATCCCATGCCACCGATGCCGTTCTTTGTATTAAAAAACGAATTATTATATAGAGTGGCAGATCACGAGGGAGAAGTGCGAACGTTGTTGTTAATTCCACGCACTTTCGCTAAAGGTGTGTGAATTAGCACACGCCACCTTCTAGGAGCCCATTTAGGCTCTGAAAAAACGTTAGAGAGAATAAAGCTCCGATTCTATTGGCCGGGAATTAACGAGGAGGTCCGGCGATTTTGCGCTTCCTGTCCGGAGTGTCAACTTCGCCAGATTCCTAGAAGGACGCGAGCTCCTCTCGTTCCCCTTCCCCTTATTGATATCCCTTTCGAACGAGTCGGTATCGATCTCGTAGGACCATTGGAACCCTTGTTAAAAGGTTTTAAATATATTTTGGTGCTAGTAGATTATGCCACTCGCTTTCCGGAAGCTGTTCCTTTGCGCTCAGCTAATACAAAAAACATCGCACGGGAATTAGTAGGGATATTCGCTCCTCTTGGGATCCCCAAAGAGGTTTTAACGGACCAAGGGACTCCTTTCACTTCTGAGACGTTCAGGGAAGTAGCCAAATTACTCAGAATAAAACATCTGAAAACGTCTGTCTATCATCCCCAAACTGACGGATTGGTAGAACGTTTTAATCAAACTTTGAAACAGATGTTACGCAAGGTAGTTAACGAGGATGGAAGAAACTGGGATCAGTTGCTTCCTCTCGTTTTGTTTGCCTATCGGGAAGTCCCTCAGACCTCTACTGGTTTCTCTCCCTTTGAATTATTATATGGAAGACAATACATAAAACACAATGATATCAAAAGTGAGCCAGAAATGGCCGTGCAATATGTAACAAAGAGAATGGAAAAGGTAGGTGCCATCTCCGGGCATGGAAACCACTCAGTAAGTGACAGTTCTTTGATCAATGGTGATCACCTCGATAGACATGTTAATTGGGGTACGGTTGGAATGATAAAGGAAATGGGTACCTGAAAAATGTAAAGTAAGTCTAAAATACCTACACAATAACTATAATCATAATAAATGAACAATAAAACAGCGGAAAAGTCGTGGATTAAATAAAAAGGCTATAGTTATCAGCAGGGAGATGTGAATCCCATGGCGAAGCAAGGAAGGGAATGTAGAGACTGGAACGACGGACGGCCTTATATAGGCAGGCTGCCAACAACGTGGGAGGCGTTGGGATGGGGGACCCAATGCCGCCTCACACGGTGACCGGGCTGCAGGCTATGAACATATATATGTACGTAAGTAGGATTCAGTTAGCGTTGGGAACTCGCGTACCAAATTTCTTGAAGATGGGCTCATAAGTAACAAAGACCATTGAAATGTTCAATATGGCGGCCGACAGTGGCATCATACAACCGAAATAAGTACCGAATTTCAGCCTTCTACCTACATGGGAAGTTGGAGAATTAGTGACGTTGAAAAGTTTAATATGGCAGCTGACAGTGGCGTCATACCACCGAAATAAGTACGTACATTGGTTTCGGTTAGCGCAGGGAAGCCGCCTACCAAAATTCGTGAAGATGGGGCCATGAATAAGAAAGTTCAACATGGCGGATGTTGTTGACCGTTATGCGTAGAATTTCAAAATGAAACCTGCTTAACTTTTGTGAGTAAGCTGTAAGGAATGAGCCTGCCAAATTTCAGCCTTCTACCTACACGGGAAGTTGGAGAATTAGTGATGAGTGAGTGAGTGAGTGAGTGAGTGAGTGAGTGAGTGATTTGCCTTTATATATATATATATATTTTATGTACAGTGCATCCGGAAAGTATTCACAGTGCATCACTTTTTCATCATTATTCCAAAATAGATTAAATTCATTTTTTACCACAGAATTCTACACACAACACCCCATAATGACAATGTTAAAAAAGTTTACTTGAGGTTTTTGCAAATTTATTAAAAATAAAAAAACTGAGAAATCACATGTACATAAGTATTCACAGCCTTTGCCATGAAGCTCAAAATTGAGCTCAGGTGTATCCTGTTTCCCCTGATCATCCTTGAGATGTTTCTGCAGCTTAATTGGAGTCCACCTGTGGTAAATTCAGTTGATTGGACATGATTTGGAAAGGCACACACCTGTCTATATAAGGTCCCACAGTTGACAGCACAAACCAAGCATGAAGTCAAAGGAATTGTCTGTAGACCTCTAAGGCAGGATTGTCTCGAGGCACAAATCTGGGGAAGGTTACAGAAAAATTTCTGCTGCTTTGAAGGTACAAATGAGCACAGTGGCCTCCACCATCTGTAAGTGGAAGAAGTTCGAAACCACCAGGACTCTTCCTAGAGCTGGCCGGCCATCTAAACTGAGCGATCGGGGGAGAAGGGCCTTAGTCAGGGAGGTGACCAAGAACCCGATGGTCACTGTGTCAGAGCTCCAGAGGTCCTGTGTAGGGAGAGGAGAACTTTCCAGAAGGACAACTCTCTGCATCAATCCACCATTCAGGCCTTTATGGTAGAGTGGCCAGATGGAAGCCACTCCTTAGTAAAAGGCACATGGCAGCCTGCCTGGAATTTGCCAAAAGGCACCTTAAGGACTCTCAGAACATGAGAAACAAAATTATCTGGTCTGATGAGACAAAGATTGAACTCTTTGGTGTGAATGCCAGGCGTCACATTTGGAGGAAACCAGGCACCACTCATCACCAGGCCAATACCATCCCTACAGTAAAGAATGGTGGTGGCAGCATCATGCTGTGGGGATGTTTTTCAGCGGCAGGAACTGGGAGACTAGTCAGGATAAAGGGAAAGATGTCTGCAGCAATGTACAGAGACATCCTGGATGAAAACCTGCTCCAGAGCGCTCTTGACCTCAGACTGGGGCGACTGTTCATCTTTCAGCAGAACAACGACCCAAAGCACACAACCAAGCTATCAAAGGAGTGGCTTCAGGACCACTCTGTGAATGTCCTTGAGTGGCCCAGCCAGAGCCCAGACTTGAATCCGATTGAACATCTCTGGAGAGATCTTAAAATGGTTGTGCACCGACGCTTCCCATCCAACCTGATGGAGCTTGAGGTGTGCTGTAAAGAGGAATGGGAGAAACTGGCCAAGGATAGGTGTGCCAAGCTTGTGGCATCATATTCAAAAAGACTTGAGGCTGTAATTGCTGCCAAAGGTGCATCGACAAAGTATTGAGCAAAGGCTGTAAATACTTATGTACATGTGATTTCTCAGGTTTTTTTATTTTTAATAAATTTGCAAAAACCTCAAGTAAACTTTTTTCACGTTGTCATTATGGGGTGTTGTGTGTTGAATTCTGAGGAAAAACTGAATTTAATCCATTTTAGAATAAGGCTGTAACATAACAAAATGTGGAGAAAGTGATGCGCTGTTAATGCACTATATGTATGTATGTATGTATGTACAGTATGTGTATATATTTATACATATATATGTATATATATCCCGATCTACATACTGTCAAATAAATGAACTGCACGCCATGGCGCAGTGCAGAACAAAAGGCTTTGCCTCTAGCGCTGACATCCGTGGTTCGATTCCCGAGAGGGGGTGCAGTGAGTGTGTACGCCTGAGAGCCCAGAATTAGGGTGAAATGTGTCGCGTACTCTTTGCGTTATTTGACAGTAAAACTATTTCAGTATATATATATATATATATATATATATATATATATATATATATATATATATATATATATATATATATATATATATATATATATATATATACACATATATATGTATCAGCGCTTCCGGATTCATTTTACCCTCGCACCCCCCTGTGACAGACGATGCCGATTTCGCTCCCCCTTGGCTTGAGAAGAGGTATGAAAAAATGTGAGGTTAAAGTAGAAAAACAGATCACCAATTGAAGCTTTATGAATAATGGACACTATATTCGTCATCAATAATTGTTGTGGTAAGGCCATACTCAGTGTAATCCTTCTTCCATTTTCTAATTTTTTCGCGACTAGCCATGATTAAATGAACGGTAAAAAAGTAAGAGCGAAGCGTGGGCATGACAAACCCCAGCGGCAGCCTGTCTATGAACTTAATTTAAACTTTAGGATTACACCATGCTTTGTTTCCGAAGTAGCTGCAGTCATGAATATGCTTGTATGCGTCACTCACTTCATATTCTTTTGCTACCTTCTCAATAATGAGCGAGTCAGTGAGTGAGTGAGTCAGTCAGTCAGCGAGGGCTTTGCCTTTTATTAGTATAGATATCTATACTAATAACTCATCACTAATTCTCCAACTTCCCGTGTAGGTAGAAGGCTGAAATTTGGCAGGCTCATTCCTTACAGCTTACTTACAAAAGTTGGGCAGGTTTCATTTCGAAATTCTACACGTAATGGTCATAACTGGAACCTATTTTGTCACCCATATACTGTAATAGATTGCTTCTCGATGGCTGTGGGAGGCGGAGTTGTGTCTTGCATCATCACGCCTCCCACGTAATCACGTGAACTGACTGTGACCGCAGTACGTAAAGAACAAGGCAGAGCTCAAAAGAGCGCTAAAGAAAAGACACTTTACACAATTGAGATGGCAGAAAAAGAATATCAAGCGAGTGACGCATACAAGCATATTCATAAGTGCAGCTACTGCAGAAAGAAAGCACGGTGTAAACCGTAAGTTTAAATTAAGTTTGTAGACACTCTCCTTAAATTAAATTCATAGACAGGCTGCCGCTGGCATTTGTCATGCCATGACTAGCACGATATTCGCGGGATACAAGTTTAATGAGAGTCTTGCGGAAGCAACTTTGTGACGCTGCCACCAAATACTTACAGAAAAATCCATAAGTTAACACACACGCTGTCTCTAGGGCTTCTCCACACTCTGAAATCTCCAGGCACTACTGAGCATAATCTAATTTTGAGGGTTGGGACACCAATAATATTACTGAAAACCTTACAGCCACTGAGACTTTGTAACGGCACAAGACTTCAGGTCACGTGTCTGCAAAAGAACCTAACTAAGGCAACTATTTTTACTGGCGGTTGCACAGGGGA
Source organism: Polypterus senegalus (assembly GCF_016835505.1). Classification (NCBI taxonomy): domain Eukaryota; kingdom Metazoa; phylum Chordata; class Cladistia; order Polypteriformes; family Polypteridae; genus Polypterus; species Polypterus senegalus. The sequence goes on along the minus strand of NC_053159.1, from coordinate 61,291,777 downwards.
GAGAGTTTGTATTCCTCGCATCCCTGTTACACCCTCTGATCTCCCATTTCAATTCAAATGCCTCCAATTTCCAGTAAGGCTCTGCTTCGCGATGGCAATTGATAAGTCTCAGGGACAGACCCTACAAAAGGTTACATTGACAATCATGTTACGTTATTTTTAAAATGTTTCCTTTTCTTAGCACAAGCACAGCTCAGAAGCTTCGATGCATGTGCTCCATAATGCGTTAAAAAAAATAACGCATTTAGTCACACTTTGCGTTCTAAGCAAAGGGGAACTTTTGTCAATGCATGATTTCCTGGTACATCGATTACATTGATGCACACATCAGAGCTACAAAAATGGAAGAGTCTGAAGAAACTAGGACTGATCGGAGGCAAATTTCATTTCAAAAGACTACCCGATGGAAGCCTTGATAAAAGCGTGGTTTTGTGCAAACTGTGCAAAAAGGAGTTTGCATACCACTGACGCACTTCAACCTTACAGTACCATCTAAATGCAAAACATGTTACAACGAGCACAGAAACTATGTATGATGTTAGCACTACCAGTACGAGTTCGAGTACCAACAAAAGGTGTCGGCAGCCCAAACCTGATGAAATGACTGGCTTCAGGACCAAAATTCGTAAGTCAATATCGGTCAAACTTACAAATTCTCTCACAAACAGTGGTGGAAGATAGGGGGTTGGAAAATGTTCTACAGTTAGTGTCAGGTTATCCAACTTTCCAACTGCAGTGGCGAAAGACTATTTCAAGTAAAATTCAACAGCTTTATGACACTGAAAAGCAAGCAAATTTAGATGCATTACAGAAAGCGGACTTTGTGGCTTTTACTGGGGCTCATTGGACCTCCATGACCGTTAGTAATTTTAATTACATCTAATTACAGAATGTTCAATGATCACACTGTTTTAGCTTAATGTACTAAATAATTTTGGTTAAGGTTACTCGGAGTTTAAAGGTGAAGCTGGTCAAATTACCTTTTATGTTTCACTTAATTTTTCGAGTCCCACCCCTAATATATATATATGTATGTAGATATGTATATATATATATATATATATATATTGTAAACAAGCGCTATATAGCGCCCGACCCGGCACAGACTACGCAGAGGCACGTGTTCACACTCAAAGGGCTTTATTTTTGTTTCTTCAGCCGTGGGCAAACGTCTTCCCCGTGTCCCACAGGCCCAACAGAGTTCAAGCACCAAAACACACACAAACCAACCGCTTCCTGGCACCACCACTCCTCCCAGGCAACCTCGTCCTCTTCCTCCCAATTCTGGCCTTGAGTGGAGGTGGCTGGCCCGTTTTATACCCCACCCGGAAGAGTTCCAGGTGGCTGACCTACCTGGTCCTAATTGCCCTTCCGGGTGGGGCTGAGAATTCAAGCAGCTGGGCTGCGGAGTCCATACAGCACCCCCTGGTGGCCACCCGAGCCCCCAACCAGGCTGTGGAGGACTCCATCTCCCATGGAGCCCTGCGGGTGGTTGGGGAATCACTGTCCGCCAAGTAGGCTGCCACCAAGCGCCCCGGGGGAGGTACTGAGCTGTCCGTAGTGGCTCCCCCGGAATATACACAGCAGGGGCGTCCCAGCCGGGCATGGGACCCGGCTGTCCGTCACATGGCCCCTCCCTCAGATGAGGCTTGTGCGGCTCATCGCCTGCCTGCGAGGGCCGGTCTTCTCCAGGACGGGGAGTCAGCATTCCTGGTCCCGCGGCTGCGCCCTGTAAAAACAGAATAAACAGGTCTGCCTCGGGACAACCCCGCCAGACGTGGCCACCGCGGCCACAGTTATAACATAGCCGACCCCCTCCAGTACGGCCCCGGTACTTGCGGAAGCAGGCAGGGAACGCCTGCCCCTTCGCCCCCTCCGAGGAGGGCTTATGAGTTCCGCCCTCTGCAGTGCAGCCCTCCTTCGCTCCAAGCCGTCAGGCATACACTGCGCTATGTACGGGGTTTCCGGTTTCCTCTTCCGGTTCCCCCTTTTCCTTTGGGTCGCACTGGCGGTCTGAGTCCCCCTATGAGAAAAGGAGGGACCCGCACCACCTGCGTCCCTTTGGACTGCCGCAAGACCGGCGCTGGCGGTCGGGCGGGGTTGTTTGGCAGCCGGTTTCCACCTGCTGCCTCCCCGCGCCGTCCACCTTGCTGTCAGTCATCACAGCAGCCTCGTGTGGTGGGCGGGTCCGCCTGACAGGCAGTACTAAGCAACACTGCTGCCGTTGCGTCCCGCCCCCTTTTCTCTGCGGTGCCGGCTTCACTTACCTGCACCGCTCTGTCCTGCCGGTGGGAGGCTAGCCACCCGCCGTCACGAAGCCATTCAGCCAGGGCCCTGCACGGGATACCGAGCTTCTTCTCCAGCCCCTCCTTCGCCTCCAACAGGACCTGAAAAACTTGAAAAAGGGACTGTAGGGCGAGGACAATGGACTTCACCTCCCCTACAGCCCAAGAAATATTAATAATGGCGGTCGGCGGTGGATTAGGGCCCTCCTTGTCGCCCTACGCCGACCGCGTCTCGGCCAGACCTGTGGATCCCCCACGGGCCCCTTCGGGTAATCCGGAGGAGAGGGAAGGGAGTCCGTCATCCCAGCCGGCCGTTCCTCCTCGGCGGGTGATTGGAACACGCCCTCCCCCCCTTTACCTGTTTCCCGGAGCCGCTCCTGTCCCACTTGCAGGGGCGCTGCGCTGGGAAGCTCGTCCGGGCTCTCCTCTGCCAGCCGCTGGCTCAGGCCGAAGGGAAGACACAGCTCTGTCTCGCTCTCTCCCGAACTGGCTCCGCCGTCACGCCATGGACACCCGTCCCCCTGCCCGCACCCGGTGCTTCGCCCCTCGGCGTCCAGGAGGTAGGTCGACCCACATGCGGAAAAACAAACCCGCGGCCCGTCACCTACCACCAGTGGCATTCCATGCAGCGGACTCGCGTGGCGGCGTCTGCCAGTTGGCCTCTGTGTCCGCCCGGCTTTTTTCTTCCCCATTGCAAAGGCGCCTGCAGCAGCTCCTTGGCGGCTTCGGTTGGGTGCTCCCACGCTGGGCGGCGCGTGCCTGCTTGCGGCCCCTGCCACGTGTGCGCGCTTCGCGCCTTCCTCGCGCTGTTCTGCGTGTACTAGCTCGCGGCCCCTGCCGCGAGTGCGCGCTTCAGTGCGCTGTGCTGTGCAGTCCTGACTGCTTGCCTATAGCTGCGTCGGGAGCGCGCTCTCCGACGCCGCTGAGCCGAGAACCGTGCCCCGCACTGTTGCGTTTCGCTATGCCGGGTCAGCAAGATATTTTAACGCAGGTTCCGACCCAAATGGACGGGCCGGGATCCTGCCGGCTACGCCAGAGTAAACAAGCGCTATATAGCGCCCGACCCTCCACAGCCTGGTTGGGGGCTCGGGTGGCCGCCAGGGGGAGCTGTATGGACTCCGCAGCCCAGCTGCTTGAATTCTCAGCCCCACCCGGAGGGGCAATTAGGACCTGGTGGTCAGCCACCTGGAACTCTTCCGGGTGGGGTATAAAACGGGCCAGCCACCTCCACTCGAGGCCAGAATCGGGAGGAAGAGGACGAGGCTGCCTGGGAGGAGTGGTGGTGCCAGGAAGCGGTTGGTTTGTGTGAGTTTTTGTGCTTGAACTCTGTTGGGCCTGTTGGACACGGGGAAGACTTGTGCCCACGGCTGAAGAAACAAAAATAAAGCCCTTTGAATGTGAACACGTGCCTCTGCGTAGTCTGTGCCGGGTCGGGCGCTATATAGCGCTTACTATCTATCTATCTATCTCTCTCTCTCTCTCTCTCTCTCTCTCTCTCTCTCTCTATATATATATATATATATATATATATATATGTATGTATATGTGTATGTATATATATATGTGTATATATGTATATATATATGTGTGTATATGTATATATATTTGTATATACTCCTCACAATGACAAAACAATTACATTGTCAATCATGTTATGTTACTATTAAAATGTTTCCTTTTCTTTTTCATTACCTCTTTAACACACTACTTCTCCGCTGCGAAGCGCGGGTATTTTGCTAGTATATATATGTATGTGTGTGTGTGTGTAAGTATGTGTATATATATCTGTATTATATATATATTGTAAAAGAAACAGACAATAAGCATAAAGGTTTGGGGTTTCCGGCCCTGTATACTGTAGAAAGTCAAAATTATAACAAAATATTGTCACGGTCAGTACATGAAATCAGCATATCGTTGACCGTCCAAAGATGGCAGCGAAAGAATATTTATGAAGGAGGGGCCGGAAGTAGAGGTGTATGCTGGGTAGGAGCCGAGATGGATGGTGGGATCGATGACGTCATAAGAAGTAGACAGAGAAAGGGCGGAAGTAGCGTAGTGCGGGAACTGATGAAAGTAGAATCATGGCAGCGGTGCGTCTTTCTTTCTGTAGGAAACAAAGAGAGAAAGGTTAGTTCCTTGCCACTCCCTCCTGGCGTGCGACTTTACGATCTCATTTAGGTCCATCCGCGGCCTCCTACTCGCACGTGCTTGACAATATACAGTATATATATATTGTATATATTATATATATATATGTATACATAAGTCATACCATTTTCTAAGCCCAACTAATCCTAAGCATGGTCACACAGAGCTAGAGCGTGTGTCATATTAAGTAGGATAACCTTTTAAGGCTGTTATAAGCTGAAAATATTTACATTTATTCAGGAATGTAAGAGCTATTGTCTTAGTATTTATGATTTATCTATTAGAGAAACTATATATTAGAAAGAAAAATGTTAGTTTATTGTATTTTATACAGCATTCACATATGTTCAAATGAATAAACATTTTTAAAATTAATTTTAACCTATACTCTATGCTTTGTTTGGTCTCAGAGATTGAAATGGTAAGGGGTTTCACTGAAAGACAGAGCAGGGATAGGGACATGGACCACAAGAGGAGATTATGTCAGGCTGCAACAAGTAACCGAATCTATTAAATCTCTATCACCAGCTACTAGACCCAGAGGTCTGGAACTCTATGGTAAACCTTCAGGTGCTTTAAGGTCACTATTGCCTTCATTCCTAAGAAGGGGATACAGATAACCTGGTTGCCCTACCCAGTCCCAACTCTAGACATTATGTAAGCATGGTAGCATGATTGAAAATATCAATTTTATTCAAATGTGTCAAATTTGTTTGGCTTAGGTACAGGTTCTCTCTGTGTAAATCTTTGGTATATAGGTATCCTGGTGTGATCAAACTCATAATTTTGTAATATTAGTGAATAGAAGAGTCTTGAATATAATTTTGAACTGAAAACAAGCTGGTGCTTTGTGGTTTGGATGGCATTCAAAGGCAATGCCTTGGTGATGGAGTGAGAAATCAACAGGCAGGTTGGGCTGTAGATATTGCACAAGTCAGTTATGGTGAAGAAAGAGCTGAGCTGAAAGGCAAAAATCTTGATTTTACTGGTTGATCTACAGTCCTGCCCTCATTTATGGTCACAACTTGTAGTCACCAAAACATCTAGATCATGGATACAAGTGGTAGAAATTCTGATTAGGATGCCTCCTGGATACCTCCTTGGGAAGGTGTATCAGGTATGTCCAATTGGTAGGAAACATTGGGACAGACCCAGAACATGCTGGAGTGATTATACTGTATATGTAGGCTGATCTGGGAACTCCTTGGTATTCTCCCGGCTGCATTGGAGGAGGCGCTGGAGAAAAGGGAAGTCAGGGCATCTTTGCTTAGACTTCTGTTTCTGTGACTTGGACCCGGATAAGTGGAAGAAAATGGATAGATGGTTAGATGGATGGATCACTACTCCCCCAGATCTACTGACTTGTTCCTCATCAGTCTGTCCACTCTTAATATTCTGCTGCATTTTCATGAACTTTTCCTTGCTTCTCTTTCTGGTGTTTGACTTTCTTTTTAGTTTTCCTATATTACCTTCTTCCTGAACCCTCTTCTCAAGGCTTGTTTTTCTGATATTTTCTCCACTCATCACATCCTCTATGAATCCTTCTCTTAAGTCCAATTTAGTTCCTGATGCTATCAAGCTTGTAAAATCTGTGCTTTTTTACTCTCCAACATTAATCCAAAACGCAATGTTCCTTTCTTGACTAAGAATCCTGAACGCATATGTTCTCTGTGCTTTATTCAGCATTCCACGAACAACAAGTCTGAAATTTTCTCTAATCACAGCACTGAAACTGCCTTCATTGGAAGAGTGAAGGACCACTATCTCAGTGCTGATGAAGTTTGTCCCTCTGAATTGAGAATAGATTTGGACCTCTCTGAGGTGGATGAAATTGTTGACTACTGGAACCTCCTACATTATTGCATCTAAATGATTTAGTTGAAATTAAGATGATCTTCAGAACTAGGAAGGGTCTTTTAATTTCAACTAAATCATTTAGATGTAGGCTCTGTACAGTATGTTATCTTAGATGCATCCTGTTTTTTGTAGTGTTCTTCAAGATTCCATTCTTGGTTAATAACTTTTTAACATTTGCTACATTAAATAGCGCCACTGCTCCCTAAATCAATCTGCTTCTGCTGCTTACAAATGTTTGGTCACCTTAATGAGCACTTTTGACATTAAGATTATCGAGTATAAGTAATAAATACTTGGGCAATAACAAGTACTGTACCATGCCACTGGATGCTCAAGAGGTAAATAGCAAGAAGATGGATGTTCTAGATAAGCCTGTCTTTGACTTACTCCAAAGGATAGTGCTCTCCCTTTATTGTCTGAGGATTATTTTAGTTTGCTATCCTCTCTTGCCAAGTGTGGGTGGCATGGTGGTGTGTGGTTAGCACAGGACCAGTGACCCTAACTGCAAAAGGTGTGCAGTTTGCATGATGTCACTGTGTCAGTGTGACATTCTTCTTAAAAATCCCAAACACATGCATGGTTATGTGATTGAGCTGATGGATGGATGTCCATCTCATGTTTGGTTCCTGCCTAAAACCTGGGATATGGTTTGCATCTGCTGCCCTGCCCCTATTAAAATGAATTGGACGAAAACACATTTATGAAAGTTATATTATTGCCAAGTGCTCTTATATTTTACTATCTTAGATTCATTTATGTTAATATTTATTTTGGTTTACTTCACTTAGATTACATTATTTTAACTTTCAAATTTGCTGATACAAAGTATATAGATCTTAGTTTATTATGTTATAGACAAATTTGGTACTATCACTTCATATTACAACAAATTGAAAGTTATTTAAGTAATAACCTAAAGAAAAAAGATAATATTTACACTGAATATGCAAAAATGGAACACATTAGACATTCCAGTTTCTGGCATACAATAGCAAATTTTGACATCAGACCCTTTTTAAGAGGGTGGATTAAAATGGCGCATGCAGATAATTTTATTGTCCATAAAATGAACATTTATTATTTATGGCCTATTGTATGAAAAATTAGCCTATAAGATGTAGTCAAAATAGGCCATAGAATTAAACTAATAAGATGCAAAGATTAACTTTATATTGAGGCTTATTATGATATTATATGTGACAACATAAATAAGCGCAAAAGGTGCACATCAGAAAAAGCTGGGCATTCACCCTTCAGTTTTCTAAATCAGATTAACCAAGGCCTTTCCCAGCAGCATTGGACACAACACTCTGATAAATTATGGTGACATGTTCACCAACACAGACTATATCTCTATAATAAATCTGTTAAATAAAAAAAAAAACTGCTTACCTTGAAAATGATTTGTTCACATTCAAATTACAGTTTTAATTACATAGATAATTAGTGATTTGTTAGGCAAATTGTGGCAGGTTTAAATTACAAAATGAGAAGGGATGCCTGCTGAACACAGCAAAGTCTTCAGTGCCAGTAGTCTTTCAAACTGCATTAATCTATGCAATGCATTATTTCTTCTGTTATTGCTCTTATATCAGGAATTCGCTGTCTTACATTGCATCCTATTATAATGTTTGTTATACTTTTTATTAAACAGGTTACAGTGGTTGGAGCTGCCTCCTCATAGTTCAAATCATGGTTTGCACGAATATTTCTCTGGTGCCACACACATCAGCCCGGTGGTGTTTCTGGGATACACCAAAGTGGACAACTTTATCGTGGCACAGTTGGTGAGTCATTTCTGTTCCCACCCACCCTCTAGAAGTGAACTAATTATGGCATCATGACCACACCCCCAATCTCTGCCCCTTCCAGTTTGGAATCAGTAATGAAGAGAGAGTGGCCATTATTTTGATTATTTTAACTTGCAGAATTAATTTCTTCTCTAAACGTTAACTTATTTTTCATTGGTAAAAAAAGAGGTCTCAAAGATGGAACCCCAACTGTTTATCTTCATTTGTTCATTTGCACTGTGTATACCAGTCTCCTTTACACATTCCAAAAATATGCATCTTAGATTAAATGGCAGCTGTAAATTGCCCTCTAACAGGCTTGTACATTCAATGTGCCTAATGCTACCTGGATGGATTTTTCCAAATCTGCCTCCTTACACCGATGCAACTTGCATTAAATGGGTTTGATACTGATGAAATAGCTTGTTGGTTATTTGTAAAATTGGTTTATTTTTCAGAAGGTCCAAAATCACTCATAATGTTGAAGAAAATAAATTTAGAAAAAAAGTTGTGGTGTGCAAACACCAGTTCATTTTAAAGACTTTCTGTTGTCATGTTTGGGTTTCTGAGTTGCACAAAAAGACTGTCAGGATGGTGCTTGCAAACAGACATTCATTCTTGAACTTGAAGAGAGAGTATGGGAGCCTTTATTCAAACACACAGTAAACTTGACATCTTCTTCAGTTGTTCTACTCAAGTTGTGGATTCTTAAGATTAAAAGAAGTTGAAGGCAACTTCCTCAGAGGCAGGAGTCGAGCTGTGGACTGTCTGGACAAGACAGAGAACGAGATACTAAGTAACCTGTCTTTAATGCCTGGTACACCAGGAGATATACCAGTTACGCATTGTTGCTTCATCTGTCTGTAGTTGATCCAGCATGGGTGCATTCTAAGCTGTCTGGAAGCATATTCTGTTTGATAGCTCTTTGAAAGTGTGTGTGTCTGCACTTTGAACCAGCCTTCGACAACGAAAGTGCAGTGCGACTGATCAAACTATAAAGGTTTACATAGCGATCATATTCTGTTATTGGTATGATTTCTATTAAGTCAAATTAACATTTAAGCTATACTGGGAACATGCAGCATCAAAAACTTACAGGGTGCTTTAAGCTTTAGTGCCCCTGAAAGGTACTAGATAGAATAAAATCTGACCCTGAGGATAAGGCCCTTCAGTAGATATAAAAGATATCAAAGCACCTTAAGTTTAGTCAGTGAGGAAACAAAGGCATTTCTGAGGATTAATTATGTGAGACACAGAATAATTAAAAAATAAATAATGTGTAGTACAGTGACACAGTGAGCAGTATTGCTGCCTCATGGATCTTGTGGAATGAGCATGTTCTCCACACATCCGCGTGGTTTTCTTCCCACATCCCCAAGACTCTTAGATCAGATTAATTGGTAATTCCACATTGTCCCCTTGGTATGTGCATGATGTTGCGTTTCCTGCCTTGAGCCAAGAGATAAGGGGGTATTCTTCAGGCCTCTGTATTCGTGACTTGGTTTTGAGAATGCTATGTTAGGTAACATTGCAAAACAAACACTGAAAGGGATAGCAGACATTTAGAATGATAAAAGTAAATGATAAAAAAGCGTTGGAAATTAGTCACAGTTTCATGGATCCACACATATAGGAAACAGGGCTGCAACTAATGATTATTAAGGTAGTCGACTAATCGTTCAATTTTTTTATTTATTTTTTTTTATTAGTCACGATTATTTCATGCCTGACTAATTTGATTCCTGTGACCTGTGGTTGCACATCCTGTTCTGGTCTCCAGTGCATGTCTTACCTCATCTGCTCACTTCTGTCCACCTGCGAATGTCACTCTGAAGTCTCTGCATTAACACGATTAAAATTAATAATAATCAAATTAAAATAACAACCAGTGAAACATATGAATTTGAAAAAATTTAGATGTTTTTATATTAGTGTGACCATTACAATAAAAAAGAAATACATTAAACAATACAAACTAAAGTGCACATATTCTTTAAATACAAAAAGTGCATTTAACTTAACCAAAAATGGCCACTGGTGTGTCTTAAAGTCCTAAAGTTTAAATAAAGCTTCAATTCAAATAAAATAAAACAAAAATGTACATTTTATAAAAGATTCAGTTCATATTTTCCTGATTGCAGTGCAGGAATACGAGCATTTCAACATGCTCTGGTGTGAGGCTGGCTCTCTTCTTTGAGACAATGTTTGTAGCTGCTGAGAAGAGACGCTCAGAGGAAGAAGAGGTAGCAGGAATACATAAGAATGACTTTGCAGACAGAGAAAGATGTTTTAATCATCACACTCTGAAAGAAAAGTGTTGTAGTTTATCACATCATGTACTATATTATGCCAAAATAAAAAAAAGAATGGACTAAAATATGTAACGATAATTACTGCCAGCATACCGGAGCCGAGTATATTTGGAAAAGTACATTTGTTGAATGGCGCAGCCAGCTAGAGTCAGTTTCCTGTGCAATTTGGAAGCACGCAGAAGCAGAGTATATGAGGCGATATATATTAGGCGACGTACATTCATTGAACTCTGCAAATGGCAAAAGTTGTTTCTCAGTGCAATTTGCCAGCACACCGGAGCTGATCAGTCAGTGCCGTATATTCGTTGAGGAGCCAGCTCACGACCACTGCCGGCCCCAGCAGAACAGAACCAACACTGTCTCTAGGATTCAGCTGCTGCACTAGATGAGCCTGTAATCATCAGCATTTACCCCTGTGTGTTTGCATGCAGCCAGTTCAAGTGCAGTTGACTCGGTGATATACTGAATTTCATCAATGACTTCAGTTGCATATTGAACATATAGTAATAGATTGTTGTAGTAGTTTTTTTTTTTATAGTTTTTACAGTTCATTTGCAGTGTGTAAAATGATCAGTGTTGCAGTAATTGTGATGCTCTTTGCATGAAAAAAAATATGTGTTCCATTAAAATTTCACATTTACTTTGTGAATTGTGATGTTAACTTAAAAAGTGCAGCTAAAAAGTATTTGGCATCCAGGGGTGCATTAACCCCCAAGTATCTGTCAGTTTAAGGGTTAACTATCATTGTCCAAACCTTGATATACACATTATAGTACAAACATCAACGTTAACACGTGACACTAACTTTACTCCCTAAAACTTACCTCTGGAGAGACGGCGGCATCACAGCTCCAGGATGCTTGCATTGGTAGGACTGTGTGCGTCTTGACAAACAATAACAAACGGTACTGCCCTCAGATGTTCATGTAGTGCATTGCAGTTCCAAAAACCAATGTGGTTCTTTGTGACTGGAGCCTTTATTGAAGGTTCTGTTTATGATGCGTCGACAATAAAAAATCTGCTTCGATAATTTTTTTGTAGTCGACGTCGTTGATTACGTTGACTAATCATTACAGCCCTAATAAGAAATTTGCAGCCATCAAAATTAAGGACAAACAGGCAATAGGTAAAGTTTTAAAAGCCAGAACCAGGCGACCACCTCACCACTGGACATATGCCCAACTTTGCTTTTTTTCCAGCAGCAGGGGATAAAGCCCTGCTGTTATTTCACTCCTGGTAATAAGATTCACAAGCCAGGAATGTTGACAGTTTGAGTCATAATAGGAAGGCAGAGCTTTTGGAATTTCACTTGTTTCATTGGTTTTTTATTGCCTCTTATGTTCTGACACACTTAAGTTAATTACCTCTAACCGTTAAACTACTGTACAGTGTCGCTTCCACTCTACCACCAGCTGACTTCTCGGCCTAAGCTTACTAGGAAACAACTTCCTAATGGTAGATGACAGTTTAGACAGCAAGTGTCGCACTATGTGCTTGAAGAGCGTGACTTGATGAGACAGGCAGTCACTTGCTCACCTCTCTCTTTCTCTCGAGATCTCCAACTTAATGGGTCATTAGATGTGACGCATCTGATCAGACTGCTGTCTTTTACAAGACTCCCACCAGAATGTCATATGCATTGTTTGAGAGAGCACACAACCATTTATGAAGTTTAAAGGTCTCCTTCTGGCTTGCTTTTAAGTAGAAATTCCTAATAGATAATACTACATAATACAATAATACATAATATATTTGTATTTTACACACAAAAAACTGCAAAAGAAAGGCATTGAGAAGAGCCAGACAGATTTGTAGATAAGTCAAGATTTAAAATTTATGTGGTCACTGGGGGCTGCTCATAAAGCTAAAATACAGGAAAGCAGGGATTGACATCATTGCCAGCTATGCTCAATCTACTTGTCAAAAGTTCATTTTTGGCCTCAAAAGATCTTAGAATATGGCTCAGTTCATGTGCTAGACTTTGTTGTCAAATGTCTCCAGTGTTTATGGTCCTGTCCACTTAGAAACTTTTAAAGATCCACCGAGTTTAGTACCTCCATAATACTCTTTACAGAGCCACAAACCTTGGATGCATTCTTCTTTGGGCTCTCTTGGGTATCCATTGCATTATATTTTCTCAATTACAGGGAGTTTTCTCAGATGATCAGCTCAAACAGAAAAAAGAGAAGAACAGGTTATAGGACATCTCAAGTTCTTAAAACCCCCTGCAATGGTGTTATCACCATGGCATAGTAATTATGACACTTGATAATAGTCAAGTTGAACTTAGATTGCAATTCTACTGTGTTTGCCAAGGCCAATTATCATCTCCTAAATATTAAATTACCTTTTTAGTAACATTCTAAAATTTGTCCACTTGTGTTATGTTCTGCTGTCAAGACATCTAGGTATCAACATTCTACCATATGTCTTTTGGCAACAACTATAACAAGATGTGCTTGAGCAGAGGACAGTGCTTTCATTGAAACTTTCCTTTACAATTTTATTTTTTTGAGATCTAGATGATTGCACTACTTTTCAAGTACCAGTCTCCTATTCATCATTTTTCAACAGAGACACTTATCGAAAGCTGATTTTTTTCCTTCTTAGTATTTCTGAAACTTTTTCCAAGTGTTAATAAGGTTGCTACATCCAAAAAATGAGACTTACGTTTGTAAGCACATCCAAACAAAACGTTCATCTCAATTAGAGGACTGTTTCTATTGGCAAAGCTTACTGATATTTGAATGATTGCGCTGTCAATAGTTATATTCGATATGATCACCAAGCAGGAGCAATATAGATGGTCTCATGAAGCAAATGCTTATGAACAAAAACAACATTCAGTTGGTGGTGGGGGATTTAAAGCCAATCCATTCAACTCCATTCAGGGTATATTTCAAATGAATTAATTGATGTACTGAAGAGTGACCGTTTAAACATTTTTTTCTAGATTACCTTATAAGCTAAAGTTTTTCTTTAAGAAAATAGACACATGGCTTAATTTACCAAGTAATGTGGTGGACAGCAGCCTTTTACGAATCTTCAAATTTCAACTTGGTGTTATTTTGGAGAAATTGGGAGAACAGGATTGTCAAACTTGGGCTGAGAGAGCTGTTCGTATCTGAATTACAAACATGTTCTAAAATTGTGTCATAATAACACTGAAGAGGTTGCTTTTAAGAAAATATTATCGAATATTTCTAATCAATCTCTGATTACTTGGAACTGAAGACTGTGGGACTGATAACACATTAAGAAACTCAGGTACTCAAGTACTCAACAAATATTGCATTACTGCATAGTCAAGATAAACAAATATGTCAATTATACCCAACCTACCAGAAACAGTCTAGTCAGACCATTAGAGCAATTGTGACAAGAACAGGCCATTCAGCCCAACAAGCCTGTCCATGCTTGCTCATCTACATTAGAAATCAGTTCATATTTGGAGGTCCCTAATCCTACTCTCTGCCACACTACTTACTAGTTTATCTAATGTGTTCATCATTTTTTCTAATTCTAAGAATTGTGCAAAATATACCCGTAAGCATCCAGACGTGTTATGTTTTTATTGCATAATTTATTACAGCTGGGATCACTGAACTTTTAAAAACTTCAGCTTATGAAACGATGAAGCCCTACACTTTCCAATTCTACCTCTGCAACCCCTGATTTATCAATCCAAGTAACTATATAAGAACACACATGCCCAAAACCAAAAAGACATAAAAATAATAAAAATATAAACATTGTCACAAATACTTTAGTCAAAGCCAATAAAGACAACAGAACACAACGATAGATTTTCTATAAAATATTAAATTTTGTGGAAATGGCAGAAAGCAAAAGAAGTCATATAGGAGTGACAATGCAGGCATAGCCATTGACCTTGGGGCTATCTTGTATAAGACTATTTCTTCTTAGTTTTAACTCCAGAATAGCACACTTAACATCTGTGCTTAATTTGCCCGTAGTCAACTACCACCTGCATAACGATTGTTCTTATTCAAGATGTCATTACTGGCGTAATCCTTATTGATTTCCTTCATTAATTTCAATCAACCTTTATATCATGTTTCGTTACTGTTTATTCCATGAATGTACAGAATAAGTCTTCTTTAGACTTTCTGTAGAACTATCATAAACTTTTCAGTTTGAGTACAGGTACATGGAGTAGGGTGACACTTACTTATGTAACATGTATTTTTGGGTGTTACCTAGACAGATTGTCATGGTTCCAAAATGGGACAAACCACATTAATCTAGTTAGTGTGCTAGACACAAATAAATTTAACAGGACTAAAAGACTCAGGGAGCAAGTCCCCCATGGATTATTGTGCACCTTGTAAAAATCCACTTCAAATCGAAGTCCAGGAAAGGGAACGGGTCGCCATTTGTGTTTCAGCTGCCTAAAAACAGGACAATCTGGACATTTTATTTAATTCCGGGATGCTAGGGATAAAATGGGATACGATGCACAAAACTGGACTGTCCTAAAAAAAATAAAAAATAAATAAATATGGGACATCTGGTGAGCCTCGCCGGGATGCCTGGTCACCCTAACACGGAGACAGATTCTGCACAAAGAATTTGCTTTATCTAATCACCAACACATTATATACGGGACTAATTATACTTATGACCTCAGATTTTCAGAATTGCTATCCAGTACTGGGAGGAGCTGTAAACAGTGACATGTGCAACTTGCAGATACCGCTGAACTAACGTATGCCTCTGACCTGCCCCTGCCTGTTTGGGCAGGAATTTGTATGACACCACTGTACAGTCACAAAGCATCTCTTTCAGTTGACAATTCATAAATGAGACAGCACAATCATACAGTATCACATGTGGTGAAAAGATGAGTGCACACTTTCATAGTTTATAATTTAAATGATTTATTCATATCTGACATTCACCTTCTCCTCTCCAAAATATATATAATAGATGAAATTAATTTGATATAAATTGAATGTCACATTTTTAATCCAAAAACTCAGATCAGTTTCTGAATTCTAAAATCATACATTTCTTCTATTTCAACTATTCTGCTAAATATGTTCATGTTTGTGTTTTGGATGGTTATTCTTTCTAATTTTGGTCCAGCTTTAAGCCCCACACAAACTGTGTCAGATTTTTCTATACAGTACAATGGTCTAATATGAAATGTATTATCTGCTGTACTCAATGGTAACAAGGCATGCAAGTCTGGGCAGAGGCAGCTGAGCAGAGACAAACTCTCACTGAAATCAGCCCCAACATACAGTATCATTCTAATTTATTTATATTAAGCACAAATCATGCAATAAATCTGTATTAGGACATTAGGGGGTCTCCAGTCGATCATTCGAATTGACAAAATTCACACGTTAGATTAAAGATTCGGGTATTTACAGTAGGGGCAGAGGCTAGAGGTGACCATTTCTGGTAAAGTTGGCAACTGCCTTGAATTTCCTTCCAATTGTATTTTTATCTTACAAGATCCAATCACTCACATTTGCAAATATAAAGCAGTAACATGAAGAAATGCAAATTTTACACATAAATATTCAGAAATATACATTTAAATATTAACTAAAAGAAAAAATAGTCCATATAATCAATAAGTTTTTATCACTCATTTAGACAAAGGCAAGCTCACAGAAAATATGCCCAGTTAGCTGGACAAGAGAAGAAAACAAAAACTATAGATAAGCTGAGGAAAGAATTCTTTTGCAGATCTCTTGACCTCAATATAATGCCTGTCACTAAGTGAGAGTACATAAACATAGAATGCCAGCACAATTTTTAAATAAAATGAGCAATATACTCAAGAGTAAGACTGTCTACGGGGCTTTGCGGAGAGTAACACGGCCTTTTTATATAACCTCTATCTGTTTGCTGCTTTTGCACAAGCTGTTTTCTGGTTGTCCTGTTAATTAAGACACTCCTTGAGCTTCTGTTTTTCAAGGAGATTTAGTGTCACGTAGGATTTGCCACCATTGGCTATGTTCTCATACAGTCACCTCATTTGTAATGATTAAGTCGTCCCCTTTGTGCTGAGTTGTGACACTTACCATCACACACAGAAACACATCTGGCCAGTTTACAGACACCAATTAAACTAAATCATACACACACATTTGGCTGGACTGTTCGACACTACTCTTACTTGGATGACTTGCAGAAATCGAATGGCAGAACTCCAGTCTGATAATAAATGTAGTGCTCCACATGGTTCAGAGCTTTAGCCTTTTTTCTGTTCACATGTTTCTGTTAGGATATGTTATTAGTGCTTATATTTAAAGTAAAGTTTTCCATTAATTTTCTGGTTTTGTAAATGTACTACTGCCACAAATCTGTGGGAGACATGCAAGTAAAACATTTACTGTCATGAGAATTTTAGTACAACAAACTTGAACTTGACCCTGAACTTTTGTTTGTATATTAATGACAGTCTTTGTTATTTAGTAATAAAACCAAATAATACTTTCTATTACAGGATTAATTAACTACTCATACTTTACAAAACTCAAGTGGAGGGATATTGAGCATTGTTAAGCTTTGGTAGTTGATGGAAATTAAAAAAATAAGACAATACTGTCAAACCTTATTCTGGATATCTTTATTATTAGTAAAGAAAATAATCAAATGATACTTGGGTGTTATGCTTGACACAGATTACATATTTAGTCAAGGACTGGTTTCAAAATTCATAATAAATTGAATACAAAGTTGCACAATTGAAAATGCTCGCAATAATACAATTTAGAAAATAAAGTGATCATCGTATGGCTGCATTTCTTCTCCATGTGTTATTACAAACACCACATCTACCATTTTGGTGGAAATGAAACAGTCTCTTCTAAAGTTAAATGAGCGGTGAAGCACCGGATTTTACTGATGTACAACATACACTGCACTTTAAATATTCAGTGTTGCAGACTTCAGAGAGGTCTACCTCACTGATTCTGTACACAGAATCAGTTTCATATTCTAACTCAATTAACCAACCAATGCAGGCCAACACCTATCACCAGGAATAAATACAGTAGAAAAAATAGCCTACCTACTAGTCAATAACACCTACCTACTAGTCAATAACACCTACCTACTAGTCGATAACATCTACCTACTAGTCGATAACATCTACCTACTAGTGAATACGATCCCCTTTTACCACAGGATCAGAATTAATTCTTTGAAACAAGTATTCAGCAATGTAATGGAAACATTCCTGTCTGAATTTAAACTATAATGACTTTATAATACCATGCAGTTCCACTCATGTCACCAATCTTGGACCTGAATTTTACTTAATAAAAAAAGCAACAGTGATTCTTAAATTTACTTTGACTTTTATTTAATTGGAGACAGTATGAACCCAAGATAATTCATGTCTTGTCTTGTTAAGTTCATTTTATTTATTAATATACATCCATTCCTGCATTTCAGGCCTGCAACACATTTCAAGAAAAGCTGGGACAGTTGGGCAGATTAGGACCAGTATTGAGGTAAAATAATTAAATAATGGAGAGCAAAGATGGGCAGAGGATCTCCAGATAGTCAACAAATGTATGAGAAAATTATTGAAATGTTTAAAAACAATTTTACTCAAAGAAAGACTGGAAGGGAATTGCAAATTTCTCCCTCAATAGTGCATAATCTCATTAAATGCTTGAAGAAATCGGGAGGAATTTTAGTGTGTAAATAGGCAAGGGTGCAAGCCTAAGCTGAACCTCTATGATCTTCAATCCCGCAGATGGTATTGTATCAAGAACTGTCACTCATCAATAGCTAATATTACCACAAGGGCAAGGAATTACGTTGGCAAACATTTGTCATCATACATGGAAAGGTGTAGTGTGGTCAGATGAATTAGTATTCTAGACATTTCTCTGGAAGAAATGGACACCATGTGCTCCAGACCAAAAATGAAAAGGACCATCCAGAATATTATCAGCAACAAGTCCAAATGCCAGGGTCTTTCATGATATGGAGTTGTATTAGTGCCTGTGGCGAAGGTCACTTATACTTCTGTAATGGCAGCATTAATGCAGAAAAGTACACAGCATATGCTGCCTTCAAGACAACATCTTTTCCAAGGACATCCATACATTTTTCAACAAGACAATGCAAACCGCATTTTACATCGTGGGAATGGTTGTGGCATGGCAACCCTTGTGGGCATGGCTGTGAAAGAAAAGGGTTATGGAGACTGGACTGGCCTGCCTTCAGTTCTGACTTGTCCCCAATAAAAAATGCGTGGAAAATTTTGAAACAAAAAATGCGACATCGATGACCCTGTACTGTTGCTCACATTAAGATGTGTTCGCAGGAAGAATTGGACAAAATAACACCCGAAAGGCTTCATTACTTGGAATCCTCAGTGCTAAAATGTCTTTTAAATGTTATGAGAAGGAATGGCGACTTTACAAAGTGGTGAATACTTTACCATCCCAAATTTTTTGTAATGTGTTGTAGGCCTGAAATCCAGGAGTCGATGTATATTTACAAATAAAATTAAGCTAGCCAGACAAAACATGAAATGTCTTTGGTTCATACTATCTGCAATGAAATCAATGTCAAAGTAAATTTAAGATTCACTGCATTTTTTTAAAGGCATTTTCCATACCATCCCATCGTATTCTGATTTGGGGTTGTACTTTGTTGCACTAAGGTCCATGATCACATTAAGTCAAGTCAAGGAAAAATGTTATTTGTCATATATGGATTATGCATACAGTACAATATGCAGTGAAATGCTTAATTGCTAAACTGCAAAACTGTGCATTTTAAAGGAATATAAAGGACAAAAACTAAAATACCTGATTTTATAAATATGAATTAAAATCATTATGTTAAACTCTGAACTGGTCTTCAGGCAGCTGTGCTGTTTACCAGACCTCAGCACATAGAAGAGGCCATTGTTAGGATGGCTGGTATTTTTGATCATTTTTATTGCCCTGGTTCAACATCGTTTGGTGTAGATATCTGGAGGTTTGGGAGTACTGACCCAGCGATGCATTCAGCTGTCCGCATAATTCTCCCTAGAGCCATATGGTCTAGCTGTGTGCGGTTCCCAAACTAGTCAGTAATATTGAAGGATACTTTCAATGGTGGATGTGTAAAAAGTTCCTTAGTAGATGGGAGAGTAGTCTTAAATCCCTGAGGTGTTTCTATGTATGAATGTACACATCCTAATTAACAGTTGGACCATGTCTTGCAAAATCACTCCTTCTGCATCCCTAAATACAGTGGCCTTGACTTTACCTGCTGAAGTGGTAACTTTAAAGTTCTTCCTCTAATAAGTACTTGAATGATGCTGTTCCAATGACTTCTGATCTCTGGTCTGAAGTGATGGATCCATACTTCTTCCCCAAAGTTAATCTAAGACAAAAGGCTTTTACCCATAAACTGGTAAAAAGTAGAGCAAATCTGACTTCTGCTAAAGTGATTAATGGTAAGGGTTTATGGAACCCACCATGAACACATATTTGAATATCCTAAAACAAGCAGGACAAAATAAACACAGAACAGGTAACAAACATCCATCCATTATCCAATCCGCTATATCCTAACTATAGGGTCATGGGGGGGTGGGTTTGGGGGGTAACAAACATGTCTTTCTAATTTTGACTGAAGTAAAGAACAGGTTTGAAATGTTTTATGCAATGCCTGTATACAGATTGTACTGGGGTATGCTTAGGTAAGTAGTAGTTTAAATATTTTTGTTATCCATTTGGGGAGGGGCATTTACTGTCTGTAATACTGAAATTTCATACAATGCTAATACCATAGAATATCATTTAGATGTGTGGGCACTTTAGATTTTTTTAAATGAGCATTTTTGGAGTAAATAATACAACAATAAAAATCACTGGAAGAGAAATAATAAGTAAAAATGAAATATAGGCATGGATCCTAGTAAGTGGTCTATTGAGCTCATGAACTTCTTTTTAGTAAACTGCACCAGTTTTTAGAATGTGAGAATGATGCATTTCTATAGTAGGCATTTTGTGTATAACCAGTAACCTGAATAATTTGTTTAGATCTGAATAAGACACTGTATAATGGACCTTTGCTAGTGCTTCTAGTTTTACTATAACATGGAAGCATTGGTAAACACACTGATCTAAGGAGAGTAACAATAAGTTTGTTTATAGGAGTCAGGAGACAGCCAGGGGTCTTGTACAGTAGTTCAAATACACAGCACATATTTCAGCAGGCACAGGAGTAGGGCATAGTCATCATGACAGTGAGCAGCAGCAGCACTCTTCATAATGCCTACCCTCAGCACCACGTCATGCACATGCCCCTTTTCCTTGTTTCCTCTCTTACAACCCCCTTACTTTAAACCAAATTACAGCATGCCTTCAGATTTTTTTTGAGTTTCATCTTATTGTGATAAAAAGCAGTGTCCCCAAAAGCCAACTGGCTCTTAATTTTCCCTGACAGACTTCTTTAAACATGAGGGCTGAAGCCCAGCTCTAATTGAAAGCACATTCCTATTCCAAACAAATTAAGCACAATTAAGGCCTCTGAGTTATGAGTATCTATCACTCTGAGATGTTTTTGTAAAAATCACCACATTTAGATCAAAGTCTGCTGAGCCTTTGCTTAATTGCCTCATTAAGACCCTTTGCAACGTGCTTCATAAATACAGGGCCTGCTAGTTTCATTTGGGAATTACCCTAAAAGACGACCCTTTAAACTAATCGTTTCCATATTTCCATAAAAGGTTCATCTGTTTTAGGTACGCAACAAGAACAGGGGAACATTTTTTCTTGCAAATAGCACATAATTTAGGTCCTTGATTCTCTTGCTGTGTGATTTATCACTTCATAATGCCCTCCACACCACCACCACCCCCCTTCTCTAGTACAGCTGCCAGGCTGTTTGCACTGCAGAGTAATGCCCCTCCATTACTCAAATAGTCCCCCCTCCACCATAAACACACCTGCCACTTAGAGCAAATAACACTTTAAGATCTTTTATGGAGGCCGCATCCAGTCACATTGTTTCATATCACTCTTGCCAGCTGTGAGGGGGCAGCTCATGAATCCCATCTGTGTTCTCTTCTGTACTCTGTCTTCCGCTTTAAATTTTTGTAAGGGGAATCAACTGAGTTGTTCAGAAGTTGGATACTTACTGACTAACTATTTTAGGAACAAACAAACAATTTTGGTCTTGTCCCTGCCTTTGCGTCTGCTACTTGTGATTTATTTCATCCCGTCTTGCTTTACCCAGTCTTCTGTCATCTTTAACCTACACAGGAAGAGACGCCAGGACTTCTGTTAAATGTCCAGTCTGAAAAACGCAAATGACCTCCCGCAAACATTGCCTCAGGAATTGGAAATGATGACTGTGTCAAAGACAGAGCCTCCATTACCAGGACCTGAGGCATCTGTATTTGATTGAAGTATAAGCATCACACTACTGACCAAATGAAAGATTATGATGAGGAGACTAAGCAGGATGATGAAGGGTGATGCTGATGAGATCAAACTGCAACAAAAGGACACTTGGATCAAAGTTCTCAAGGATGCAATCATCAGGCCCTAAAGCAATGCAGAAGTTCGAACACTTTAAGAAACACGGAGGAAATGCCACTGAAGTTTGCTGCACACCAGAATCAAGCAAGAATGTGTTAAAACTGTAGTTCAGCCTGGCCTGACAACATCAGCTTTTGAGGGTCTTACTCATTAAAACGCTAGAGATCTGGCAAGACCTCTTTTCAAAGAGTGCAGTGAGGCCTGAGAGGCTTAGACACCATGGAGTTATAGTAAAGCTGCAGATCCCTGCACTCTGGGCTGTCGCAAAGCTGCCGACGGGCTAATAGAGAACTTTATTTGGGAATGCCATATGCAGCTGTTCGCTGTCTCAGCAGCTCATTACGCTATCAATGCCTGCTGTGGTGGGGTGTGAGCAGGCGGTACTGGACTCACCGATTTCCAAGGGAAGAATATATGAAATGCTGTCTGTTCATCATATTGGCAGCCACACTAAAATGGCCATGTGCTCTTAATAACAGGATAATAAATTCTGCCTCATGTTTTAAAATAGTCTTATGTCAGCATTATCCTTTTCTTCCTTTGTCTCTGAATTTCCTTCTTAGGTATGTTAGGTTCCTTTATTGATACTGCCCCAGGGGGTTCATCAAGTGACCTTACATGCCTGTAACATCATGGCAAGAGTACTATAGACACTTTCAGACTTTTCATTATTTTATCATTCTTTTGTGTACACAAGATTCATAAACATTTACCTTAGAAGGTCACAGCTGATGGGGAGTTCTCCCCTTGTCTGCATGTACTTTTCCCCTGTATTTCAGTTACCCAATATATTCCAAAAATGTGCAGGTCTGGTTCACCAGAGGTACATGTTGGTTGATCAATATCAGTGAAAACAGGTATATTAAGGAGCTTGTCTTATGACCGAGTGTGAGTGGCACTCCACCCAGACATTAGTTTGTGCCTTAAAGTCAAGGGCCAAAATAGGAGTTTTGTCCACAATGTACGACTCTTTTCATACTTGTTTGTTTAAACAGACAGCTAAATTTTGAATTGCTTTTTTACTTACACTAAACATTGTAATGGAGATGCAATCCCGTCACACATGACTTTTTAAATTCACTTAATAATGTGAAAGTTACAAGTTATTCAAACATATAATGCTACATCTTATTCAAATTAGATTAGATATCCCTCCCCTATGCTCCCCTGGAGAGCAGATTTAATTTAAAGTAATCACTCTAAGACATTGAGGCATCCAAAAGGTTAGCTCAGGTTCAGCATACGCTAGTAATTGAGGATAGCATTAATCAGTAACTGCCAGATTCAAAAGAATTTTTCAACTGTTCTTTGTAAAGTGAATTGGATTTTGTATCTCAGTTTTTAGCAAAATACAATATTCTCTTCTCATAGTGACTGTTTTTTGATTCTTCAGATTGAGCAAAATAAGGCATCTTACTAACAGCATAGCATAAGCTATCACAATATACTGTTGATAAGCAGTAATGACCTATCAAGAATTATCCAAAGATTGCTGCTACAGGAGGTTCAAGTCTACTGGAGGGGCAGGGGTCTCTGACAAAATACAAACATTTTAATTCCAATAAGGTCCGAACACAGGAGATTTTCAAAACCTGAGACTCAATGAGGCAGGTGCCTTATGACTTTGGTTGTGTATAGGGTCTTGACCTGGGCACATTTTAGATAGTTTGAGTCAATAAAATATGTATGAGGTACAATTTTGCGTTGAATAAGGGGTTATCTCTCAACAAATTTTATTTAGAACTGAGCACCAGGCAGTACCTGAAAATCTTATTGAAAGACCCCCATTCTCAATGTCTCAGTGTATCATTATCATATAATGATATTATGTCAGACTTTTATTTTTAACAATTTCTATATCTTGTATATCTACCTACATCTTTATCATAATTAAAAATTATTTTAATTATGGATCCAAACTCTAAACTGTGTAATATGGTGAATAAGTAAACCAGTGGTGGCTGGTGGAATAAATAAATCTGGGTAGGCGCACAGTTTTTAGAGCACAAGCTAAATCAGCAGTTATGTATTAGCATATTATATATATATAATACACATGCTCTTGTCATCTTCATATAGTATCAATGCAACTCTTGGCCTGTCCAAGACCAGACCCATTGGACAAATTCAGGCTAAAATGTATTATAACTTTTCCACCATGCTGTCCAATCTGATGCCAGCTTTCGCATTTCTACTGTGCTCCAAAACTTCAGTCCTTGACATCCACAGTCCCCTTATTCTTCCCTTAACTTACACTATAACTTATTAATATCCCAGATCATTGAGAAGTGTGCGAACTGACGACATCGTTTTTGCGCCAAACTGGAGTCGTCCCCACATAAATCAAAGTCATCCAGACGATCTGGATCTGCAAAATTAGATCTGGACCTGTGATATAGTGGGTCCACAGCTCATATTAAAAGGGCTGCTATTAAATAATAATCACCACGCTCGCGGCTTGGTGAGGGGGCGTGGTGGTTGTGTGGCTTAAGTGGTTCTCGGGGCGATTCGCAATGTGGCCGTTTCTCACCTAAGTGCACAGGTGAGAAACTGTCCGCATCCGTAAATGTTCCTAGGGACGCTGATTTACCACAGCTGCCATGCCCTCTTGATCAATAGAAGCGCAAGTCGGTTAGAAAAAAGAAAAGAGAAAGAGACAACAAAAGATGGAGGTTGCTGGAGAACAGGAAGCAGTGTGGCAAGAGAGCCGGTGTGAGCAAGAGAACGAGCGAATGAGTGAGTGAGTGCAGGCTTGCAGGTAGGCAGCTGGGAGGTGAGCCTACGAGGGGAGTATTTGGCCAACACTCGGTGGGGCTGAAGTAAGTGGTCACTCCAGCTGAGCAATTAAGGAGCTGGAGTGACCAGTTGAAGGATGACAGGCCACGTAAGGCCATGAAGGCAGTGGGAGTCGGGAGGCATTTACAATCAGGATACCTATATTTCTTTCAACTTAAATGTTGCCCTCCTTTTCTGATTAAATGGAATCAGTTCACTAAACCTGCCAAAAAATATAGCCTCAAACTTTTGTCTAGATCAGTGCTTCCCAAATGTTTTCTCTGTAGTGGCACACTTTTTGTAACCAAAATCATCCCAAGGCACATCACTATCTTACAATCCACAAACATGTATTCTGTATATCTCATATACAGAATGTGCTCAACTACCCCGGGGAGAGGACTACTAGAGAAGCCAGTACAAAGAGAACTCCGAGATCAGCACTTACAGACATAGCACTTGGTGGAAACTTTGGTGGCATCTCCAAGTTGCTTCACCCTTTTGCCTGCTCCTCTCTGCCTCAGAGGCAACTCATATGGCCACTAACTACCAACCCCGTGAGGCTCGTTGGTGACCACACACCCAGGGTAAATGGACTCTAGCGGCCAGGAGGCAGGTTTGAAATCCTCTAACCTGGTGATCGCGGAGCTGCTTTTATGCCAGCTTCTCCAGGTAGACCTATTCTCTTCAGAAAAGTCTCAACCAACTGCGGAGCTTGTGTGGGAAAAAGTCTGCATGTATGCTTGCCCTCGATCACTTGCCTGCTGCTGACATCTTAAGTCAGGTTGGTCTAGTGCAAGCTGCTTTATCTTCTTTAACTAAATAATTTATGAAGGGGTGTTTCATTAAGGAAATATCCACATTTTCTTTGATTTCTGAAGTTCCACTTGAAGTTGTAATCTCCCTAAAGTTACGCTTGTTTACGTGAAATGGCGGGTGTGAACTATGAACCTGAAATAATGTCCAGTCAAACTAGATTAAAAAAAAAAAAAAAAAAAATATCAATACGGATTTGGCAGTGTCTGGGGTATAGAAAGCTGCAACCCTGGAAAAATCAGAAAGTAACCAATTAAAAAGCAGCCTCAGAAAGTAACCAATTAAACAGCAGCCTCAGGTTAGCTACTTCCCAGAAGATCAAGAAACTTACACATAATTTCCTTTGGTCAATGGCATTCACTAAGGAAATATACGTATTCATACAGAAATTAAACAAGTACAAGTTGGAACCAATATGTAATGGATGCTGACATGCATTGACAACAGGTTTATTGTGCAAATAAAACTATTTAAACTACTGAAAATCTTTACCATCATCCAGAAATGACAAGACCTCATCAAGCACTCCTGCTAGTGGAGCTGAACATAAAACAATTTGGACCATGAAGGTAATATAAAAATTTACTTTTTTTATTCTGTTTGCATTAACTTTGCATAAAATCTTAAAATCATTATTGAATAGGAAAATAGGCTTTTAGGATGCATATTATATTTATTTTTCTTGGAAAACGGAAATTCAAACCTGGTGTAGCATTTCAGGTAGACACTTTACTTCTCCTATTTCCACAAACATAGCAATATTAATGAAGTACAATGAACAGACTTTTTCTTTCAAATAAAATTAAGTTAGATAGTCGGAAAACCAGACAAAAATAGACAGCAACCCATATAAAAATGAGAATAGCCACAGATCAAGAAGGAGTTTATTTATGGAATTGTTTTTATTACATTCTGAAAAGTAAAGCATCTTACAGTATACTTTACACATCATATGTACGTCTGTTTAGCAAATCTGGTTTCAACTGCTTTCCCTGATAGTTTTTTGAATAACCACCTTGTCTACTTGATGGGCTGGAATTTTATTACACTTTTCTCTGTTTGTCACTTTCTCTTGTGGTCAATAAATTAAGTTCTGTTTGCAAAGTCCTATGGTATGTTTTTCACATCAAAGGGAGTACAGAATGTTCATGGTGATTAATGCTGTTCTTTCGGCTGGCCAGCTTCTGTAACCAAAACTAAAATTCTGTAGCAATACTATATATCACTACATATATGATATTGTACATGCACCACTAGGGAGTGGTAAGTGCGAGCAGAGACAGTAAGAGAAGGAACTGCAAAGCACAAGGAGATAAACAACCTGTTGCAGTTTCACCTCAAGAAGCAAGAAATCCTGTTGTGCTTTCACAGAAAAGAACTTATTATTACCCATAATTAACACTTTAATCCATTAATGGAGTTGATTGAAAAATAAAAAAATACCTGAATCATACTTGCTTTGAAGGCCTAATGATGTGACCAATCAGTTGTCAGTTAATAATAATAATAATAATAATAATAATCTATATATATAATTCACTAAGGCAAGACAACCATGAAAAGCACGCCGAAAGGGGCGTGGATTCACTAAAGCCGCCGACAAGTGAGACACCTATGGCACGAAGGAAGGAGCCACGCCCACCAACTCCATTGGATACGACAACTCGCAGGGCCACGCCCACCAAGTCGGACGCAAGGACACAGAAAAAGTGGCGTCATTTATATTCGTCTGTCGTGGAGGCCACATGCGGTGCAGGGCAGGTTAATGTCATGCACCACCGAGCTACGTTGACTGTTCATAGAGGCATGTTTCTCGCGGAGGTGAATCGCCATATGCAGCATGTGAGGGGTATCTCATGGGATCTTTAAAACAATCCTTTACAACGGAGGTTAAAACACAATGAAGTAAGCAGTCTTTAAAACCCGAGTTTTCGGTTACAACGCATGACCATGCACCATAGCAAACTGTTTTACACACTACATACAGCAATTCGCATCCGCGACAAACATGCGTCTTCTTAGATGCTCCTGCAGAAACACGGAAGACGTTTTCCTACCCACCAACACTCCTTTTTCACCGGCCCGCGTCTACCCTCGCTCTCTAGGCATTCGCACTGCTTGCCCTTGTGCCCGGACGCAAAAACTCACCGACCACCCAGTTAGCCCCTTTCGTCTGTGCTAGGAGTCCACATGCACGTCTAAGCCACGTTGACTTTTCATTATTCTTTTTGGTTTCGACACCATGAAAAACCATGCGAAAGGAACAACGAAGCCCCGCCCAGAAACTCTACCCCTCCTCCCACGTGCTCAGGAACGCACCTCAGACCACTGCCCGCCAAATCAAACCGCTCATCAAACACATACTCACTCGCTTTGGTCAGTGCTCCGGTCCAAACCCAGCTGTGAGCCACGTTGACTATTTTTTTGCCCTCCATATGTATTTCATGGAAACAACAATTCTTTCAATGTTATGGAAATTCATGCTTCAGGTAATTGTTTGTTTCTATCAGTCGGGTTTTTTTGAAGAAATGTCATTGACGAAACTGTTGCTCTCAAACTTCGTGACATAGCTCTTAGCTTTGTTTGCCAACATTGGGATAACTTCGGTGACGTGGTGTCCGTTGTTCTTAGTCACAGAGGCATTGTTATACAGTCTGCTCAACAATACGCTGATTACATGAATACGTCCGGACTCTATGGTGCAGCGTGTCAAACGGTTTGCGAGGGGTATCCCATGGAATCCTTAAAACAATTCTTTACAACTGAGGTTAAAACACAATGAAGTGAGCAGTCTTTAAAAACGGAGTTTTCGGTTACGACGCTCCATGGCAAACTGTTTTACACGCTACATACAGCAATTCGCATCCGCGACAAACATGCGTCTTCTTAGATGCTCCTGCACTTTGTTCACACCCCCCTCCCACCTCGCTACTACCGTGGTCAGGTGTCTTGGTGGATTATATATAGAAAGGCAGCCAAAACCGCACAGAGCAATGAAAAGTCTACAGTTCCATCTTTTCATTCACTTTCTGTTGTATCCTCAAACCCTCCCTTTTTAGACAACTGTGTCTTTCCAGAAGTGTTTAGCATTCAATAAATAATTATGCATGACATTGACCGTGTGTCTACCCGGCGTGGGTAAGCCGTTGAGCCCCATTCGGGCTGCAAACCGTGGAATTCCCACTAAGTGCGACTCACGCTCCCCAGGGCCGATCCTGGCGACGGGCAAAACGTGCCCGCGTGGCGCCAAACTCAAAGGCGGCCGTTGAGAAGACGTGCAGCAGCCGGCGACGCTGCGACCCGCGGCTGTCCGCCTTTGAATTTTAAAGTCTGGCGGCCGACGACTATAGCAGCGGCGGCGTTTGCAGTGAGCAAAGTTTGACAAAGTTGCGTGTGGCGTGTATTGTAGTCAATGCGTTGATGCCTATTAGGGACTCCACATACATAGCGAGTGGGCGCAAAAGCCTTTGATGGTCGCCGGCTCATCGCACGCTCTGTGTGAACGGTTCCATTGCTTACCATGTGTTTACGACACGCTCTCTAAATGTGTGTAGTCCCTTAGTCAACGTTCAACTTGCATGTTTCATAGTTGCGTCGCGAAGGCGATAGATTTCATGTGAGACGCGTACGTTCCTCAACAGGATTGCGAGTCAAGAGAAGCGGCAAAGACAGCGGGCTGCGGCGATCTCTGAATTGACTGTCACTGTGTGCAGAGCTGCCTGTCGCTACAACGATTAAATAAACCGGCTTTCTAATCTAGGCTGGTTTGGTTTGAAATTAATCGTTTGAAATTAAATTTTATTTATACATCCCGACTCTAACCCTAACACCGTCTTAATCCTGTTTGAAGTAGTACATGTAATAGTAATATCCGTCATATCATAATAGAAAATAGGTACGTAGGGCGGCGAAACCACATTCGCACAAAGGCGGCCGTCTACCCAGGATCGGCCCTGACGCTCCCACTGGTTGCGTCGCGACAAACATGCGTCGTCTTAGATGCTCCTGCACTTTGTACACACCCCCCTCCCACCTCGCTACTACCGTGGTCAGGTATCTTGGTGGATTATATATAGAAAAGCGGCCAAAACCGCACAGAGCAATGAAAAGTCCACGTCAGTCACATGTACATCTGGACTGTGTAAAGACGACGACTCAAGTGGCAAGTTGGAGGTGGGCACATGACCGGGCGGTACATACTGAACGAGAAATCAGCAGACTAGCATGACGGACGGAGCTGAATGGACGTCCTTCTCTCCTCCCGTTCCACTCTCCGCGCGGTAAACCCCCATCCCTCCGTCTGGCAGCAGAAGGCGCGAGGACAATCCGCCGGTTTTCAGTCACGGACGATTGTGTGTTGGTTCGTTCCGTGCATTGTTACAATGTTGCTTTTCTTGCCGATTTATTACATTACCGATTTTTCAAATGTTAATTTTCTCCCTGTGCTTAAAATTCATTAAAAAACCGGCCTGATTATGCGGCGTATATGGTACGCCGCGGGTTGGCTAGTAATAATAATACATTCACATGTGGGAGTTGGAATGATGGCCAAATTAATTGTCTTTTAATACAGCACCATACATTAATAAATTAATGGAGGCTTTACCTTTAGGAAAGGATACAGCTGTCTTCTGCTGTTGTATGAGAATTTAAGAAATCTGAGTCACTATGAGAGAGTTTCAGAAGTTACACAGAGGCATCTATCACTTCAGGACAGAGAGGATGAGTCAGCAGCAAACAACCTGGAATAAGATCCAGCAAAGAACTCATTATTTCCAGACACATTATTAGAAAGATTACTCTATATACTCTTAATGAAGGATGCATACGAGAAAATGTTATATTTGTGTAGCTTTAAAAATGGACAATTTGATAGATAGTATGTAGTACAAGTAAGGTGAATTTGAAATTCAACTTTCTTTAAAGGACAACTGTTGAGTTATGTACTAACCTAAAAAATATGATATTCAAGGCTGCATTAGTTTTTCTTTTTCTGCTGCCATTGCACATGCACAAGAAGATAGTTCATTGTTTGTTTTTTTAATCAATTTATCATGTGGTATCTGAATTTGTTTTATCCATTTCTGCATCCATCCTCCAAAAACTCTTTTTCTTAATCATGTGTTTAGTAATCATTCAACTGCCACCGTAATTTCAGTTTATCTATCAGTTAGCGCTCATAATTATTAAATAAAACACATGAGAGTATTGACAGGAATTTTTCTGTTAATTTGCAGTAATTATGATCTTCAGCTATGAATTACATTGTAGCAACAAATCAAATGTTCATATCAATATTGGAAAGTCTGCACCACAGAAGATAAGAGATGGAATCTGAATTATAAAAAAATCCAGATTGAAGAAGAAAGCAAAACAATTAAAATAGTCTGTGTTTTTAATAATTAAATTTCATA
This sequence comes from Polypterus senegalus, assembly GCF_016835505.1. Taxonomy (NCBI): domain Eukaryota; kingdom Metazoa; phylum Chordata; class Cladistia; order Polypteriformes; family Polypteridae; genus Polypterus; species Polypterus senegalus. The sequence continues at coordinate 61,260,840 of NC_053159.1, read as the reverse complement.
ATTAGATGTATTTTTTCAGTTTAAAATCAGTCTATCATAAGTTTCCCAGGCAATAGTATGCATCAATGCATTTACCTAAATCATTGTCCTTTAATCTTTTGTCATAGATATGTTTGTGATCACCACATAGTTATGCAGTAAAATTAGTCCAATTCTATGGTGAGTAGTATAAAGCCCTTTGTTTAATGTGCTGTTTATTGTTGCAGTATGCAATCTGAGATTAGCCTATAAACAATACAGTAAGTGGTATCCCATAGGGGTCAGAGCTAGGGCCTCTGCTATTTATTGTATATATAAATGATTTGGATAGGAATTCAAGTAACAAGCTGGTCAACTTTGCAGATGGTACCAAGTTAGGTGGATTAGCAAATATTCACAATCCATTGAATCATTACAGAGGGAGTTGGACAACATATAGGCTTGGGCAGATTTGTGGAAGATAACATTTAATGTAAGTAAATATAAAGTATTACACATAAGTAAAAATGTTAGGTTTCAGTACACAATGAGAGATCTGAAAATCAGAAATACGCCTTAAGAGAAGGATTTAGGACTCTTGGACTCGACACTGAACTTCCCGATAGTGTACAGAAGCCATTAAGAAGGCTAACAGAATGTGAGGTTATATTGCACAATGTGTGAAGTACAAGTCCAACAAGGTTATGCTCAACCTATATAATGCACTGGTGAGGCCTCATCTGGAGTACCTTGTGCAGTTTTGGTCTCCAGGCTACAAAAAGGACATAGCAGACTAGAAAAAGTCAAGAGAAGAGTGACTAGGTTGATTCCAGGGCTACAGGGAATGAATTATGAGGAAAGATTAAAAAAGCTGTGCCTTTTCAGTTTAAGCAAAAGAAGATTAAGAGGTGATATGATTGAAGTGTTTAAAATTATTAAGGAAATTATTACAGTAGATCAAGACAATTACTTTGAAATGAGCTCATCAAGAATACGGAACACATTTGGAAACGCTTTAAGGGTACATTTCGCACAGATATTAGGAAGTTTTTCTTTACACAGGGAACCATAGATAAGTGAAATGCATTAGTGTGGTAGACAGTAGGACTTTAGGAACATTTAAAACTAGACTTGATGTTATTTTAAAAGAATTAAATGGATAGGACTGGCTAACTTTGTTGGGCTGAATGGCCTGTTCTCATCTAGATTATTCTAAACCTGTTGACGCCTTGCAGAAAAGTTTCATTTCTATAGTAGGAGAATGTTAATAATATTACCGACAACATTCATTCTGTGAAACTGTGGCTGACAAGCAAAGACAGCAAAGAAAGGGAGAGAAAGGAGGCAATGACAGGCAGGCGTATGAGTTAAAGGGATTAACACACTAGTTGAAAAAGTAAATGAAAGAGCTAGTGAGGACCAGGATGTGATGATTTTCAGGGTGTTGTGGGGGTGAGACAGTATGGTGGGGTATATACAGAGCTTTGGCAGTTTTGAACGCTAAATGTCGTTTGAGTGATCAAGTTCAACCGGTCGGTGCCTCATTGTGCATTTGTTCATAAGACACACGTTGAATCTACAGTAAATCTGTAACTAATATGCAAAGAACATTTTCCATTAAGTTTATCATGCCTTGGCAAGAACAAATTCCTTCTCTTAATACAATTGTATAGTGGTTTGATAAATCTCAGTCTATTGGTAGTATGAAGGATTTGCTTCTTTAACCAATTAGAACTAAGCGCACTAGAAAATATCAAATGGTTGAGACAATCCATAGACCTTAGCTTTCAGACTTCAGCATGGTGTCAGTAGGAAGCATTAAATATTTCAGACTAGACTGTTCACTGAATTCTTCATCAAGAAACTCCCATTATTTGTATAAAATATAAATAGTGCATGCAGTTTTAGTAATGACTTAGCCATGTGACTCAATGTTTAAATGTTTAAACAAAAAACTGGAATATATTGAACACTTTGTCAACTCATTTGAAAAACATTATTAAAAAAAGGTTATTTAAGACCAGTTAAAGAAATGGTGTTAATTATTACTTGACAACTTTATTCCATACCATGAGTCAAGTGACTAAGATATGTGAGCATCTATAGCAGGGGTCCTCAATCACAGTCCTGGAGGGCCACAGTTGCTGCAGATTTTGTTCTAACCTGGTTTCTTAATTAGAAACAATTCTTGCCAATAATTTAAATTCATGGCTTGTTAGTGCTTTAACTCTGCTATGTCAGGTAATTCCCATATCCTAGATTTTCTTCCTGTTTCTAAGGATATCATCCAAATGACTTGAAGGCAAAAATGGATGATTAATTCTCAGTCCATCACTTTTTTCTCTTCACTTTTCTTCCAAGTATCTAATTAAACCAAATAGTGCATAATAAATACACACTGGTGTAAATGGTAACAAGCTAAATGGAGAAATGCTGGTCTCTTTTGTCATTTGCATGTTATTGCTAATTAGGAGCAATTAAAAACCAAGAATACAGCTATTTAAGACCAAAATAAGCAATAAGGTTCAAAATCTTAACAAGCGAGACAACTAAAGTGAAGCAGAATTGTTACTTGAGCAATAAGGGCTTTGTATTAGGCCATTGGGTTGGAGCAAAAACCTGTAGCCACTGTGGCCCTCCAGGACCATGACTGAGGATCCCTGATCTTTAGTAACCTTTCAAAAATTGAGATTCTCACATTGCATTCATTGTAATCTCTCTGTTTTACTAAACTCTACACTAAGCATATACACTGACAGTAATATACCCAAGAATACTATTCCCAGTTTTTAATGATAATTATGGTTTTACTAACAATGTTTGGTTTCCTTTTTTCTCTTTTGATTATACTCATGTGAGATACATAAATTAAAACAAAATCCTACTGTTTCTAAACATTGGTTTTATTCATCAAGATATTGAACATCTCCAACATATTGCTTGCTGTAACACACTGTGGAAACATGTTCTATGTAATGGTCACTGTGCTTTCTTAAAATTTGGACAAAATTCTCCTTTGATCAATTTCCATTTGTCCATTGTGCTTACAAAAACATTAAGTTTAAAAAAAAAACAGCTGCTGCCTTTCGTTCAAAATTTAATTCTATAATGCTCCTCATTGAGCTTTATTTGCTAAAAATGAAAAGATGCAGCTCCTGTTTTATAGCCAGGTGTCCTAGACTTAGCCTTGTGGCTCTTCTAAGGATATCTTCTTCCACTGGTATGTTCTCTTCGTAATATGGAGTTCAAAAACTGTACACAGAATTCCAGATGTACTCCCACATCTGTTTAATAGCTTAAGTACAGCCTCATTTCACTTTTACTCTATACTGGATACAACAACTTTCAACAGTCTAATTCTACCATTTAGGCAAAGAAGGCAGTTGCCTAGGGTGACAACATTTACTGATGGCATGTTTCTAAACCCTGACTTACTACCAATGTCCGACTCCCATTAACCCTATAATATTGTTTTATAATATTTTGCCCACTATGACCCACACAAGCCCTTTGCAGGTGGTCCCATGATGCACCACACTGTCTTTCACAAAGACTCTTTTTGCTCTGAATGTCCTTTTTTCTTTCTATATGTTAAATGTGACTGCTATCCATTTTGGACTCTGAATGTGGCTTGTGTGATGCAACATCAGCACATTTACAGTAATTTTTTAATATGGTGCCTTCCAGTTGTCACCCATCTTAATGCAGGTGTACACAGATGTACTTTGTCTTAGCTACAAATTCTCATGTGTCATGACTGCCGCTTTCACTCGACTATAAGCACTGAGCAGGAAGCCATATATGAGCCCTTTATGTGTGGTTTCTCAAATCCCAGGATTGAATGTACTTGGCTTAACAGATTCTCTTTATGCTGAATGTACTTTTTTTGGACTTTTTATGTGCAGATTTGTAGATTTATATTTGTTTTAGCACTGTTTGCCTTTAATGACCTCTAAGGCACAGCTATCAGCAGTGTGTTTGTCTGCAGAGAGAATGTCGTACTTGTCGAGAGGTTTACTTACCTTGGCAATGACATTCATGTCTCTGGTGACTCTTCCTATGAAGTCAGTAGATGGATTGGGAGAGCATGGGGGGGTCATGAGATCACTGGAAAGGGGTGTGTTGTGCTCCGGATATCTCTGCATTACGACAAAGGTCTAAGTCTTAGAGTCCTGGTGCTCCTGTCTTGCTATACGGTTGCTGACTCATCCTCTCTGTCCTGAAGTGATAGCTACCTCTGTGTAACTTCTGAAACTCTCTCATAGTGACTCCGATTTCTTAAATTCTCATACAACAGCAGAAGACAGCTGTATCCTTACCTAAAGGTAAAGCCTCCATTAATTTATTTATGTATGGTGCTGTATTAAAAGACAATTAATTTGGCCATCATTCCAACTCCCACATGTGAATGTATTATAATTATTATTATTATTATTATTACTATTAACTGACAACTGATTGGTCACAGCATTAGGCCTTCAAAGCAAGTATGATTCAGGTATTTTTTTATTTTTCAATCAACTCCAGACAAGTCCCGAATGAGGTGCCTTACCTGCATTGTGAAAGAGCGTCAGATACAGCAATACAGCCATGTGGCGTTTCCCTGAGGGTGATCCGGCTCGCAGGATCCTCATTGTTGAGGACCTGAGTGGCTGGACCAGGCCAAGGGGACGCCCACATAACACCTGGCTGCAGCAGATAGAAGGTCATTTCCTGAGGGTGGGACTAGACTGGTCTAGACCAGGATCTGAGATATGGGAGCAGCAACATGCTGTATCAGTGCATATATATATATATATATATATATATATATATATATATATATAAAAATATATAAATATATATATATATATGAAATAGTTTATTCTGTCAAATAATGCAAAGAGTACGCAACACATGACACGTGTTTCGCCCTAATTCTGGGATCATCAGGCGTACATACTCACTGCACTCTCTCTCGGGAATCGAACCTCAGGCGTCAGCCCCTCACGTTGCGCCACGGCGTGTGGTTTGTTTATTTGACAGTCTGTAGATCGGGGTAATTACATTCAAGGCATTCGTAGTCTGAATCACAATCTGATTGTGTGGGTGGTTACCTACCAGGTAACGCTTGTGGTTGGTCAGCAAGTCGGCTAATGTCCGCCACGGTGCCCTCTTTCAGTTGCGAGAAGAAGATCATAGAATGGTTGAAATAGTTTATACTGTCAAATAATGCAAAGAGTACGCGACACATGTTTCACCCTAATTCTGGGTTCATCAGGCGTACACACTCATTGCACTCCCTCTCAGGAATCGAACCTCGGGCGTCAGCTGACCAAACATAAGCATTACCTGGTAGGTAACCATCCACACAATCAGATTGTGATTCAGACTATGAATGCCTTAAATATATATATATATATACTAGCAAAATACCTGCGCTTTGCAGTGGAGAAGTAGTGTGTTAAAGAAGTTATGAAAAAGATAAGGAAACATTTTAAAAATAACATAACCTGATTGTCAATGTAATTGTTTTGTCACTGTTATGAGTGTTGCTGTCATCAAGGATTTGATTATCATTATTTCTTTCAATCAGGAGGACGTGTTGTTATGAAGTTACATTCCGTGTTTGTCAACTGTTGTAAAGATAACAGGTTTCATTTATCAAAGTGTTCACTACGCAAATCGCTACTCGTGAATGTAAGATGTTTAACAGGCATTCCCAATATTAACTTGTGCTAAATGTACCATGGTGTGACGAAAGGGGAGCGGACTGTAAAAAGGCAAGGAGGTGCGTATTTTGAACGAAAAGGGAGAAAAAAGCAAAGGAGCGGAAAAGTGAGAAGGAAAACTGTTTAAATAAAGAGCTAGGAAGGTGAATGGAAAGAAGCAGCCAGCGGTAAAGCAAGGAAGACTTCGTAATAAGGACATTTCGGTGCACATAGAAGGTGTAACAATAAGATTGTTAAGCCTTCTGATAATGTTCCTGCACAGAGGATTTAGAGAGACGCACTGGGAGAAGTATAATCTGAACCTCTCTACAGTTTTGTTCATTTTCGGGTTGTAATGTTCATCAAATTTACGTATCATCTGATCCAGTGCCGGACCGTGCATCTCATACCTAGGCCTTCAGTAGTGCTCTGTCTGAATCAACCCGCCCCATAAAAACTAATTTATGGTTATAAAAACCATCTTAATATGCAGAAATATAGTATAAAGAGCCGCTGCATCGCAGATAGATAACTCCTGTAGCCACAATAAATGCCTTTATTGAATAGATAAACCAGGGGTGAACAAGTTCCTTTCTACTGCAGCTACAGCCGCAATACAGATAAAAGGAAAATCACAACATTTTACTCACCAAAAAATATAATTATTTGTAAACAAAATCCATCCTCCTCTCTTTCCTCAAAAACAGTTCAATTACTCTGTCGTACAGATTATCCGATCGCTTCAGTTCCATCAAAAAGTCACTTTCTATCGCCATCGAAGCTAATGCAGAAACTCGAACCTGCCCTGTCGTATTTCTGGCATAAGTTTTAATTCGCTTTAGGGATGAAAATGTCCGCTCGACAGAAGCAGTGTACACAGGAATGGTCACCGCCAAATATACCAATGTGAACAGTTGCCCCATGCTCTCATTCAGATTTTTCTGATGAAGGAAGTCAAGGAGATCAGTGGGAGATTTTCCTGCAAAATCATCCATGGCATACATTACAGTCAGTTCTGTTTTTAGCTGAGACAGATCAAAAACTGCTCCACGGCTCTTGTGTTAAACTGGAGAAGGCTGCATGCGGGAAATTTTTCTTGTATTCCCAAAACTTCTGGGGGTCGAGGAGCGTGACAAACATCAGTTTTTTGTGGTCTTCAAATCTGCGCCTGCACCTGCGGTGCATTCAGTGGCCTCGTAGAATTCCTCATATCGGCTTCTATCCAATCAATGGGTCTGAATATGGTGAAGTTGCCGTACGCCTGCTAGAGGGCCCTACTGACACCAATTCAAAATCTGATTGGTTGAAGCAACAGTTTAATCGACATTTATTCTGTGTTAGAGGGCCTGCACAATGGATTGTGAAGGCCTCTGCCTGGCAACAAATGATGGCTGAAATGAGATTGGTTAAATGCTTTTATACAAAAATACATGTCTGGAAGCAGCACAACCATCGGAAAAGCTATGAAAGGAAGCGGACAGACTATCTGGAATTATTTAGTAAGTATTCATGGACAAAATATAATTAACGTCAGTTTGTGATTCAGATATTTTTTTAGGCCAGCAGAGAAGGCATGACTTTTCCAGGTCTTTAGCATCGAGGCTTTATACCCTGCATCTTCTCATTAAACTTGTATCTCGTGAATATCTTGTGCGATCTTGCGATGTCCACGACTTTATTTAATTTTAGCCCAGACCCAGCACTTAAAAGTTTCTCTCGCACTTTCGCTGAGGGAGGGTTTCCGCAGTAGCTGCACTTATGAATATGCTAAGCACAGTCCTTCACCCGCGAATATTTACCTTATATGGGCAGGCACTCAATCACGTGGGAGGCATGATTATGCGAAACGTAACTCCGCCTCACACGGTGACCGAGCTGCAGGCTATTAAAGTATATAGACAAAAGTAGGTTCCAGTTATGACCGTTACGCCTAGAATTTCGAAATGAAACTTGCCAAACTTTTGTAAGTAAGGTGTAAGGAATGAGCCAGCCAAATTTCAGCCTTCCGCCTACACGGGAAGTTGGAGAATTAGTGATGAGTGAGTGAGTCAGTCAGTCAGTCAGTGAGGGCTTTGCCTTTTATTAGTATAGACTACCAAATACCCGCACTTCGCAGCGGTGAAGTACTGCCTTAATATTTTTATTAAGAAGAAAATGAAACCTTTTTAAACTGAGGGAAAATATACCAATAATTATTTGTTAAGGATCTCTTTGTATACCACATTGTGAGTTCGGCCCTCCAGTTGTAATATGGCCAAGCTGTGCGCTGAGCTTACTCTTGAGTATGCAACGTACAGTTGACCATGTGAACAGTAATCTTGTTTCAAATCTCACAGCTTGGATTGCTACTGTCATAATCAGTTTGAGTTTCATGGTTTGTTTCAATTACGACAGTATTTGTAGGACTTGTGTTGAAGAGACATTCGGCATCTGTCAAGCGTTGTAAGTATACAACCGGTTTCATCGATAACTTCACATCCAGCTTTTGAGAGTTTAAACATTCATAAACATCAAAGTGTCAACTACTGAAATCATCAATTGTGAATGTAAGATGTTTAAGAGGCATTGGCAGTTGTCGAAAGGTGTAAAATATTTGGCCATTTCGGTACACTTGAAAGCGACAACCGAACAATTCACAGGCAGCCATCAACTCACATGCAAATGCATAGGTGAAGGGCTTAAGAATTTCAGTCTTCTAGTGCTCATGTGTAGAATAATTATGTCCTGTACCATCATCAGTCCACACCTTGAACTTGTCCCAGTCATTCAATACATAAAACACAATGTTCCTCCGGATATCAAGAGTGAGCCAGATATGGTCATACAATATGTAACAAAGAGAATTAAAAAGGTAGGTGCCATCTCCGGGCATGGAAACAACTCGGTAAGTGACAGTTCTTTGATCGATGGTGATCACCTTGATAGACATGTTAATGGGTGTACGGTTGGAATGATAAAGGAAATGGGTACCTGAACAATGTAAAGTAAGTCTAAAATACCTACACAATAACTATAATCGTAATAAATGAACAATAAAACAGCGGAGAAGCCGTAGATTAACTAAAAAGGCTGTAGTTATCATCAGGGAGACGTGAATCCCGTGGCCGAAGTAAGGAAGGGAATGAAGAGACTGGAGCAACGGACGGCCTTATATAGTGCCTTTTATTAGTATAGATTATATATATATATATATATATATATATATATATATATATATATATATTATATACATACAGTGGAACCTCGGTTTACGAGTAACTTGGTTTAATTTTTAATAAATTTTGACTTGATAAATGAGCGAAGTCTTGCAATACGAGTAGTATGGATACACTTTGTCTGCTGAGCGTTATGTGATCACAACTGAGCTGATGGTTCTTCTCTCTCTCTCCTTATCTCGTCGCTCGCCCAGCGTCTCTCTCTCTCTCTCTCCTTATCTCGCTCGCTCGCCCGCCGCGTCTCAATCCCCTCTCTCTCTCTCTCTCTCTCTCTCTCTGGCAATCGTCTGCTATTCTCCGTCCGAGTCTGTGTGCCTCACTCATATAGTCAACATCTGTTTACTACAGCATTGTGACTGTGTGTGTGTGTGTGCGCTGTGAAGTGTGAGTCCCCATCTTGCTCCCCAAAACACGAAGCTGAGTCTCAGTACTTTAACACCAGCTTTATTCAGCTTGAAACAGCAACAGTACTGTTATTTATTGTACCGGGATCTTTATAATGTTCCTTGTATGACCCATTGCGACGCGCTTATAGCATGTCTGCGATCTTTTTAAATGCGCTTATACGGCGAAATGCTACAGCGCTGGGAGACTGCAATTACTTTGGGACGCTCTTCCGTGTGTTGTCACGTTGGGTGGAATCCCAGATGAGTTTAGAAACTCACACCAGCCATGATTCTTTATAAAGGTAAAGTGCAGGTTAATTTGTATTATGTATTTTACTTTATATTTTGTATCAATAATTTTTATATGAATAGTTTTGGGTTGTGGAACGAATCATCTGAGTTTCCATTATTTCTTATGGGGAAATTACGGCTTTGATATCACGAGTGCTTTGGATTGCGAGCACGTTTCGGAGCAATTAGACTTCGCAAACAGAGGTCCACTGTGTATATATATATATATATATATATATATATATATATATGTTATATGTTATATATTGTGAACGCTGGCCCCGGCACAGACAGGCCGGACAGCATATTTTGCCCAACACACTGTTTATTTACACACTATTTACAATATAAAGTCAGTGCACACTCACACGACCCCAGTGCCTCTGCGATTTCCCCAAAGTCCAGGCCCACAGTCTCTTGTGCCTTCCTGGCGCCTCCTGTCCTCTTTCCAGCCGCCAACACTGCCTCCCGGCGTCCACCAATCACTGGAGGCGGCCATAAATAAGGCTCCCGGATGAGCCCCAGGTGCTTCCGCCATCTGCTCCTTGGCCACGCCCCAGCGTGGCGGAAGTGTCGGCTGCCTTCCTGGCAGCTCTCCCGGCGCCACACAAAGTCTTCCCAGGAAGTGCCGGGCTCCCGGGATAATTAGGCACCCGAGGCGCCCGCCTGGCGGTGGCCACGGGTCCCCTACAGGGCTGGGCTTCAAAGCCCTGTACCGAGGCCCTTGCCTAACCAGGACGGGCGCCCCACTCTGTCTGGAGGAGGCACTCGCCCTCCTCCGGTCCTCAAAGCGTCCGGCGGGCTCCTGCCCGACCGGCAACGCCGGGATAAACCCGGCATCGAGCGCCGCCTGGCGGTGACCACGGGCCCCTACAGGGAAGGGCTTCCATGCCCTCAACCCGTGGCCCCCAACAGAACCAGGGCGGGCGCCCCCTCGCGGTCTGGAGGAGGCACAAGCCCTCCTCACGTCCTCCTGGGCGTCCGGCGGGCTCCGCCCGGCGGGGCCCAGTGCACCGCTAGCGAGGACACGTGGGTCGAGCGGCACAACCGAAAGGGCAGCACGCGTCCCCAGCGGGTCCTACTATGTCCCCAGGGTCCAACCGGCACCCTGGGACATCTGTCTTCGGCACCCTCGCCGGCGCCAGCGTCCCCTGTGGTCTGCGCTCTACTCGCCGCGCCGTTCCCCAAGCGGGGTCACTGTAGCCTCCCGGCGTGGAGCACTCCAGCGGGCCTCCGTTCAAGCGGGCAGGTCCCGTCGGCGTCGGCCTCAGCTCGTCGGGGCTTGGGCCTGTAAAATAAAAGAAAAGAGGGCCAGAAGCACAGCCAGGACACTCATCCCGAGCGCCCTGTCGGTCTCCGTATCGACCGTACTCCTGCCCCCCTCCGACAGCCCCCAACTTGCCTGCTGAAGTCCTCCGCCGCAGGTTCCATGCCCGTCCGCTCGTCCGCGGCACCGCTCGCAGGCGGCTCGCCCAACCGCCCAGGGATCTCCTCTGCCCGCTGAGGCGGGCCCTTCTCGGGCGCGCACCCAGCGCCGCGTCCTCTCCTGCTCGGAGGAACCGGCATTCACCGCCGGTTCCTCCTTCTTTTCTTGGGCGCTGGCGGTCTGGGTCTGAGCACAGCAAAGCTCAAATCCAGCCCGTCTGCGTCCAGGCAAGCGACAGGAGACAGTTGCAGGCTTGGGCGCGGGGCGCTAGGACCCAGGGCACTCAGCAGCCCGATCCTACCAGCCCCTGCATATTGAGCTCCTGCCTCGCTAGCTGTCTGCACCGCGGCGTCTGCTGTCGGGAGGTTGCTTACTTGGAGCTGATCGTCCCGTAAACGGTCACAGCCATGTTCGGCAAACCTCCCGCTTGCTACGGGCGGCAACACTCACCACTCCCGCCGTGTTCTGCCTGCCTCCGGTTCCAGCGCGCGCCGATCCTCCGTCTCACTTTCGGTGGCTTCCGGCAGCGACCGCCATCTCCATCAGCTGCTCACACTGGCGGCGAGAACGTAACAGCTCCTCTAAAGCGGCTTGGCGGGCGAAGGGACTCCTCCGACGCGCCGAGCGCTGGTGGAGAGAGACAGGCGTCGGTGGGCTTACCTGTCCATCAGCTCCGCGCGCCAGCCTCCTCTGGGCCACTCCCTCTGGCCCAATCGGGTCTCGGTTTGGCCGAGACTGGCATTCCTTGGGCCGCCTCTATCCAATCATTGGCGGCACGCAAGACACACCGGCCAATCCGTGCCTGTCAGCGGGCGGGACATCCGGCCGAGGCCATCTTGCCTTCCCTGCTCGAGTGCGAGGCGTGCCTCTTAGCGCGTTGTGACTGCGGCGATTCCTTGAGCGCAGCGGCTCGAATCCAGCCCTCTTCGCTGCCTCCGTCGCCAGCGCTGCCGACAGCCCGTGGCCAGCGTGCCTCGGCCCACGGGCGCGGATCGGTTCGTCCCTCCTGTCGAAACAAAGGTAAGTCCGACCCGAAGGCCGATGATTACAGGGCAGGGCACTCACCTCGAATCCGTCATGCCTCGGCGTGGCCTTCCAGCGGCAGCGCCGGCCTGGCTGTCCGTCCCGACAGCGCGACTTTGAACCGCTGCGCTCCGCCCGATGTCGGGTCCTCCTCCGCACCGGGGAAAGCCATTCCGCTGTCGGAGGCGGTTTCTGGGGCGCGCGCTCAGCGGGGCCGTGCGGGCGCTCCAGCGCCAGTGTGTGGGTCGCTGCTGCGCGGCCGTTCACAGGTATTTTGTTTCAACAACACAGGTCCCGCCTTGAACCAGGCGGAGTATCCTGCCGACTACGCCACTGTGAGCGCTGGCCCGGCACAGACAGGCGGACAGCATATTTTGCCCAACACACTGTTTATTTACACACTATTTACAATATAAAAGTCCAGTGCACACTCACACGACCCCAGTGCCTCTGCACGATTTCCCCAAAGTCAGGCCCACAGTCTCTTGTGCCTTCCTGGCGCCTCCTGTCCTCTTTCCAGCCGCCAACACTGCCTCCCGGCGTCCACCAATCACTGGAGGGCGGCCCCTAAATAAGGCTCCCGGATGAGCCCCAGGTGCTTCCGCCATCTGCTCCTTGGCCACGCCCAGCGTGGCGGAAGTGTCGGCTGCCTTCCTGGCAGCTCTCCGGGCGCCACACAAAGTCTTCCCCCCGGCACTTCCTGGTGTGGCAGGAAGTGCGAGCTCGGGATAATTAGGCACCGGGGCGCCGCCTGGCGGTGGCCACGGGTCCCTACAGGGCTGGGCTTCAAAGCCCTGTACCCGAGGCCCTGCCTAACCAGGGCGGGCGCCCCACTCTGTCTGGAGGAGGCACTCGCCCTCCTCCGGTCCTCAAGCGTCCGGCCGGGCTCCTGCCCGACGGCAACGCCGGGATAAACCGGCATCGGCGCCGCCTGGCGGTGACCACGGCCCCTACAGGAAGGCTTCCATGCCCTCAACCCGTGGCCCCAACAGAACCAGGGCGGGCGCCCCCTCGCGGTCTGGAGGAGGCACATAGCAGAACACCCGCGCTTCGCAGCGGAGAAGTAGTGTGTTAAAGAAGGTACGAAAAAGAAAAGGAAAAATTTAAAAAATAACGTAACATGGTTGTTAATGTAATTGTTTTGTCATTGATATGAGTGTTGTTCTCATATCTCTATATATATATATATATATATATATATATATATATATATATATATATATATATATATATATATATGTATCTATATATATATATATATCTATGTATCTATATATGTTGTTCTCATATCTATCTATATATAGATATATAGATATATACCACGCTTGGCAGCGGAGAAGTAGTGTGTTAAAGAAGAAAAGAAAGAAAAGGAAACATTTTGAAAATAGCGTAACATGATTGTCAATGTAATTGTTTTGTCACTGTTATGAGTGTAAGCTGTGATATATATATATATAGCAAAATACCCGCCCTTCACAGCGATGTCATGTGTTAAAGAAGTTATGAAAAAGAAAAGGAAACATTTTAAAAATAATGTAACATGATTGTCAAAGTAATTGTTTTGTGTATTTGGCGGCAGCGTCATGAAGTTGTTTTCGGCAGCTGCATCAGAAAATGTACCACTGACGTCTGACCGCCTCCATTTTAGTGTTTTCTCACAGCTTGGATTGCTGCTGTCATATATATACACACACACACACACACACACACACACACACACACACACACACACACACACACACACACATACATATATACATATGTATGTGTTATATATATATATATATATATATCTTCATATCTACATATCTATATACATATCTACATATACACATATATATATATATATATATATATATATATATATATATATATATATATATACCTATCTACATTATATATACACATACATACATACACACACACAAATTATATATGTGTATGTATGTATGTATGTATGTATGTGTGTGTGTGTGTATATATATATATACACATACATATACTTGTGTGTATGTTTGTATGTGTCTATATGTGTGTGTATAGGTTTGGTCACTGAGTGCAAGGGAAAAATAATAAATTATAGTCTATAAGTTATTAAACAGTAAAACATTAACGTTTTAAAAGTACAGGTACATTGAAATTACATTTTCTATGTGAGCGTTCAAATTTGTGCCTCTGGTAATGTGCCTTACGGCATTTAAAGAAAATTAGTTTTGTGTCCTCTGCAGTGTTAAGAGAAAGGCTTTGGTTTGGGATAAAAGGAAAAAGGTGTAAAGAAAGGAAAGTTGCCTTTTTCTTTTATATAGTATAGAGATGTGTTCGCTGGCGTTATGATGCCTTTTGGGGACAGTCGCGGTGGGTCTTGTGTAGACTGGTGAGGCGTCCCGCCATTAATCGGCTGTGATGGCACTGTCAGTCCTGCACTCGTGTGCGTGTCTTCATAATCCGAGGTGAGGACCTGATAATCGATATCGTGCAAAGAAAGTGTGAATCGCCTTAATATTATTTTGCCGTGGTGTAGAAAAGGGGTCCGTGTTTGCACTTGTCTGGGCTATAGCGCAGGGGAGGATGAAAAAATTAAAAGTGCTCACTTTGACTTAAGGCAGAAGCGCAGTCAGCGTCTCAAAGGCAGGCACAGCTATGTGCGCACGCTGGCTGCTCGACTTTTGCTGGGCAGGAGACCCCAGTTTGCAGACACGTTCATGATATCAAAAGTCTCAGCGCTCTTTGGAGGTCATTCATATATATATATATATATATAGCAAAATACCAGCGCCTACAGCGAGAAGTAGTGTGTTAAAGTAATGAAAAGAAAAGGAAACATTTTAATAATAGCGTAACATGATTGACATTGTCATGAGTGTTGCTGTCATATATATGCCTGCCTAAATAAGTCACCCTCGCTTTGCTCTTACTTTTTACCGTTCATTTAATCATGGCTAGTGGCGAAAAATTATAAAATGGAAGGAGGATGGCTTTACCAAAACAATTATTGATGGCGAATCGATTATTCATAAAGCTTGAATTGGTGATCTGTTTTCTGTGTTAACCTCATATTTTTCATACTTCTTCTCAAACTAAGGTGGTGCGAGGGTAAAATGAATCGTGATGCTGATCAATGTAATCTGTGTACCAGGAAATCATGCATTGACAAAAGCTCCCCTTTGCTTGTAATGCAAAGTGTGATTAAATGCATTATTTTTTAACGTTATGGAGCACATGCATGAAGCTTCTCAGCTGTGCTTGTGCTAAGAAAAGGAAAGATTTTAAAAATAGCGTAACACGATTGTCAATGTGACCTTTTGTAAGTAGTGCCTGGAGGATTCAGTGTGTAGAAACTCTAGAGACAGCGTGTGTATTAACTTGTGGATTTTTCTGTGAGTATTTGGTGGCAGTCTGGAAGTTGCTTGAGGAAGACAGCGTTAACCATGAGCTCAGCTCAGAGCAAAATGAGGTGGGAGGGAGATGATGGCGTGACTCCCCACCCGCCTTAACTGTCAATCCCCACAAACACAGTCTCGGAATTTGCATAAGCACACCCCTTCACCTACAATTTTAACTTAGTTACAAAGTGATCAAAACTCTCGTTTATATCCTCGTCCTCTCATTAAACTTGTATCCCGCATTACCTGTGGGTATGTGAAAGCCAGCGGTAGCCTGTCTATGAACTTAATTTAAAGTTTAGGTTTACACCTTGCTTTCTTTCGAGGCAGCAACACTCATGAATATGGTAGTATATGTCACTTCGCTCGCTTCTTATTGTTTAGCTGCCTTCTCAATTATAAAATGCATGTTTTCTTAAGCACTTTTGGAGGTCTTCCTGGTTTTCTCACTGCGTTGACAGTCAGTTCCGTGATTACGTGGGAGGCGTGATGATGTCACACAAAACTCCGCCCCCCACGTCATTCCAGCTCAACTCCATTACAGTTAATGGAGAAAAATACCTTCCAGTTATGACCATTAGGTAGAATTTGAAATGAAACCTGCCCAACTTTTGTAAGTAAGCTGTAAGGAATGAGCCTGCCAAATTTCAGCCTTCTACCTACGGGAAGTTGGAGAATTAGTGATGAGTGAGTGAGGGCTTTGCCTTTTATTAGTATAGATATATATATATATATATATATATATATATATATATATATATATATATATATATATAACTATATATATATATATATATATATATAACTATATATATATATATATATATATATAACTATATATATATATATATATATATAACTATATATATATATATATATATATATAACTATATATATATATATATATATAACTATATATATATATATATAACTATATATATATATATATATATATAACTATATATATATAACTATATATATATATATAAAACATATATATATACATATATATACTGCTCAAAAGAATTAAAGGAACACTTTTTAATCAGAGTATAGCATAAAGTCAATGAAACTTATGGGATATTAATCTGGTCAGTTAAGTAGCAGAGGGGGTTGTTAATCAGTGTCAGCTGCTGTGGTGTTAATGAAATTAACAACAGATGCACTACAGGGGCAACAATGAGATGACCCCCAAAACAGGAATGGTTTAACAGGTGGAGGCCACTGACATTTTCCCTCCTCATCTTTTCTGACTGTTTCTTCACTAGTTTTGCATTTGGCTACAGTCAGTGTCACTACTGGTAGCATGAGGCGATTCCTTGACCCTACAGAGGTTGCACAGGTAGTCCAACTTCTCCAGGATGGCACATCAATACGTGTCATTGCCAGAAGGTTTGCTGTGTCTCCCTGCACAGTCTCAAGGGCCTGGAGTAGATTCTAGGAGACAAGCAGTTACTCTAGGAGAGCTGGAGAGGGCCATAGAAGGTCCATAATCCATCAGCAGGACCAGTATCTGCTCCTTTGGGCAAGGAGGAACAGGATGAGCACTGCCAGAGCCCTACAAAATGACCTCCAGCAGGCCACTGGTGTGAATGTCTCTGACCAAACAACCAGAAAGACTTCATGAGGGTGACCCAAGGGCCCCATGTCCTCTAATGGGCCCTGAGCTCACTGCCCAGCAGCATGCAGCTCGATTGGCATTCGCCATAGAATACCAGAATTGGCAGATGCACCACTGGTGCCCTGTGCTTTTTACAGATGAGAGCAGGTTCACCCTGAGCACATGACAGAAATGAAAGGGTCTGGAGAAGCCATGGAGAACATTATGCTGCCTGTAACATCATTCAGCATGAGCAGTTTGGTGGTGGGTTAATGATTGTCTGGGGAGGCATATCCATGGAGGGTCACACAGACCGCTACAGGCTTGACAAAGGCACCTTGGCTGCCATTAGGTATCAGGATGAAATCCTTGGACCCATTGTCAGACCCTATGCTGGTACAGCGGCTCCTGGTGCACGACAATTCCTGGCCTCATGTGGTGAGAGTATGCAGGCAGTTCCTGGAGGATGAAGGAATTGATACCATTGACTGGCCACCACACTTTCCTGACCTAAATCCAATAGAACACCTCTAGGACATTATGTTTTGGTCCATCCAATGCCACCAGGTTGCACCTCAGACTGTCCAGGAGCTCAGTGATGCCCTGGTCCAGATCTGGGAGGAGATCCCCCACAACACCATCTATCATCTCATTAGAAGCATGCACCGATGTTGTCAGGCATGTATACAAGAACACAGGGGCCATACAAAGTGCTGCGTACAATTTTGAGTTACTGCAATTAAATTTTGGCAAAATGGACTATATATACAGTATATTTATATATATATCCCGATCTACATACTCTCAAGTAGACAAGCCACACACTGTGGCGCAATGGTTGAGGCTTTGCCTCTAGCGCCGACATCTGAGGTTCAATTCCTGAGAGGGGATGCACTGAGTATGTACACGTGCTTCCCGATTCATTTTACCCTCGCATCCCCTTGGTTTGAGACGTATGAAAAAATATGCGGTTAATACAGAATCATGTTACGTTATTTTTTAAATATTTCCTTTTCTTAGCACAAGTACAGCTGAAAAGCTTTGATGCATGTACTCCATAACGCGTTTAAAAAAATAACGCATTTAATCACACTTTCAATTCCAAGCAAGGGGGAACTTGTGTCAATGCATGATTTCCTGGTACATCGATTAGATTGATGCACACATCAGAGCTACAAAAATGTTAGAGTCGGAATAAAGCGCGTTCCAACGACTGATCGGAGGAAAATTTCATTTCAAAAGAATACCCGACGGAAGCCTTGATAAAAGTATGGTTTTGTGCACATTGAAAAGCAAGCAAAATTAGATGCATTACAGAAAGCGGACTTTGTGGCTCTTACTGGGGATCATTGGACTTCCGTGACCGTTAGTAATTCTAATTACATCTAATTATAAAATGTTCAATGATCACACTGTTTTAGCCTAATGTACAAAATAATTTTGGGTAAGGTTACTCAGAGTTTAAAGATTAAGCTGGTCAAATTACCTTTTATGTTTCTGACTTATTTTTTTAAGAAGTGAAACTGCACTTTATGTTGAAATTTTTGTTATTATTATTTAAAGACAATACCATTCTGAAAATGTACTTAAAATACCACTTTATTTTTAAGTCTGCCCAATTTTAGCCAGGGATGATATTTTTGTTTCTGTTTTGAATTGAAATTCAGTTTAAAAGCTTTTTTTTTTCCAGAAATTAAAAGAGCTTGAGTTTACAATATTTATGTCCATGTCTATTATTTGATTCTGTCGCCCACTAAAACCCTTTTAAATTAAAAAAAAAAAATTGCGATTTGGGGCAAATTTTCATGTGTTATTACATACGATAAATCAAGATTAATTATTACACAGCCTCTAATTAATTAGATACATTTTTTGAATCGAGTCCC
Source organism: Polypterus senegalus (assembly GCF_016835505.1). Taxonomy (NCBI): domain Eukaryota; kingdom Metazoa; phylum Chordata; class Cladistia; order Polypteriformes; family Polypteridae; genus Polypterus; species Polypterus senegalus. Next base: position 61,241,982 of record NC_053159.1, on the reverse strand, counting down.
ACCCCTAATATATATATGTAGATATCTATATATATATGTAGATATATATATATATATATGATGTGTGTATATATATATATATATATATATATGTGTGTGTGTGTGTGTATATATATAATATGCCAGCAACACTCATGACAATGACAACACAATTACATTGACAATCATGTTACGTTATTTTCAAAATGTTTCCTTTTCTTTTCATTACTTCTTTAACACACTACTTCTCCACTGCAAAGCGCAGGTATTTTGCTAGTATATATATACGTATATACTGTACATATATATATATATACAGTATATACATATATATATACTAGCAAAATATGTTTATATATATATATATATATATATGTTTATATATATATATATATATGTTTATATATATATATATATATGTTTATATATATATATATATATGTTTATATATATATATATATATATATATATATATATATACTGCTCAAAAAAATTAAAGGAACACTAATGTGTTAGGAACGAAAGGATGCCACATCGTTTGATGGAAATGAAAATGATCAACCTACAGAGCCCTGAATTCAAAGACACCCCAAAAATCAGAGTGAAAAAATTATGTGGCAGGCTAGTCCATATTGCCAAGATTTAATTGCAGCAACTCAAAATTGTACGCAGCACTTTGTATGGCCCCTGTGTTCTTGTATACATGCCTGACAACATCGGTGCATGCTTCTAATGAGATGACAGATGGTGTTGTGGGGGATCTCCTCCCAGATCTGGACCAGGGCATCACTGAGCTCCTGGACAGTCTGAGGTGCAACCTGGTGGCATTGGAAGGACCAAAACATAATGTCCCAGAGGTGTTCTATTGGATTTAGGTCAGGAAAGTGTGGTGGCCAGTCAATGGTATCAATTCCTTCATCCTCCAGGAACTGCCTGCATACTCTCACCACATGAGGCCAGGAATTGTCGTGCACCAGGAGACACTGTGCCAGCATAGGGTCTGACAATGGGTCCAAGGATTTCATCCTGATACCTAATGGCAGCCAAGGTGCCTTTGTCAAGCCTGTAGTGGTCTGTGTGACCCTCCATGTATATGCCTCCCCAGACAATCATTAACCCACCACCAAACTGCTCATGGTGAATGATGTTACAGGCAGCATAATGTTCTCCATGGCTTTTTCAGACCCTTTCACTTCTGTCACGTGCTCAGGGTGAACCATCTGTAAAAAGCACAGGGCACCAGTGGTGCATCTGCCAATTCTGGTATTCTATGGCGAATGCCAATCGAGCTGCATGCTGCTGGGCAGTGAGCTCAGGGCCCATTAGAGGACATGGGGCCCTTGGGTCACCCTCATGAAGTCTTTCTGGTTGTTTGGTCAGAGACATTCACACCAGTGGCCTGCTGGAGGTCATTTTGTAGGGCTCTGGCAGTGCTCATCCTGTTCCTCCTTGCCCAAAGGAGCAGATACTGGTCCTGCTGATGGGTTATGGACCTTCTATGGCCCTCTCCAGCTCTCCTAGAGTAACTGCTTGTCTCCTAGAATCTCCTCCATGCCCTTGAGACTGTGCAGGGAGATACAGCAAACCTTCTGGCAATGACACATATTGATGTGCCATCCTGGAGAAGTTGGACTACCTGTGCAACCTCTGTAGGGTCCAGGTATCGCCTCATGCTACCAGTAGTGACACTGACTGTAGCCAAATGCAAAACTAGTGAAGAAACAGTCAGAAAAGATGAGGAGGGAAAATGTCAGTGGCCTCCACCTGTTAAACCATTCCTGTTTTGGGGTCATCTCATTGTTGCCCCTCTAGTGCATCTGTTTTAATTTCATTAACACCACAGCAGCTGAAACTGATTAACAACCCCCTCTGCTACTTAACTGACCAGATTAATATCCCATAAGTTTCATTGACTTTATACTCTATACTCTGATTAAAAAGTGTTCCTTTAATTCTTTTGAGCAGTATATACACACACACACACACACACACACACACATACATACATACATACATACATACATACATACATACATGTATACACATATATACAGTCTTTGGGGTGTGAGCAACTGTTGCTGGGCGTGGCAGAATCCATGAAGGAAGAAAAATGAAAAACATTATTTGTACAAAATCTTAATTTATTTATCCATTCCTAAATAATTAAATGGGCAGGCTATTTCAGTATCAGTGCAATACGCTGTTTGTTAAAACGGATGACTTCCGCTCTTACGTGCAAGTCTGCGTGGATATTATGAACTATCGTATCTGTTCAAGTTCTATTTAAATTTTAAATAGAGTGAATTTTTATTTAGTCGAAATTATTTATTTTGGAATAAATCAACTCAAACCTTAAATAACTTATAATATTTTGCTCTCCATAAAAATATATCCTGTCTAAATTATACAAGTTAGAAATAAAGTAAACGTTAAAAGAACAAACATTCAAATTTCTTTACTCTTATGTAATTTTATATAAAAAATAAACTTAAATTTTAAATATCCCAAAAGATTTTGCTCTCCATAAAAATATATCCTGTCAAAATTATACAAATTCAAATATGAACATGGTGCATAACAAAACCTGGAAATATAAATAAAATTTGTTCTTTTCAGCAATAACAAATCAAATCATTCAGTTGTCTTTGCTCTTATGTCATTTTATCAGAGCTGGACGCCTGGCATCTTTTTTTGGCAACAAGTTTGTTTATGTTTGGTGTGAGGTTCTGTGTTGTGGAGATTCTCAGGATGGACTGCAGGTGCTCATCAGTGAGGCGACTCCTGTGTGCTGTTTTGTTAGTCTTCATCACTGAGAAGAGCTTCTCACACAGATATGTGCTACCAAACATGCACAAGGTTCGAGCCGCATGTAGACGGAGCTGGAGCATTTGTGCGGAATGGAGTGAATAAACTGTGTGGGGCCTACAGTATCGTACTTTGCCTTCAGTGTGCCATTACACTGCAGCTCAATCACCTCCATCTGAATCTGCACAGGTGCAGTTTCCACATCGACGGCAAATGGGTTGAAACAACTCAAAATTCTTTTTTGTTCTTCAAAGTCACCAAAGCGCCGTGCGAACTCAGTGCGCAGTGCGCTCAGTTTATCAGCAAAGTGCATATTTGGGAACACCGTTGTGCCGACTTGGTTCAACATTACTTGGCAACAGGGAAAGTGGGGCAAGTTGCACTGGTGCATTTGTGTCTCCCATAAAAGTAGCTTCACTTGAAATCACTTTGTGATTTTGCACGGTAAAAACGTCTGCTGAAGTGTCAGATTCTTCTTTAACTCTTCTGCTTTCTGTATCTTGTGCATTGCATTCAGGTCTTTCAGGTTATCTTGATGTTTTGTCTCATAGTGCCGTCTTAGATTAAATTCTGTAATTACAGCCACATTAGCTCCACAAATGAGACACACGGGTTTACCGCAATGTCAGTAAACATATACTCAGCCTCCCATCGGTTTTTAAAGGCTCTATGTTCAGAATCACCTTTTCTCTTGGCATCGTGTGGGCTAGCTTCGCAATAACTTGCAGCATCATAAGCTAGACTTGATTAACGCGGTAAGTGTTCGGCAAGGCAGCTGAAGCGCTGCATTATGGGATCTGTAGTTTATTATGTTACCAGCGCTTCATCTCCCCGGGCCATTAATAACAATAATACAGTATATAAAATGATCTCCCGGGCCGGATTTAATTACACGCCGGGCGGATGTGGCCCGTGGGCCTTGAGTTTGACACATATGGACTAAATAGAACTTGAAAAGATATATTTTTTCGAATGTGATCGCGCAATTCAGATCGAGTTGACGCGCACTACAGTACATCGAGCCGCGTGCTATTGTGGTTTTGCCTGCGTGCCTCAATAAGTTACCCTCCCCTCGCTCTTACTTTTTTACCGTTCATCTAATGAATACACCGAGTATGGCTTTACCAAAACAATCATTGATCGCGAATAAAGTATCCATTATTCATAAAGCTTCAATTGGTGATCTGTCTTTCTGCGTTAACCATATATTTTTTCATACGTCTCAAAGGGGATGCGAAAGTTAAATGAATAAAAATGCATGCGTACATACTCAGTGCATCCCTCTCAGGAATCGAACCTCGGACGTTGGCGCTAGAGGCAAAGCCTCTATTATTGCACCATGGCGTGTGGTTTATCTATTTGAGCATAGCAGTGTAATTCGGTTTTTGTTCAGCACTCTTTGGAACTGTTGCTTTTTGTCTGCGCACTGCGTCAGTTCACGTGAGCCGCTGAATATGGTTTTATATGTCACTTGTTCGCTTCTAATGGTTTCGCTTCCTTCTTAATTATATAATGCATGATTTCCGCCCCCAAGGCTTTCGAGCTCAACTCCATTACAGTAAATGGAGAAAAATAGCTTCTAGTTATGACAATTATGCGTAGAATTTCGAAATGAAACCTGCCCAGCTTTTGTAAGGAAGCTGTAAGGAATGAGCCTGCCAAATTTCAGCCTTCTACCTACATGGCAAGTTGGAGAATTAGTGATGAGTCAGTCAGTCAGTGAGGGCTTTGCCTTTTATTAGTATAGATGTATATGTGTTGTGAACGTGACCCGGGGACATACAGGGAGACATGTTTTTCACCCACCACACGTTTATTTACAACTATTATTTACAAGAATCAGCGCACACAACCCCTTCAGTCCCCAAAGTCCTGACCAAACAACACCTTGCCTTTCTTCGGGCCGCATCCACTATCAATCCATCTGCCTTGTCCTGCTTCCGCCCGACTCCAGCCTCGAATGAAGGGAGGCAGCCCCCTTTATCCACGCCCGGATGTGCCCCAGGTGCTCCCCGGCAATCACCCGCCGACACGCCCCAGTGTGGCGGAAGTGCCGGCTGTACTCCCGGAAGCTCTCCAGGTGTCCCTTCTTCTCTTCCCCCCAGCACTTCCTGGTGTGGCGGAAGTGCTGAGGTCCACTGTTCCCAAGGCATCGGGGCGCCCCCTGGTGGTGACCATGGACCCCTACAGGGTTGGGCTTCCAAGCCCTCTACCCATGGCAACCAAAGCAACCAGGGTGGTGGCCCCCACGTGATCCAGGGCGGGTGTAGACCCTCTTCTGGTCCGTCAGGGCGTCCCAGCCGGGTCGTCACCCCTGGTATCCCTAACAGTGCCCCACAGCCAGCGAAGACCACTCGGGAGGAGCGGCATGTCCTGTGAGGGCAGCTTACCCCCGATGCGGGTCCTACTCCTGGGCAGCCGGGGTCCGGCCCTGTTCTTCCAACAGGCATAGGGGCGGAGACGCCACCTGAACACCACCACTTGGTGTCCTCCTGTGCCTCGCACAGGCTGCGCTCCCCCCTCTTACCGGCACCCCGGGGCCCACTCCCTCGGCACCCCCTCTGAGGTTTTTGTGCCCCTTTGGTTGGAGCCACTCACCCCTTCGTAGCCTCCGCCAGCCATGGCGGCATCCCTAAGCCAGCGGAGAGTCCTCCCATCAGACGGCCCATTTCCTGAGGGCAGGTTCCCAACGAAGCAGGTCCTACTGCTCGTCCAGGGTCCGGTCCTGCAATAAACAGAAAGATGGGGGCAGAGCAGCTGCCTGGACACCCTTCCCTGGCGTCCCCTTGTGCCACGCGCACAGGCAGCGTGACGACTGGCACCCTGGCATTTGCCTGTTCAGCACCCCCTCTGTGGGTTCCGTGTCCCTCCTGTCGGTGGATTAGACGGGACCGCCTGCAGACCTTTACTCTCCGCTGACCTAACGGGTTCCCTCTGCCCCTGCAGAGGGCGGCCAGCACTCGGACGTGTGCACCCAGCACCACGTCCCATCCTATCGGAAGAACCGGCATTCACCCTTTGATTCCTCCTGTCGCTCTGGGATGCACTGACGATCTGAGTCTCCTTATTGCAAAGAAAGAGACTCCTTCCTGTCTGCATCCCTATAGAGTGGCGCGGGACTGCTGCCGACTCGGGGCGGAGGGCGCTAGGACCTGGGGCACTCAACAGCCCGTGTCCTGCCAGCCCTCTCGCTGTCTCTCCCCTCATCGCGCGCACAGCCCTCTGCGCCGCATCCACTGTCAGAGGACTGCTTACTTGATGCTGATCATTGGTATTACAGCCGTTTTCAGCAGAACCTTCTTCAAGCTGTATGGGGACGGCTGTACTCACCTTCCCCGCCATAAACCTCCGGCTGAAGAATCCAGCGTTGCGCCGTCTGATCGCCTTCAACAGCTCTTCGAATGAAGTGACCGCCTTCATCACCAGTACTCGCAACTCTGCCCGGAAGGCATGTAGCACCAGCAACAAATGCTGCTCCTTGGGCTGAAGGCATGCCTCCAGCTGCGACAGAGCAGCCGGCAAAGACAGAAAGTTAACCAACGCGGAGCTTACCTGTCCGTCGGCCCCAAACGCTGGCAACTTCCTGTGAGCCTCTTCCTCCGGCCCAATCGGGTCTGCCCCCTGCACGTGATAGACATTCCTTCGTCCCGCCTCTCTCCAGTCATCGGAGGGCACACAAGACACACCATCCAATCGCGTGCCTATCATGGGGAGGGACTTCTGGCCCGCGTCCATTTTGGCTCCCCTCCTACGGTGGCGACGTGCTCGCTGGCGGTCTTGTTGTTGCCAGCGCCTCTCGAGCTGCAGCAGGTGGAGAGTCCCATCTGGGATCCCATTGTGGAACATGGCCCAGACACAGACAGGCAGACATCGTTTTAACACCCAACACACGTTTATTTTACAACTAATATTTGCAATAAGTGCACACAACCCCAAAACTCCCCCAAAGTCCAGGCCTCACAATGACTCTCTCTTCTCTTCAGGCTGCCTCCTTCCTCTTTCCTCTCCTCCCGAGCTCTGTCCTTCTCCTCTCCTGACTCCAGCCAGCAAACGGAGGAAGGTGACCCCTTTTATCCCCACTGTGTCCCTGTGTGGCAGAAGTACTGGCTGCGCACCTGGAAGCACTCCGGGTGTCCCTGGTGTTCTTTCCCCCAGCACTTCCGGGTGTGGCGGAAGTGCTGAGGGCCAGGGTTCCTCAGGCATTGGGGCGCCCCCTGGCAGTGACCACGGGCCCCGATAGGGTTGAGCTTCCAAGCTCCGTTCCTGCGGTCCCCAAAGCCACCAGGGTAGTGGCCCCTTCGTGGTCTGGAGGAGGTGCAGCCCTCCTCCGGTCCTCCTGGGTGTCCTGGCTGGGTAGCACCCCCAGCCACTCTCCATAGTGCCCCATCACCAACAAAGATCCGTCGGGCGGAGCAGCCCATCCTGCGAGGGCAGATCTTCAATGAAGTGGGTCCTACTGCATATCCCGTTCAGTCCTGCAACACAATAAGCAGAAATGGGGCGGAGACGCTGCCTGGACGCCACCACCTGGCGTCCCTCCATGCCTCGCACAGGCAGTGCTCCCCCCTCCAACTGGCACCTTGGGACGTGCCACTTCGGCACCCCATCCGCGGGTTCCATGGCCCCCTAGTTGGGACATCCGACGGGACTGCTCACACCCCCGTCACCTGAGCTGGCTTTGGGGTGTCCCTCTGTCTCCACAGAGTACGGCCTTTCTCTGGATGTGAGCATCCTGCCTCACATCTGCCCTTATCGGAGGAACCGGCTCTCTTCCCTCGATTCCTCCTCTTTCTCTGGGATGCCGTGACGGTTTGGGTCTCCCAATGGGAAAGGTATAGACCATGTTCAGTTTGTGTCCCTGTGGATTGGCGTGACACCGACACTGGCTCGGGGCATAGGACGCTAGGACCTGCGACACTAATCAGTCTGCATCCCGACTGCCCTTTTGCTCTCCCTGCCTCACTGCGCGCTCGGCTCTCACTATCAGAGCCCCCCTACTAGAATCTGATCATTTACATCATGGGTCTTTTTGGTGGGGTCTCCCTTATACTTTACAGGGCTGGTTTCACTTACCTGCCCCACCGTACCACTCCAGCTGAAGGATCCAGCGTTGTGTCATTCTGTCCACTCACACAGTGACTTCAATGACGTGACTGTCTTCCCCTCCTGCTTCTGCAATTCCTCACGGAGAGCACATCACCTGTGAACGTGACTCTGCGGGCTGAATGCACTCCTCCAGCTCATGCAGAGCTTCTGGCAAGCACAGAAAGTCAGCCGATGGTGGACGTACCTGTTTATCAGCCGCGCTCGCCGGCTGCTTCCTGTGGGGCATCTCTCTCAGCCCAATCGGGTCCTTCCCTGGCTCGGGATGGATATTCCTTGGTCCCACTTCCATCCACTCATCATCGGGCAAACAAGACACACTGTCCAATCCCTTGCCTGTCTCGGGGTTGGACTTCCGGTCTGCATCCATCTTTTCTCCCCTCCTCCCGGTGCAGTGGTGTGCCTCCAGACAGCCTCGCAGCTGCCGTGGTCTCCCGAGCTGCAGCGACTCCTCCTCTGTAGCTTCTCTTGCTGCCGCCACTAGTGAGCAGGGAACTTACCTCCCGGGTCCTGTCTGTCCCAGAAAACGTCCTCAGCATTGCCTCGCTAGACACAATGCCGTCCCGGACGCCTCCAGTGGAGGCGCGCTCATAGGAGCCAGCTGCACTCCTGCAACACCCGTTGTCTTCCTGCACCAGGGGGAAACAGCCCTTCTGCAGACTGGTGGTGGTCTGTGGGGCGAGTCTCTCACGTGGGGTTGTGTGTGTGTGGGCTCCTCTGCTGCGCCAGGCTTTCCATAAAATTATTTAAAGTGACGGGTCCCCGCCTTGTAGCAGGTGGAGAGTCCCAACACACGTTTATTTTACAAATAATATTTACAATAAGTGCACATAACCCCAAACCCAAAGTCCAGGCCTCACAATGCCTCTCTTCTTTTCAGGCCGCCTCCTCCTTTCCTCTCCTCCCAAGCTCTGTTCTCCATTCCCGACTCCAGCCAACGAATGGAGGGAGACGGCCCGATAATCTTCCACTGGCACTCCCTGTGTGGCAGAAGTACTGGCTGCGCACCTGGAAGCACTCCGGGTGTCCCTGGTCTTCTTCCCCCCAGCACCTCCGGGTGTGGCAGAAGTGCTGAGGGCCAGGGATCCTCGGGCATTGGGGTGCCCCTGGAGGTGACAACAGGCCCCTATAGGGTTGAGCTTCCAAGCTCCATTCCCATGACCCCCAAAGCCACCAGGGCGGTCGCCCCCTCATGGTCTGGAGGAGGCACAAGCCCACCTGGGCATCCTGGCTGGGTAGCACCCCCAGCCACAATATATATATATTATATGGCATCCTGCCTATGACATCCAGACAGAGAAAGGAGGAAATGGAAACCTGGTGGTGGAATGGGGAACTACAGGACAGCATACAGAGTAACAGGATGGCAAAGAAGAAGTAGGATAGTCAGAGGGATACAGTAAGTAGACAAGAGTACAAGGAGATAAGGAGCAAAGTGAAGAGAGAGGTGGCGAAGGCTAAAGAAAAAGTGTATGATGAGTTCAATGAGAGGTTGGACACTAAGGAGGGAGAAATTGACCTGTACTGATTGACTAGACAGGGGGACCGAGCTGGGAAAGATGTGCAGCAGGTTAGGGCAATGAGGAGAGTGTGTTGAGCAAATGGAAAGAGTACTTTGAGAGGCTAATGAATGAAGAGAATGAGAGAGAGATGATGTGGAGATAGAGAATCAGGAAGTGCAATGGATTAGCAAGGAGGAAGTAAGGAAAGCTATGAAGAAGATGAAGAATGGAAAAGCCGTTGGTACAGATGACATACCTGTGGAAGCATGGATATGTTTAGGAGAGATGACAGTGGAGTTTTTAACCAGATTGTTTAATGGAATCTTGGAAAGTGAGAGGATGCCTTAGGAGTGGAGAAGAAGTGTACTGGTGCCGATATTTAAGGGGGTGTGCAGGACTGTAGTAACTACAGGGGGATAAGATTGATGAGCAACAGCATGAAGTTATGGGAAAGAGTAGTAGAAGCTAGGTTAAGAAGTGAGGTGATGATTAGTGAGCAGCAGTATCAGCAGTTTCATGCCAAGAAAGAACACTTGTGATGTGATGTTTCCTCTGAGGGTGTTGATGGAGAAGTATAAAGAAGGCCAGAAGGAATTGCATTGCGTCTTTGTAGACCTGGAGAAAGCATATGACAGGGTGCCTCGAGAGGAGTTGTGGTATTGTATGAGGAAGTCAGGAGTGGCAGAGAAGTATGTAAGAGTTGTTACAGAATATTTATGAGGGAAGTGTGACTGTGGTGAGGTCTGCGGTAGGAGTGACAGATGCATTCGAAGTGGAGGTGGGATTACATCAGGGATCAGCTCAGAGCCCTTTCTTATTTGCAATGGTTATGGACAGGTTGACAGACAAGATTAGACAGAAGCACCCATGGACTTTGATGTTTGGTGATGACATTGTGATCATTAGCAATAGTAAGGAGCAGTCTGAGGAGACCCTGGAGAGGTGGAGATATGCTCTAGAGAGGTGAGGAATGAAGGTCAGTAGGAACAAGACAGAATACATGTGTGTAAATGAGGGGGAGGTCAGTGGAATGGTGAGGATACAGGGAGTAGAGTTGGCGAAGGTGGATGAGTTTAAATACTTGGGATCAACAGTACAGAGTAATGGTGATTGTGGAAGAGAGGTGAAAAAGAGAGTGCAGGCAGGGTGGAATGGGTGGAGAAGAGTGTCAGGAGTAATTTGTGACAGACAGATATCAGCAAGAGTGAAAGGGAAGGTCTAGAGGACGGTAGTGAGTCCAGCTATGTTATATGGGTTGGAGACGGTGGCACTGACCAGAAAGCAGGAGACAGAGCTGGAGGTGGCAGAGTTAAAGATGCTAAGATTTGAATTGGGTGTGACGAGGTTGGATAGGATTAGAAATGAGTACATTAGAGGGTCAGCTCAGGTTGGACGGTTGGGAGACATAGTCAGAGAGGTGAGATTGCATTGGTTTGGACATGTGCAGAGTAGAGATGCTGAGTATATTGGGAGAAGGATGCTAAGGATAGACCTACCAGGCAAGAGAAAAAGAGGAAGGCCTAAGAGAAGGTTTATGGATATGGTGAGAGAGGACATGCAGGTGTTGGGTGTAACAGAACAAGATGCAGAGGAAAGATAAAGATATAGAAGAAGATGATCCGCTGTGGCAACCCCTAACGGAAGCAGTCAAAATAATAATAAGAAGATGATATATACTGAATTGGCCAATGATGTATGTGTGTGTTCACCCTGCGGTGGGCTGGTGCCCTGTCCAAGGATTGCTCCTGCCTTGCACCCAGTGTTTGCTGGGTGACCCTTTATTGTGACCCTAACATGGATAAATGGATATAGAAAATAGATGGATTTATGAACCAAGTATATTTTATTTACAAATGGTGAAAACACTAACATCTATCTAGATATCTATCTATAAGATACAAGACTAATGTCTGTATGTCTATGTCCAGTCCCTTGGACCAATCTGATTGGACACTTTTGCTTTTGTCTGCTGGTGAGTTTCACTGTGGTTGCTCAGTCAAACTTGATTAAGACAGAAATCACCAGGCAAAGGAGAACACAGGAGGATCACAGAGAGTTGACTTCAAGCATGGGAAGTTTTTGCAAGAATACTAATGATTTCACAGTAAAAAATGGGGGCCCATCTACCATTAGTATTAGTCAAAAAATGGACAGGAGGCGAGCAATGTGCCTAAGAAATGAGTCTGACAAACATTTAGTATTGTCTTTGGACTGTGGGAGTAAGCCAGAGCACCCAGAAGAAACCAACACCCACTACCACCACTGCACAGTCATTAGTTCTGAAATGCTAACTCAGTTACATTTATTTACCTAATATCTGTAGTAAATTTCTAGTTTTCTTTGGTGTCATTTACCTAAGAATTATGAAATTCAATAAAAGCCATACATACTTACAGTCCAGTTATTGTGCATACATGAGTGTGAATTTTTAAAACAGTTTATAATACTAATACTACTAGATTAAGAACAAAATACAGTGGAACCCGAAATAATTTCCCCCATAGGGTTTTATGTAAATACAATTAATCCGCCTTTCTCCTCCTGCAACCTCCCGTTCTTTCTGTTCTCTTCTTTTTCCCTTTAGCCGACTCATGCTTCTGTTTATGAAGAGGCGTGGTAGTCGTGGCAATCAACAGCTCCTGGGAACAATTACAGATGCGGACCACTTCTCACTTGTGCACATAGGTGAGAAATGCCCACATCACGAACTCCTCAGGAACTGCTTCGGCCACACACCAGGAGTGGAATGATTATTTATTAAAACTGGTCTTTTTGACAGGAGCTGTGGACCCGCTATACCACAGGAGGAAGCTGGGTTGAGAGGAGGTTACAGTTTTGAGGGAGAACCCCTCTGCGTGATGCACCGAGAACAATGTACAGTACAGGGAGAGACTTAACACATGCGGAAATCATCGCCGCATACAGACCGGAAAGAAAACTGGCTTGTTCGTCAACCGAATATGTGGTCGTGAACAGATGCAAAAGTTTGGCGAACTTTTTGGTCGTAACCCGATTTGTACATATTCAGAGATGTTCGTGAACTGAGGTTCCACTGTATTACATAGGCAATACTGCAAGTCAAAGGGTACAATACCAATAATTCTACATTTACACAACTCTTATGTCATAGAAATGGTCATAAGATTGGGTTTGGGGTGGGGTTTTGGGGGCATCATTTACTATTTTGTATAAAGCAAGAAAAAAGATAAGAAGGAGAAAGGTTAGACTATGGTTACTGTGGAAACTCACAATGGAGGGTAAGATTTTTTTTTAATAAGAACATTAATACTATCAATGTTGGTATATGTTGGATGAGTCCCAAGAAATATTTAAATAAGTAAAAATTAGTTGTTTTTGTAAGGGGGGGTCAAAATATGGAAAAGTAAAAAAAAATTGAATTAATAAGAGAAACATTTAAAGGAAGAACAGACTCACCCAATTTGCATAAGTTGATTATTGTGAAATATATGGCTACAGTAAAAGATATAGCTCTAAACAGAGAAGGGAAAGTATTGGACATGATCAAATACTTCTTAGGATCTCTACTAAGGAAAGTTGGCTTGTTAAAACAAACATTAACAAAGCTGTCAGCTTTACAAAAACCAGATCACTAAAACGGTGGAAAAATATTAAAGGCATATGATGGGACAATTAGAAAGTAGAAATATGGGGAAGGTGGAGCAAACCGATTAAAGAAACAGTGAAAGAAACACCACTGGCAAGAACAGTGTTTTTTTTTTTCTAAAAGAAGTGTCAATAAAAATGACATGTAAATAAGCTTCATCTAAAAGATTAACGAACAGACAAAGGGTATACATTGGCAGCATATAGGAGATGTATTACCTACAAGAATAGCACAATATAAGAGGAAATTAGGAAAACTAAAAAATTGTCCCAGAGATTAGCGTAGGGAGGAAGAAACATCAGTTCATGTGCTTTTGGACTGCCTTTTTCCAAAGAAAGAGTGGAAAATAATAGAAGAAAAATAGGTGGACATTTTTGAACACCAAAAGCTAAACAGAGAGATGTACAGAGTAAAAATGCCAAAACATAACTGTAAATAAAGAAAAATGGGGGTTGTAATAAATATTGGAAAGAAGGTTCTGTGGTGGGCAAGAAATAAGATAACTAAATATCGATAGACAGTATTGCAGTGAAAAACAGAATTGCACAACAAAGGCTGAAGGTGAAAGACAAAAAGTGCATGAAAAGGTGATAATGGTGGTGGTGTAAGTAGTTAAATGACAGAGTAAACCAAAGGATGTTGGAAAATACTCCACAATCAATGGAAAAGCTGTTTAGAAAAAACAAATAAACATGAAAGAGTCCAGAATTGAAGTGTTGGTCCCAAGTAATGGTTTTTTAAACAAAAAACAATTGGTTATAACTTGGTATACTTAATTTGCATATTCAGTGTATACTGTGGCTATATACAAAATACCAGGATTTCTGTGGTTAAAGGTGGTATATTTTCTGCCTTTGCTACCAAGTTTTTCCTTTTTAATAATTGTGTTTATTTATCCTGGAAAACAAGGCTTTTTCTTTCACATGGTCTACATGTTGGCATTGACGAGTCTTCTTTGACTCCAAAGACCCCCTGTAAGGCTGCTATATTTCTATTAGAGGTACATTTTTTTTTCTAAAGAGTTGATCTGTTCATTTATTTTTGATATTTATATCTTTGTTGCATTATTCTTGCTGGTTATCATCTTTTTCGCAAGTGACACCTCATTGCACTCACTTGCAACATTGATCCCAACTACATATGAATTGTGGCTTTGTCCCCATCTAGCAACAAGTAAATGCTATAACATGTTAGTGATATTAAGATATAATTGCAATAAGACAGGATATTTAATTAAGTTGGCTGACATGACAAGGACATCATCCTCTGTGAATTGAGCTTACATCTGTGCGTAGTTTTTGTGTGTTGTATGGTGCAATGATGCAAGTTTTATTTATGGCATTTGTTCCAAAATTTTTTGGTACATTTTAACTTTTTCCCTTTCAAAGTGTGTGTTTTTTTCCATTTGCACAGGAGCAAATCTGTCATGCTTGAAGTTTAGGAGAGGAGCTGTGTAGTGTTGCACAGGAGAAGTGCAAATTGAATTAAGTAGAAGCAGTCGGACAGTAAATAAATATTTAACCAGAATTGTTGCTGTTAATAGCAAATAAGTAATTAAGTTTATCTGAGAGGAAGGAATTCAAGGAAAGAAAAAAACTTCTACTTAAGTCTGTTACACCAAGCACAAGCCTGTGAGCGTTCATGCTTAGACAAAAAGAGAGTGTAAAGACTAAATTCATAGAAGTAGGGTATTTAAATATGTAATGTCAGAAGAAAAAAATAAAAGAGTAATCAAGAGAATTCAGATAGGAGCAAAGTTCTATACAAATAAAAACACATTTAGCAAGTCACTTACAGTGAGTGAAGAGCAGCAAGAAAAAGCCATGTGAGAGTGTCATTAATAGTAAACACAAATGCTTAGAGTGGTTCTACTATTAAGCAATTACTGCCATCTAGGTAAATAAATACATTTTTGTAATTAAAAAAGTTAATATTACAATATAAACTTCAAAAATTAAGATAACAAAGCGCAAGCCTTGTTTCAGTGAGACTTGCCTCCACAAGGCCTACATATGCAGTAGATGCCAGCTAAGCCAATTACTTCTGCTTAGGGTCACTGAATGGAGACTCTGATAACCCTGTTGTGGTAGACAAGGATGAGGAGCTCCAGCACATCTCCTCAAACTTGCCCAAGAAAGAGGAAAGTAGTGATAATAGGGGACTTAACAATCAGGGGAATCAAGACTACCCATGTGGAGTTGGACACCTCCCAGAAAGGCTGGATAAGCCAGTGGTTAGGGTATGTTGGAACAAATGACAGTTCTGCCAGTTCTTTCATCAAATTTTAAAGTGCTAAGATGAGGAGCAGAACTGATGATATGGTCTTCACTGAAGTTGCACCTGTGCCAGGAGCAAGACCAGGTAAGACTGAGGAGATCAGAAGGCTTAACATGTTTCTCAGATCTAAGCACCAACTACCACATAATCAGTTGTTTGAGGATTTTCCACATACACTCCCATTTTTTTTTATACTTCTTTGAAACTGGACCATCATACCTTAGGCTTCCTTTCCATAAAGATGAAGCAGTAAAAACACTTATTCTTGGTGACATATTCAGTTCTCCTCAGCAGTGGGTGAAAATCGATCATATTGTCTCAGAAACAATACTTTCCTACTATTGACCTACTTGCTTTTTTAATTTTCATGGCTGCCTTTAAAGGAGCAACTGGACGTATCATAACTCTTTGCTAGCATTTACTGCATGGGCTAAACTAGGAAAAACACTAGAAGTGTGATTTAAGAAAAGCAACAGGCAGTTCTCATTTTAATATGAGCAATGAACTTAAACCTCATTGCTAAAGCCTAAGGGAATAGAGAACACTGCAGGGCCACTTGACTTAGAACCTGAGGCTGGAAAAAGACTTGCAGCATCCAGCACAAAGACAATATCACATTTTGTAAAAAGTAATATTTTTCTACATACTGTAAGTAATGACATTGACCATATGGGAGTAAAATGTGAATAAAATGCTTTAAATGACAAGACTTCAGTGATGGAACAGAGCAGAACATAGCAAAACTGTGGATTTAGATGAAGGTAAAGCAGAAGATATGGTAAAAAATTAAAAGAAAACAGTGGTAATGATTTGAATAAAGACACAATAAGGAAAAATTGTACTGTATATACACTCACCTAAAGGATTATTAGGAACACCTGTTCAATTTCTCATTAATGCAATTATCTAATCAACCAATCACATGGCAGTTGCTTCAATGCATTTAGGGGTGTGGTCCTGGTCAAGACAATCTCCTGAACTCCAAACTGAATGTCAAAATGGGAAAGAAAGGTGATTTAAGCAATTTTGAGCGTGGCATGGTTGTTGGTGCCAGACAGGCCGGTCTGAGCATTTCACAATCTGCTCAGTTACTGGGATTTTCACGCACAACCATTTCTAGGGTTTACAAAGAATGGTGTGAAAAGGGAAAAACATCCAGTATGCGGCAGTCCTGTGGGCGAAAATGCCTTTGTTGATGCTAGAGGTCAGAGGAGAATGGGCCGACTGATTCAAGCTGATAGAAGAGCAACTTTGACTGAAATAGCCACTTGTTACAACTGAGGTATGCAGCAAAGCATTTGTGAAGCCACAACACGCACAACCTTGAGGCGGATGGGCTACAACAGCAGAAGACCCCAACGGGTACCACTCATCTCCACTACAAATAGGAAAAAGAGGCTACAATTTGCACGAGCTCAACAAAATTGGACAGTTGAAGACTGGAAAAATGTTGCCTGGTCTGATGAGTCTCAATTTCTGTTGAGACATTCAAATGGTAGAGTCAGAATTTGGCGTAAACAGAATGAGAACATGGATCCATCATGTCTTGTTACCACTGTGCAGGCTGGTGGTGGTGGTGTAATGGTGTGGGGGATGTTTTCTTGGCACACTTTAGGCCCCTTAGTGCCAATTGGGCATCGTTTAAATGTCACGGGCTACCTGAGCATTGTTTCTGACCATGTCCATCCCTTCATGACCACCATGTGCCCATCCTCTGATGGCTACTTCCAGCAGGATAATGCACCATGTCACAAAGCTCGAATCATTTCAAATTGGTTTCTTGAACATGACAATGAGTTCACTGTACTAAAATGGTACCCACAGTCACCAGATCTCAACCCAATAGAGCATCTTTGGGATGTGGTGGAACGGGAGCTTCATGCCCTGGATGTGCACCCCACAAATCTCCATCAACTGCGAGATGCTATCCTATCAATATGGGCCAACATTTCTAAAGAATGCTTTAAGCACCTTGTTGAATCAATGCCACGTAGAATTAAGGCAGTTCTGAAGGCGAAAGGGGGTCAAACACCGTATTAGTATGGTGTTCCTAATAATCCTTTAGGTGAGTGTAGGAGAGAAGTCAATGCAGAATAAAAAAAAAATAAACCAGAAAAAGAATTGGGTTACCGTAAATATATATATATATATATATATATACCAACCACAGACATATTAAGAAGATTAAGACTGAGATTAAGAATATTTACATGTCATGCAAAATGCATTTTACTTATAGCAATCATTAATAGTTTGTGACATTTCATTATCATATGGGCGAGTGGTGTCCATTGCTTACTTATGTCTATTTGTATGATCATTCCATTTACTTCTTTTTTCTCTTCCTCTGACAAAGTGTACATTTTTCAGAAATGACTTTCATGTTTTTAACAAGAGTATATACAGCGAGTCTGTTCCCAAATTTTTTTAATGACCATCTCCCAGCCTATTGGAAAAGATTTCTGAATTTTAGAAGGATTACTATATTCAGCTCCTTTGGGAATTCCAACTATCCTCACAATTTTACCTGTTTTTTCAGAATCTATTAATTTAATCCTAAGGAGTTTTAAATTGCCATCTGTTTCTCTTGTTCAATTCAGTATGTTAACATATATGACATATATTTCACACCATTTTGCTGGGTGCCAATACTATTGATTTTACTAAGATACTCTCCAGTTTTTTGTTTAACTATCACCTATACATTTAACTTCGGTCTTCACATTAATTATAAGCTCTTTCATTTCTTTATTATCCATCTATAAGTTAGTTCTCAACTTAAACTTTCTGTTTAGAAGCATTAGCTATGTAACCTTTTGTGCAGTGCTCTAGCGATCCTTTGTATCCACAGTCTGTTCATTTTGTCCATTCTTTGCTGGCATCAGTTTCTAGCAAGCTCTATCATACCACTCTTTATTGCTTTGTTGGCGTTATAGAAATTCGTCATTTTGGAGACATATTGTTCCTCTGCGACATGTCTGCTCCTAGGTTCAGATAGAAATTCGCTCTTATTTTAAATTTGTGGTTAAATTTTAATGAACCTTTCTAACATATAATTCTGAAAATCAAAAAACACCATCTTTCTCTCATTTGTGAAAATCTCAAGGCTGGTTGAAGACTCACTAGATGTATTTTATCACATGACTGTTGAGGTTAAAATAATGCCCATCATTTAGCAATTTAAGACAAAGAAGCTCTTATCTGTTGTACCTCAACATGACAACCCCTCTTTTCAACCCTCTCAAACATACACAGTATTTAATGCTATGAGACTTGTACATACATAGTTAATGATTTTGAATTATAAGAGCAATTAAGCATCAAATTTTACTTCTCACCAACACAGTTTGTCCACTACTTTCAAGCTATAAACTTTGCTAAACTGAATCTGCCCAGTTTTCCTCACCTTCCACCTATTTCTATTCCAGAAGAAATATTGATCAGTCTTGAAGACTCAGATAGTATCACCAAAATGTGCAAAAATGTTTGTCTCTTCCTTTCAAAGATCCCAGGACACAAAGGGGAAAGGATCTTTCACTTAACATTTCAGAAAAGGAGTGAAAGGCAGCCATGCACCAAAATATGCCCTAGCTCTATTTGCACAAAGCACTCAGTTATCCATCCATCCATTATCCAACTTGCTAAATCCTAACTACAGGGTCACAGGGGTCTGCTGGAGTCAATCCCAGCCAACACAGGGCACAAGGCAGGAAACAAGCAGGGCACTAGCCCACCGCAGTAAAGTGCATTTATTTTGATTAAAACTATCTAAAATGTTTCCAGGGCAAGATTCAACATGTGAACGTTGCAATCAAGCTCCAGCCTCACTGAGTCGCATGTTCTGGTTGTGCACCAAATTAACAACAATTTGGACAAAAATCTTTGCATGCCTATTAGACAGCCTTGGTGTCACAATCCCTCTTAATCTATTTTATTTAATCTGTAACAGCTGTATTCAGTGTACTCCCAGACAGGCTTAAAGTGGAGAAGGACGAACACACTGTAATTGCCTTTACCTCAATACTAATACATAGAATTATCTTGCTCAACTGGAAGAATCCCAGCCCACCTCATTTAGGTCAGTGGGTAACTGATGTCCTATATCTGAACCTGGAAAAAATAAATTTCACTCAGAGGATCTGTTCAAAACTTTTTTTAAAATATGGCAGGATTTGATCAATAACATTTTAGAATAATCTTCTATATTGGGGAAAAGGATACACTTCCTTCCTTACTGCTTCATAGAATTGCTTTGCTGGCTGGCTCTCTTTCTTTATTTTGGGTGGAGGGTTAAATTTGGTTTTGTTAAGTTTGATTTGATTGTAAGGATTGTTATTTGCTTGTAATTAAAATTAATAAAATTTGAAAAAAATGGAAGCTTTTAGACAGTTGGGAAGTTCCAAACTTCCCATATTTTGTAGAGTTCTGTCAATCAAAGGTTATGCACTGAGAGGTTTTTTGCAGATATAACATTTGTAAGGGGTGCCTATTGAAAGACTACAGATGTAATGGTGAGCTGCTTTGATCCCAGCAGACCTCTTTTTCTCTCTTTCATGTCCCCACAACAAAATCCTTTTTTTTACAAGCATATGACATTTTCTAAATATTGTTTCACTTACATTACCATCAACTCATTCTACGTATGATTGTTTGTATATTTAACTTAGTACATTAACAGCTTTGATCACACATAAGTAGAGGCAATGAAGTCCCTGGAGTCATACTAGGTCTTGACCTGGGATTATGCACATTTGACTCTCCCACTCATCTCACTTAAGTCCTGTTGAGGTTGAAGCAAAGTCCCTGAATCTCCATTTGTTTCAGATCTAGAGATCACTCTATGGAAGAGAACTACTTTTGCATCACCCAATTCTAAATTCTCCTGAAAGTTGTTGTCCTAAAGACTCCAATCTGTTTTCTTTTTATTTAGTTCTGGAGTCAGATTTAATGCATTATAGTTAACAAGCCTTAAACATCCTCCATTCTTGTCCTTAGAAAAATATTACCATTCATAAATAATTTGTGACCTCACCTGGTTCTACACATTGACAGCATAAGGGAAGTATATGCCATAGTAACTGAGCACATCCTTCTGATTTATGCACTCTGAATAAAGACAGTGCCTTAAGACCTGCCATTTACTAATTCATTTCAGTGAAGTCCCATATGCAACCAAACTCTTTGATAAGTTCAGTTAAATTTGCATGGTTGCTTCTCACTGCATCAAAAATCTAGGTCACCACATTGATCCTTGTGACAGAAGCGTGGGATTTATCTTGTCTGCCATGCATGAAGTGTTATTAACACAGAAAAGGACAATGAAATAGCAATAAATAAAAATAAAGCAAACAAAGACATAAAATATGTTTATAGATGAAGTGGTGGAAGTGTATCCTAGGGAAATAAAAAAAAAAAGAAAAAAGAAAAAAAAAAAGACGCTCACAGATGAACTCCGAAGCAGCCAGGACCACTGCCATAGAACCTAATTTCTAGGCCCGAGTAATATCAGCATAAGCAGGCTCCAGTGAGATGTGAAGATGACTGATAATGTAGGAACAGCAGGACCCCTTGCTGTGTTTATTGCCCCCCAAGTGCTTCTTACAGAATGTGTCTCTTATCTTGCAGTGACAGCGCTAATAGAATATGCATAGCTCTATTAGCATACAAGGTAATGGTACCCTGGAGGGGGGCAGGAACATAAAACTTTAAGTAGAAATCAAAACAGAGGAAGGAGAGATGAATAAAGGAACATTGTCACCCAGCAAAAACAGGGCCTGGGGGCGAAATGTACTCTGCTTGCTCACACACAAGCGCGCCCGTGCGCACACAGACCCACAGTCATAATTCTTGTGCAGCATTAAAGCTCTCAAAATGGAAATGGAATGGGACACCGCTAATGCTATCATGCTGGTGGCAATAAATTAATGGAGATAATGTCCTACCATTTGGACACCAATGGGAGAGACGTGCCAGCATCCGTCACAACCAAATGATCGTAATGTCTTTATGTATGTACTGTTCAGAATGGAGCAGGCCAGCCTGCAATTGGGCGAATGGGAAAGAGACAAAGGCACAGAGAGAGAGAGAAAGAGAGAGAGAGCAGGAAAGGGAGAGAAGGGGGGTATATTATGTATTGTGATTAAACAGCCATTTCTAATTAAAGTAAACGTCTTTTTGTTGTGCTAACAAATTAAACACAAGTCATCGCTAAAGACCTGACAATTTATAGACCTTCCTCAGGCAGGAGGCCCATCAGGCCCTGCATGTCGACGTCACCTGCTGGCATCTGTGCACTGCGCAGGAGTGCCAATGGGACTCTTACAGCAAATAAAGTCTGCAGGCATTTTTTGGTTTTCACTCTGCACTTGACTCCTCATTCCTTACTAATTTGCAGTAATATTTTAAGTAATTGTTTTTTCCAAATGATAGCTAAATTGCGTCTTTACAAGAAAAGTGTTCAATGTGTTCTTTATCAATAAGTATTTTAATTAGGTTAGAAAAATAAAAGTTATCAAATATGATTATGTATAATATGATGATTATATGATTAAATATGTATATATTTACATTTCATATTTTTTCTTTTACCTTCTTCAGCATAATCAAGTACTTTAAAAAAAAAAACTGGCAGCATTGGTTCATAACTCTTGATTTCAAATAATTTTATTATTTGGAAGTTTACACAAATTTGCTGCCTTTACATTTTCACAGATAGGAAATGTATTTCTAACTTTCAAAATGAGATTCTTTTATACACTAATGAACCAAAGATTCACTTTTGGTGAGGGACTAAAATTAACACACACACCATCGCTCTTTTCTATCAAACTGCAAAAATGGAATACCTTAAGATCATAAATATGGTAAATATAAAAACAAATGTCTATACTAATATAACAGGAACTTTCAAGGACCTCCCCACACAGACGTAACACTAAGAAGGTAAAAATGGTAAGCTTATTAACATAAACTGCAGAGAGGCATAAACACAGGAAGAACACAAATAGAGCACCTGTGACCTGTCTGAGCTTGCCTAAACAGTTTTCATGGACTGTCTATTAAGCGAGGTGATTGCCCACTTGACCACCTTAGGCTACACCCACACTTCTATGTTTTCATTTAAAAGTGGTGTTTTTAAACTAAAATGATGTACATCCATGCTAGTATTTTAACATAATTTACTAAAATGACCAAAAAATGCATATGGCATAATTGGCCGCCCTAACTAGACATGCGCAAAACATAAACATGTTAGACTGTCAAACACTGTGAGATTTTGGCATGATTTTCAGTGATATTTTGAGTCTGCCCAAATTTCAGGGTCATTGGTCATGATTTTGTGTACAGTAGGATAGTAGGGGCAATGTCTGATTGCCTCTCACAAGTGCCTCTCGCACTGGAAGAGTTTCTGTCATGTCAAAAGTTTCAATCGACTGTATTGTAGTGTGAGCAGTCTCACAAACTGATGCCACCACCAAATTTCCTGCAATTTCATTGTTCAGTGACCACAGCGAGTGTGTATCATGGCATGTCATTTAGACCAAACCTGCTCATGCAGTTTGAGCATATATGTAACTAGTGACTGTATCATGCAGTGTGAGTAGTTGCTTGGCCACAATTTCTAAAAACTGCACAAAATGCAATTTAGATGCATACAGGAAAGTAACACAACAAGTGCCACGGAAAGCAATTCTTCTATGCCTGCTATGTTACAATATTTATTTTTCCCGTGAAGTGTGACCAATCAGGAAATGAGATGTTGTAATGAGCAGGATCCGATCAGGGAAAAGCCACATAATAAGCAGAGTGGGATGGAGAAATCTTTGTTTTTCCCTGTCCGCATTGAAAACACCACAGTAGCATTTTTAAAAGTCTCCAGCTCTGGAGAAATTCAGGTGTCCTGTAGCTGAAGCACATGAGTAAAAAGAAAGGCAAGGAAAACAATATATATATATATAGTGACGGACAGCCGGGTCCCATGCCCGGCCGGGACGCCTCTGCTACATACGTCCCGGGGGAGCCACCATGGACAGTGCAATGCCTCCCCCGGGGTGCCTGGGGGCAGCCTCCCTGGCCGTGGGTCCTTCTTCATGGACATGGAGTCCACCACAGCCTGGTTGGGAGATGGGGTGGCCGCTAGGGGGTGCTGTGGAGGGCCAGCCGCTACAATGGACGACTTACCAGCCCCACCCAGAGGTGCAATTAAGACCAGCTGGTCAGGCACCTGGAGCACTTCCGGGTGGGCTATAAAGCAGGCAGAAGGGAGGAGTGGTGGTGGCAGAAAGAGTTGTTTAGGTTTGTGCTTTGTGCTTTTGGGGACTGTGTTGGGCCTGTGGGACACGGGGAAGACGTGCCCCACGGCTGAAGGAAAAAAAGAATAAAGCCTGTGTTTTGTACACGTGGCTGTGCGTGGTCTGTGCCGGGTCGGGCGCTATATAGCACCTTTTACTCTATATATATATATATATATATATATATATATATACATACTGTATATATAACTGTATAGATACAGAGAGTGAGAGAGATAAAGTACAAATCATTAGTTGTCACAGTGTCGGAAGATAAAGCAGTGACCGGGTCATGAATCACTTGTGTTGACAACAGAGTTTTAAAATCTCACAGCAGTAGGAACAAATGATCTTCTAAAGCATTCTGTTCTACAGTGCAGTGAGAGAAGTTGACTGCTACTTTTACTTCTTTGACCTGTCAAAACTTTGTGGAGAGGATGATTGCTAATGTCAAAGATGGCTTGCATTTCCTTCATATGTACCTTTCCACCACAGTTCCCAGTGGGTCCGCAGTCCTACCCAACACCGAGGCAGCCTTCTTCACCAACAGGTGCAGCCTGTTTGTGTTCTTATCTGTCATACTGCCTCCCCAACACACGGCAATGAAGAGGGCACTGGTAACAACTTTCGAATAGAACATATACAGCATTTCATATTTAGAAATTATTAGAATTAGAAATTATTAGTAATAGAAGAATTCGAGAAGAATTTGGTTTTGTCAGGTGAAAATGTCAAGGTATTTTAGACAAAAGGAGAAAACGGAGACAAATGTGAGTTTTTAAACAAAAACATAAAAGTGTGGACTGTGGCCTTAGAGCACTCTCTTTTGCACCTCTTGTTTCTCTCTCTCTCTCTTTTCTGTTTCTATGTCTGGCCTACTTAAATTCTTCCAGTGGAACCTTTACAACCACCTCTAATCATAAATCCAGACTCAGTAACCCCATGGCCATTGTACTACCAGAACTGGAAACTGACAGATCACAAAAGCTAGAAAGAAAGCAATGTCATCCTTGTTGAGAAACAATGTGTGGTGAAAAACAAGAAAGTCAAAAAATACCAAATAACTAAAGCTCAAAATTAACACCAAAATTCAATGTTAAAATAGCACATAAGAATCCTAATTCCCTGAATGGAACTTTAAACCCAGCAGAGGTTTTTATTCACAATCCAAAAGCTTGGACACAATTGACTTTTCTTTCCATGCATGCACACATCATGTCGCAAAAAACATTTAATGCCGAGTATTGATTGCTACTGTAAATGTAACAACAATGTATAGATTGATGCTAGCATTGACTTTTTCAACAGCTGAGTTTCCTTTTTCATACAGTTATGTAAAATTTATGGTAAAAATTAATTTTCATGTAATTACCCAAATACAAAATTCTAACTAAAAAGTTTTTTGGGGGTTTTAAAAGGTTTTTAACTGAAGTTGAAAGAAATCACTGCATATCTAAACATCTGGCAACACCATACTGTTATGTTAATCTGGATTTGTTTTTTGGTTTTTATTCAAGGGGAGGCGCAGTGTTAGCGCTGCTGCCTTGCAGTTAGGAGACCCAGGTTTGCTTCCTGGGTTCTCCCCGTGTCTGCGTGGGTTTCCTCCCACAATCCAAAGACATGCAGGTTAGGTGGATTGGCGATTCTAAATTGGCCCTAGTGTGTGCTTGGTGTGTGGGTGTGTTTGTGTGTGTCCTGTGGTGGGTTGGCGCCCTGCCCAGGATTGGTTCCTGTGTTGGCTGGGATTGGCTCCAGCAGACCCCCGTGACCCTGTATTTGGATTCAGCGGGTTAGAAAATGGATGGATGGACAAATAGAGCATAGACATATTTCAAGGCATTATGAAATGAATTTGAGATGTCTAAAAATGTGTTTTATATATCACTGAGACAATGAGAAGTACAACAAAAGTAGGAGATTTATCTAAGAAAGTACAGGAAAGTAGATTGAAGTGGTATGGACATGTGATGAGGAAAGACAGTGAATACGTGGGCTAAAGAGTGATGGGAATGAAAATACAGTGGAAGAGAAAACAAGGAGGACAAAGTAGAGGTGGACAGATAAAGTAAAAGAGGATCTGAAGGAAAACAGTTTAACTGGTAAGGAGGTGTAGGGCTGAGGAGAATAGAGAAGGCTGATTAAGCACATCGACTCCAGAGAAGTAGAGGAAAGAAAATGTGTTAGATATCTGAAATGTCAGTCAGTATAAAGAAATCAGAATGCATTTTAAGATATCTCAAATTTATTTTAAGATATCTTAAAATAAACAGGAAGTCCCATTGAAACGGCACAATTTTAAAATGCAATTTTACAGGAAGCCATTTAAGAATTGTATTTCAGATACAGTATCTCAATAAGACAACAGCCTTATTTTAAGATATCATGAATTGTTTTTCTGATATTTTAAAATGCATTTGAGGTAGCTTAACAAATATAGTACAATTTAAAGATATTTTCAAATAAATGTATTTTCATATTTTAATTTATTTTAAGATATCTTAAAATGCACTTTGAGATATCTCTAATTGTTAATTTGTCTTGCTGTAGAATTTTGTTAGTTCCTTATTTTGTTCTTTGCAGATTACTGTTTCAAAATTATTTTTTTTTGTTTTTGAACTTTGGATCTTTTTTACTTTTAGTTAAATTTGTTGTCCCTTTTGTGATTTCTTTCTAGGGCTCTGGCATTTCAGAAGTGTGCAGGATAAAGGCCTTTTTTGAAAGATATTAACCTTTTACAATTTGTTTTTCCAAATTAGAATAACTCAAAAAATAAAATTTAAACTGTAAAGGATACCTGAATTTTAAAAATATTCTCTGAATGCAACTATTATTTGTAATGCACTACACGGATGACATAATGTGAGTTTTATATTGCTGTTCAAAAATATGTGGGTTGTGGTAGTCAATATTGTGAGGTGATTCAATAAAGACAGGTCCTATTTGTGGACTGTGTTATTGAAAAACTATTTTTAAATGTAATGGTACCCAGGGCATAAGAGTTTGAGACTTCCAGGTTTGTTAGGTAAGCACTCCATCACTTGACAGCTCAGCACCTCATTTTAATTGAATGTCTAGAACAAACATCTTCAAATCCAACAACAAAGTAATCTGGAACCAGGTACACTTTTAAACATTTTATATTCAAATGTGATATTTATTATGTGACATGACTAGCACTGAAAGTACCCCCCAGATAATGCCCCTCTAGTGTGAATATTAAAAAGCCTGCACATAGAATCACACAATCAGTAGATTTTATCTTTTCATGCAGAAAATCCAGTGTCTCTAAAAAGGACAGACCTTCTGAATAATTGTTCGATGCATAGACACAGACAAGAGTCTGACTTTTCCCCAATTAAAGTTCAAAGTGTTATGGCAGCCACTCTGTTGTTCAGAAGTAAGTTCCAACTATGTGACATAGGCACGTGTAAATATCGTATTTACATACCCATCCATGGCTTGTCCTGTGTGGAAGCTCACAATTAGGAGACACCACTCGTGTTTAAGAAGTTTGTTTTTAGCACCAGTGCAGTGTTTAGATGTACTTTGAGCTACAGTATATCTAGTCTGCATTCTTGAACATCCCAGAGCAAACTACTATTTTATATGCAAAAGCCAGTTTTATTGCCCAGATCTAGTATGCATGTGTCCTTCCCACGTTTGCCCCTTACCTGACTGACATTGGACCTAATCCTCACCATTTGCCTTGTGGGTAGTAAGCCCACATGGTTGATGCAGGCAGATTTCTTAGGTTGAGTTATATCAGACTATATGTAAGTAACATAGCGTCTGTTATGTTTAAGGAAGTGTTACCCATGGCTTATGTTTTATGCCTTTTTTGTTCCTGTATTATTCTTTAAATATTATGTTATTTATTATTTGTATTTCTTTTGTCAGATGTGATTACTATCTAGTTTCTGTTTATGACAATATGTCAGGGACACCTGTTAATGTCTGTTGAGGGATCACTCCAAGCCTTATAAAGGCTCAGGGGATTGTATTCCCTCTGTGGTACATTGTATGCACTTGAGGTTTTACAGTTTTGCTATTCTTATTTCTTGTATTTAATGACTTTTTGGTCTTTTTGCTTCTGTGTTTGGAATTTTTATTTCTGGATTGTATTTTGGGAGTTGTTTGCTAATATTGCCTTGTTGGCAACTCCTTTTGTCTCTTTCTGATTTTTTGAGCATTTTATTGTTTTCATTTTTTGTTATCAAGTTCTCCTTTTAGAAGGATTTTGTGTTGCCGTGCCCTGTATTATCCAGGAGTTGACGCTTTGTCAGTTTGACCCTGTTGGGGCATTATTTTTTCATCTATTTTGGGACATCTTAACAGTATATTTTTGAACTTTAAGAGTGAGGAGCATTTTAGGCTGGTGTAATTGGAAGCTAGCCTGCCTTTTGATGCACCTCCTCTGGGCAGGCTGGTAGGATTCAGGCCTTTATCCCTGTCTATTTTTTGGAGGCTTTACACCTCTGTGGTTATTTCAGGTGAGTGGATCACAATAACGGCCACCAAAATTCACGCTAATCTCTAGGACTGAGTCTAGGTATTTTTGTTCTTTGGCAGATTCTAAAAGTTATTATAATATTCATAAGTGCCAAACTGGTAGCTTTTTTGTCTACATTATCTGAATTAGCACTGTCAAAAGCACATATTGGGCGGCACGGTGGCGCAGTGGTAGTGCTGCTGCCTCGCAGTTAGGAGACCCGGGTTCACTTCCCGGGTCCACCCTGCGTGGAGTTTGCATGTTCTCCCCGTGTCTGCGTGGGTTTCCTCCGGGCACTCCGGTTTCCTCCCACAATCCAAAGACATGCGGGTTAGGTGGATTGGCGATTCTAAATTGGCCCGTGGGTGTGTTTGTGTGTGTCCTGCGGTGGGTTGGCACCCTGCTCAGGATTGGTTCCTGCCTTGTGCCCTGTGTTGGCTGGGATTGGCTCCAGCAGACCCCCGTGACCCTGTGTTCGGATTCAGTGGGTTAGAAAATGGATGGATGGAAAAGCACATATTGCTCTAGAGCATGATTCTAAGCATCACTGAGGGCACACAAGCCTTCCCACAATGCCAATGTCAAACTTTTAGAGTAGCAAGTCAATTTCACATTTCCATTTTTTTTAAACATCAGTGATACACACACACACACAGACTTGGGATACGGGACATACCTGACCTCTATGCAGAGCCCACTTTTGCTCAAAAGGCTGTTATATTTTCATTCTTCATTTTACCGTCTCTTCTGCATTACATAGTGGACAAAAGACTTAAGTTACATGAGCTGTCATATAACAGGGGCCTTACGCACAGCTTTCATTTTAAATTTTCTGCTAATTAAGATGACGTCACATTACTTCAGATTTTGCAAAGACAAAGAATAAGTTTAAACTAGCTATAAATTATGTGTCTACATAATGAATGGTTAGCCATCTCTGAAGAGCACAACCAGGTACATGCAAGTCCCCGAGGTTTTGATCCAATTATCAGATAATTTCTCTTTTAAAAACCGACTCACAGTTTACTCAGTCTCTGTTTGTTAATCTATATTTGTGCCCAGTTCCCACCTGCTTCCAAGTTCTTGTTCTGTACCATCATAGTGACCTGAAAGAGGGTAAAGTAAGGCACTGCTCCAAAAGAGCCATCTTTATGTGTAAGTCCTACCATGCAGAAGGCAGTTACTGTATATTGCACATAGAGATGGGTGCTACAGAACAAAGGAGAACTTGGAAAAAGAAATTTTTTTGGGCCATCATTTTGTTTGCTGTTTTTTGTTTTGTGAGATTTGCTGTAATTGGAAGGATCCATGTTTTCTTCTGCTCTAGTATTTCATTTGCTGATTTTTGTCCTTTTTCTCTGTCTCATTTCAGTTTTAGGCTTCTGTCAGGTTTGACCGTAATACGATGTTGTGTGTTTGTTTGAGATAAAGTGAGAGTCTGCTGTTCCTAAGTCCTTGTGGGATTTGTCGTAGGCCACTTACTTTTATACTTTTAGGCACAGCTTTAGGGCTTAACGTAGAAACGTCGAATATTAGTGCTTTCTTCCCGATCACTTTACAAATTAAAAAAAAAAAAGGTGAGAGGTACATTTATTTATTTATTTTCTGTGCTAGCTGACCCTTGGCAACAACAGACTCAGAGTGGAATACAAGCACATCAGGCAAATATACATTTTACCTGGCATATAGAGCAAGAAGGTTTTACAATTTGGGAATGCTTTTTTAAATTTTATTATACATCCCTGGTGTCATATAAGCCAGGCTTTCATGATAGTATTATTTTAAGTCCCTAAGCCTATCATTTTTGTCCTTCCTGTTATGGATTTAAAGTTGGGAAATATGCTAAACATGATGGTGTTTGTATTTTGTACTCCATTTTGAACATATTTAATTTTCCTGCCTTATTTACAGCAACTCTATTTTTTTTTATATTTTGGTAAAGTGAGATGCCATTTTGTAGCTTTTGTCAATAGTGACTGTAATAGTATGAACTGTATATTAGTCTTGAACATCAAGAGTGCAAAACCTGAGGTTAATGGGAATTATGACTTAGAGGTGCATGAGCGTTTAATTAGAGGTTCACCAGTAGCTCTGTACACTTCTTGAAGTGTGTTTGTTAAAGCTGTTACCTTGTTACAATGGTCCAGAGCGTCTTCATAGTAACACACATTTCCATCATATAAACTCCAGAAGTCACATCAATGGCTTAATAGTGTATACACTCAGCATGTTTGTAGTTTTCCAGGGTTGTGAATATAAAAATAAATGTAGCTTTGTAAAGACGTGTAGGCACTACAACCTTTGGCTAGGGTCTTCTGACTGTGCCTTGGGTATTTACTGTGTTTATCAGCATGATTGTTAGTCTTTCTGGTTATGACATTTATTTCCTGATCCTCGTTTCCCCTTATGGCCTAACAATTATTTTGCTGCTCTAGAAGAACACTAAGACCACATGAAGACAGAAAAACATAAGCAATACCCAACTTATTTAATTCAGGATTATTTTGTAAAATGCCTTGTGAAAGTGTGTATATAGAAAACCAAGTTTGCTAGATTAATGTCCTAAAAGATGTTAAGACAGTAATAACATTTTCATTTAAGAATGAAATGTTTGGTGCTTATAAGGAAGCAATGTTTGATGCTTTTATTTTAAATAAGAGTGCATTTACTTTTGTATAATTCTTCCATAATTTGTATCAGAATTCCTTAATAATGCCAACAGTGGTCAAGTTATAATTAGCACCATTTGAGAGTATGATCCAGAGGGAGGCTAAGCAAAGGCTGCGCAACCACAGGCTGAATGAACGATTAGGTGTATTCTTGGGATATGACAGGCATACAGTCAAGTCTTAAACCAGCATACCAGTGATGGCAAGGCTGATCCAGTCAATGAGCATGGTGTTCTAAGAAAGTAAAAATGAGAAGAAAAAAAAAAAAATATATATATATATATATATATATATATATATATATATATATATATATATATATATATATATATATATATATATATGACAGAAAATATAAAGGAGAAATAAAGAAAGAAATAATATGCACCAAATACCAATTCATTAGAGGTAAATATCACAACCAGAGTTATACTATATATGGTGGTAAATGCTAAATACAAAATTAAAGAAAAGATATACAGCAAAGGTTACATGAACAACCCAAAACAATAGTGAAAAATGAAAAGCAAGAGTAGGACTCACCTTATAATTTAGAATATTAGGAAACCACAGGTCTAAAAATGAAACTACAATACTTTAACAGAAAGTGAAAGTAACAAATTAAAAGAATTTAATTATAATTGTATGTTACAAAATATTATAAATGACCACAAATATCTTACCCTAATATGTACCTATAGATGATAAGTCTGCATGCCATATACAGACATATGAAAAAGTCTGGGAATCCCTCTCTCAGCCTGCATAATAACTTACTCTACTTTCAACAAAAAAGATAACATTAAATCTTTCATTATCTAGGAACATCTGAGTACTGGGGTGTTTTCCGAACAAAGATTTTAGTGAAGCAGTATTTAGTTGTATGAAATTAAATCAAATGTGAAAAACTGGCTGTGCAAAAACTTGGGTATCCTTGTAATTTTGCTGATTTCAATGTATGTAGCTGCTCAGTACTGATTACTTGAAACACCAAATTGGTTGGATTAGCTCATTAAGCCTTGAACTTCATAGACAGGTGTGTCCAGTCATGAGAAAAGGTATTTAAGGTGGTCAATTGTAAGTTGTGCTTCCCTTTGACTCTCCTCTGAAGAGTAACAACATGGGATCATAAAAGCAACTCTCAAAAGATCTGAAAACAAAGATTGTTGAGTATCATGGTTTAGGGGAAGGCTACAAAAAGCTATGTCAGAGGTTTAAACTGTCAGTTTCAACTGTAAGGAATGTCATCAGGAAATGGAAGTCCACAGGCACAGTTGCTGTTAAACCCAGGTCTGGCAGGCCAAGAAAAATACAGGGGCAGCATATGTGCAGGATTGTGAGAATGGTTACAGACAACCCACAGATCACCTCCAAAGACCTGCAAGAACATCTTGCTGCAGATAGTGTACCTGAGCATCTGTATGGAAGGGTGATGATAAAGAAGCCCTTTCTGCACTCACACCACAAACAGAGTCACTGGTTGCATGCAAATGCTCATTTAGACAAGCCAGATTCCTTTTGGAACAAAGTGCTTTGGACTGATGAGACAAAAATTGGGTTAATTGGTCATAATAAAAAGCACTTTGCATGGCGGAAGAAGAACACCGCATTCCAAGAAAAACACCTGCTACCTACTGTCAAATTTGTTGGAGGTTCCATCATGCTGTGGGGCTGTGTGGCTAGTTCAGGGACTGAGGCCCTTGTTAAAGTCGAGGGTCGGATGAATTCAACCCAATATCAACAAATTCTTCAAGATAATGTTCAAGCATCAGTCACAAAGTTGAAGTTACACAGGAGTTGGATATTCCGACAAGAGAATGACCCAAAACACAGTTCGAAATCTACAAAAGGCATTCATGCAGAGGGAGAAGTACAATGTTCTGGAGTGGTCGTCACTGTCCCCTGACTTGAATATCATCGAAAATTATGGGATGATTTGAAGCAGGCTGTCCATGCTCAGCAGCCATCAAATTTAACTGAACTGGAGAGACTTTGTATGGAAGAATGGTCAAACATACCTCCATCCAGAATCCAGACACTCATCAAAGGCTATAGGAGGCGTCTAGAGGCTATTATATTTGCAAAAGGAGGCTCAACTAAGGATTGATGTAATATCTCTGTTGGGGTTCCCAAATTTATGCATCTGTCTAATTTTGTTATGATGCATATTTTCTGTTAATCCAATATTCTTAATGTCACTGCTGAAGTACTACTGTTTCTATAAGGCATGTCATATATTAAAAGGAAGTTGGTATTTTAAAGCTCGCCAATGATAAACAAAAATCCAAAGAATTAAGAGGGGTTCCCAAACTTTTTCATATGACTGTACCTCAGCAGATGTCCGCAAAGGATTTTAGAATGGAAATTCAAAGAAAGCAAATCCAGGAGACTCCTCTTCTGAGGTGGAGGTTATTGAAGTCACAACATCAGGCATGTGATATCACTACTTCAAGTAACACGTATTTAAGATCCAAAACAGAATGGCATTTCAGATAGTTTTACAATGTGTGGGGGAATTAAAGGAAGAAGAATTTTTTTTTTTTTTTTAAATATTACTTGCAATTAATGCAATGCTTTATTTACTTTATGCCAGGATTCCAGTATTACTACACAATCTGCATAAAAAGGGAGAGTTATAATGCTTATAAATATGCCACATTTATCACACACCATGTTCTGTGGAATTAATTGATACAAAGTTAGAAATGTTTTTACATAATCTGCACACCTGTATAGCTCTTTTTTTACCACAAAAGATAAAATAATTTCCATATTCCTCCCCACAGGCCAATAACTTCTACTAATAACTTATACTATCACCACTTACACAATTTGAGTTTCTCACAAAACATTACGTTATGTAATGGTTTTATCATAGCAACTATGGGTATAGAATCATTATAGGCTAAGTTCCCACAAAGTGCCGCTAAACATATTATTTTGAACATACATTTTCTGCTTAATAATCACACTTTTATTGATTTGTGAACTCACATTTATTAACCTTACTTGGAATGCTTTTGTATTTAACAATCATTTTTATCGTGAACATAAACGTGTAGCAAAGAGTGCTCTGTCTTTAGTTCCTTCATTGTTTTATTGTGTAGGTCTATAAATTCTAAAAATAAATTACCCTTCCGATAGAGTATTTTTTCAGCGTAATATTATATGATTGAATAAAGATATGTCTTTCCTTATTTTAAATGGAGATTGATTTACTGCTTCTTCTTCATTAATTTATTAACAAAAGTAGCCCTCATCTAATGTTTACTCTTGATTAAATATAATTAATAATTATTCTTTCAAATTTCTCTTTACAGGAAACCTAAGAACAGCGATAATTCACTTCACACTATTAGTTTTTGCTAATAACCCTCCTGTTTCTCAGTTTTTCTGAGTAGGATATACTCTTCCTGATGAACACGTTTTCAATAAAAAAGCTATTGATCTTAAACTTTGTCTTTTAGAAAAGGGCTATTCAAAAAAGGCATAGGAAAGGCTTTTAAATGTGCAACATTTTTTAATGGAGACTTAGTCATACTCACAGTATATCCACTAGAAAAAATAGGATTGTTTGCAGTCTTACTTATTCCACATATGCCAGCCAGATACAACGAATTACTTTAAGACATTGGCACAGAATTGTTTTTTTTGAAACACCATATTTACTTATTCTTGGTGTCATAATAGTAAAGATTTTGTGGCAAGCCATATTCATAATTCTTTTCCAAAACATCCTTGTATTATTTCCAAACATCTCAGTCTTGGTCATTTTCCCTGCTGTCACTGCAGCTGTTGTAACAATGTACTCAGAGGTCACTAAATTCGGACTCCGAAAGGCGATATACATCTTTGACACAGAACCAAATTGCAGCACTAAGGATGTTATATAGGTTTTATTATACCCCTGTTCATTATTACATGCTAGGAGAACTTTTCACACTTTAAGAACACAATCACTAAAAAACACTCAGTTTTATGATTTAAAGTCCAGGCAACGATATTGACCAGGAGATCTGTATTAATAAAATGAAGCCACCAAAGCATTAACCAGGCACATCATTTCTTTTCAGATGTTACATGCACAGTAGAGGTATTAAAGACTTCTTATGTGTTGTTTAAATGAAACCTTCTTACATTTTTAGTGCTCTCTCACTGAGGCATTGGACTTATGGACTTATCACCTTAATCTGTACTTATTTGTACTCTTTTGTAACATACCATTACATCTATCTTCTTTTAGTTTATTAGTTTCATTTCTGTGTTTTCTGTTCTTGTAGTTAGATTTTATACCTGTGATTTTTCTCCTCTTTCACTTTAGTTATAGTTAAAAGGCAAGCCCTACTGTTAATTTTAATTTTTCACCACTGTTTCACATTGTTCACGTATCCTTATTTAACTGCTTTTTGTCTTTTTTTAATTTTATATTGTTTCTCTTTTATAATTGCCACCATATACAGTATATCTCTGGTTGTGATATTTACCTCTTTAAACAGGTATTTAACTCATGTTGCTCCTTTCTTTTATCTTTCCTTTTTTCCTGGTCTATTACATATTCCACTATAACACACACACATATACCAACATTTATTTCTCACCATCATAAATTTAATTTGAAAAGTTCGTTTTTTTAGCATTTGCATACACAAGATAAACAATGGCTTCAGTGCAGAAAACTCAACACCGTTTTTAGATATTCAATATAATCTAGAACCATTTCAGAAGATAACAGGTGTGCCATGTACCCAAAATACCAAGATGTCATGGCTTACCACAAATGCCTTGAGAAACTTAATCCAGATATCATTTAAATGAAAAAGTTCTTAATTTGGGCATAACATGCAGTAAATAATGCTCAGCACACTTGTGATGATGCTCAGTAATGAAAAGACATACAGCATAGCAGTTCTGTGAAAAAGAGGCAACATGATTTCAAAAGTTTCAAAAATGGACTGTAAAAACTGCACATGGTGGCAGCAGTTTCAAGTAGAATGGAAAAAGGAAATGTAACAAGATATTAACAATGAGCCAAGATCAAAGCTGAGAGGACATGATACAAATAAACAACGGTCAGGGCGTGAGACAAAATCAAAAGTTGAGAGTCGTAGCGAGAAAGTCAAATTTCTGAATATTTCACGTAGCCCAAGTTAAAATGCAGGAGGTAAATCAGAGTCAAAGAACAGAAAACAACTCGTAGCCCACGAGAATTTTAAAATAATTCTGCTAAACTTTTACGTATAGAATTAGTCACAATCTCCATCAGTAAAAGAGTGCATTTATACTGTCGCATAATTATGTCAGGCATCGAAGGCTCTGGGAAGTTTTGTCTGGAAAAAGCCTGACAACCCTGTGTAACAAACAAGAAATTGCAGCACAACAAACTGATGAAAATAAATTTCTTGAGCTCTAAAACTCCCAAAGTAATACCTCTATTATTTTTGCAAGCCTAGGAAAAGGACAAAAAAAATAAACATTATAACAAAGTCCAGATTATGACATGGGCCAGGAGACTCCTACTAATAAACTGAAGTCACCAAAACGTTAACCAGAAATCCTGCCAAAAAATTACTTTAAGTCAATAACCTTATACACTGAAGCACAAACTAACATTATCAAATCTTTTAGAATTGAAATCCACAATTTTGGATGATTACAGACAATGCCAGTCATTTCTTATAACTGGGCCGGCTGACATCACACACATCAACTTGTAGAAGTCAAGGTGTAGCAGGTGTTGAGGGCAACAAGCACCGTAACCAACAATAAACTTCACGAAATGGCAACACACATAACCAAAATAAGGAATAGAAGTAGTGTCATGTAAAATAAAAAAGTAAAATATAAAGACATATAAAATCAACTTCAATTCACCAAATTAAAAACAAAATGAATCCTCTGTATTCCAAAACCCAAAAATCATAACAGCAATGTTACAGATTTTTTCCCCCCCAAGGTTTTTGATAATATTTAAGAAGTCCTGGGAGAAGATATTTTGGCACCATTACATAAATGCACAGATGCCAGCTGTGCCAGTTGACTAATGAGTACATACCATACATAATTCATTGACTTTTATGAGGCATAAAATAACTCATAAGTTTAAAAGACATAGCCCTGAAAAATACTAATCTAAATGTATAATGTTGAAAGGAGTCCAGAATTTGCAGTGCACTAGTCCACTAAATGTTTTATATACTTTGGAAATGCAGTAATTATGAAGGTCAAATACAATTAAGATTCGCTTGGGCTCTTTATTTTTTCTGAGAACGTTTCCCCTTGCATATACTCACACCAACAGTTGTTTTGGGTTCTCACCTAATAACTGCTAGCAGACTTCTCCAACAGTCACCTCAAGGTCGAAGGTCAGAGTAAGTAAACCCACTAAGGACACTCAGCTAAACACCCGCATCACAGGCCAAAATGTGTTGTAAGAAAAATGTGGCGGCTCAGCTAATGATTTCCCTTTCAATTAATCTTCCTCATTAATGTAAGTTACAGTCCCTCCGATCTGGATAATTATCAAAATTAAGCAATAACAATAATATGTCTCGGCAAGGAGCCAAGCTCACACTTATAAATCAGTTCCTTCATTTCCATTTCTCCAGTTTGTTATGATTGATACAGCTTTTAATGCTTTATTAATGCAATTTAATTTTCTTTTTGGCATCATATCCTAGTAAGGCTCTGAACTGTGATACACCCTCACATCCAAATATAATTTGTTTTCTGCAGCTTTAACTTCCAATTAGTAACTCTTCTCCTCATACCATCTGGAAGTGTTTCAAATGGCAGGCACTGTGGATAAAATGTTTTCTTTTCCTTTTCCAATTTGTTTTATTTTGCTTTTAATTATTATTTTTTGTTTTTCACTTATCATTTCATTTCAGTAGATGCTCACAACCAGATTAGTTACTTGAAGTTCAAGTGGACACTTACAGTATTATTGAGAACAGCATCATCTACTGGCCAAATGCTGCATAATGTGAGTTAGAGTGCATTGGATTAAAAAAACGGTCTTCTAGCAGCCTACAGCAGGGCTTAACTCAGCTATATGTATCACTAAATATGAGTTTTCTTAAGAATTCCTGACAATTGAAAGAAATAAACCAGTCCACTAGTTTCAGTAAATCAGTATGCCTACTTTATTTATTTTAAGTGTCAGCAGTCTGATTTTCAAGCATTGTCTCTTTCTCCCTCTACCCCTGGCACAGCTAGTTAATTAACTGAACAAATCTTCCTGGGCGGCAGCAAAGGAAATTCTGATTGCATCAAGAATGAATTTGCCATGCAATGGCATGCCCTGTCAGAATATTGTGAGCATAAAGCCCCTTTCTCGAGCTGGGAAGGTAAGTCAGCTTGTGGTAAACGTTCTCTCAACACAGACTGTCAGGGGACCGATGACTTCACTCATTGCCCCTGAATGTAACCTATTTATACGTGCAGGTGTTGCTAATGTTTGAAAGTACATGCCACATGCTGCCATTTCTGACAGACCCTATACATGTAAGTGACAAGGGCCAGATGGAAAACTGGGACATACTGTGCTTCTGTTTCTTTTACTGTAGTTCTTATGGTACAGACATGTGTGTGTGTGTGTGTGTGTGTGGGAGAGAGTAAAAGGAGTGCAGTCAGGCTCTGGGTTTTTGATTGCTCTGTAAACTTAGTGGCATCTTAAAACCAGCAGCCACTTGGCTTCAGGGGTAGAGGTAGGCAAAGCAGGACTCCTGACGATGTGACGTTGAGCAAGGTTTTGTTAAGGACTAGCAAGTCTAGAAATATACAAATCTCTATGGATGATCAAAGTCTATAATAGCCTTTAATGTCTATTATTGTGTTAAGAAATATACTAAAAAAAATTCTGGTTGCTACAAGGTTGATACATTCGCCCATACAGAATTAAGTCTGTTAAGATGAGTACATTTTTTAATATTTCCTGATTCAGCTTTATGTACCTATATTGAATACCCGAGTTTGCCAAATAATTGAATTTGACTTCCAAATAAGGAAAGAAAGAACAGTGAAGTTTTATTTAATCCTTCTTTAAGATTAGACACCAGGATGTTTCTGTCTTCAACATTTTTTACACCTATAACATGCACAATTAATCTATTTATTCAACACTGAATTTCCCTTGTTGGTTTTATATTTTTCTTTTTGCTTTCAAATGTCTTTTGCAATATCACGTCTACACATTACTTGTTGCCAGCTTTTCATACAGACTGGAGGTGAGCATATCGGCTAAGAACAGTGAAGAGGCATACGTACTTCCTGTACAGAATTACCACAATTACACAAAAGTAAAACAAAAAACACACATGGAAACAAAGGTCACTTTAATATTCCAGTTGAAACTTGGGAGCCTAGCAGTAAAAGGCTGGAGGACACTTTAATCCTACAGAAGACTCAAATAAGAACTGCAAATATGCTTCATCTAGGAAAGCACCTCAGTTATAAATACCTCTTGAGGATTTGTTTTCGTTTTTCTACAACAGCCAATGATCACTCCATCAACTGCCAACAAATCAGCAGAAAGTTTGGATTAAATGACATTTACCATTTTCTCAACTAATTAAACTTGTTGAAATACATGTATGAATATGATGACTTAATATTTCATTCCACATACTCTAGTTTATATGGAGGCACAGTGATGGCGTAGTGATAGCACTGCTGCCTTGCAGTAAGGAGACCTGGGTTCACTTCCCAGGCACTCCCTGTGTGGAGTTTGCATGTTCTCCCTGTGTCTGTGCGGGTTTCCTCTGGGTGCTCCGAATTCCTCCCACAGTCCAAAGACATGCAGGTTAGGTGCATTGGTTATCCTAAATTGTCCCTAGTGTGTGGGTGTGTGTGCCCTGCGGTGGGCTGGTGCCCTGCCCGGGATTTGTTCCTGTGTTGGCTGGAATTGGCTCCAGCAGACCCCTGTGTTAGGATATTGCAGGTTGGATAATGACTGACTGACTGACTCTAGTTTACTATATGCATTTACTAGATTTATGTATATATGTGTGCTACTATGTGTATATTATAAGGTGCTTTGAGTGTTTATCACTGTATTTTTTGTGTTTTCATTGCTTGTAATTTTCAGTTTTCTTTAATCCACTCTCTTGCTAATAGAATTTAGAGTATTATGCGCACTGGGTTAGTAAGTGCAAAATTATAAGAATAAACTAAACTACACTGATTCTCCCACTGCAGTTCTAGAAAACCTTCAGTATATTAGTATGTTTTATTCCAATGAAAGTTTAATGGAAAGCACAAGTCATTAAGCGCTTCTGTTTCTAATTTAGAGTCTTTCCAAAATGTTTAATTTAATAACATTTGAACTCAAATTGGCATCTTTCAAAGGCTGAGATTATATTTTCATTGAGAAAGCACCTGATTATTTTATGAATAACTCAATGAATGTATCTGTCAGGCAAACCGCAGTTTGTGAGACTCAATGACAGTGTCTCTGATATGGATGTGAGCAACATTGGAGCACCACAAGGAATAGTCCTGTCTCCTTTTCTCTTCACTCTATACACCTCAGAATATAAATATACTGCTCAAAAGAATTAAAGGAACACTTTTTAATCAGAGTATAGCATAAAGTCAATGAAACTTATGGGATATTAATATGGTCAGTTAAGTAGCAGAGGGGGTTGTTAATCAGTTACAGCTGCTGTGGTGTTAATGAAATTAACAACAGATGCACTAGAGGGGCAACAATGAGATGACCCCCAAAACAGGAATGGTTTAACAGGTGGAGGCCACTGACATTTTTCCCTCTTCATCTTTTCTGACTGTTTCTTCACTAGTTTTGCATTCGGCTACAGTCAGTGTCACTACTGGTAGCATGAGTCGATACCTGGAATCTACAGAGGTTGCACAGGTAGTCCAACTTCTCCAGGATGGCACATCAATACGTGTCATTGCCAGAAGGTTTGCTGTGTCTCCCTGCACAGTCTCAAGGGCATGGAGGAGATTCTAGGAGACAAGCAGTTACTCTAGGAGAGCTGGAGAGGGCCATAGAAGGTCCATAACCCATCAGCAGGACCAGTATCTGCTCCTTTGGGCAAGGAGGAACAGGATGAGCACTGCCAGAGCCCTACAAAATGACCTCCAGCAGGCCACTGGTGTGAATGTCTCTCACCAAACAACCAGAAAGACTTCATGAGGATGACACAAGGGCCCCATGTCCTCTAATGGGCCCTGAGCTCACTGCCCAGCAGCATGCAGCTCGATTGGCATTCACCATAGAATACCAGAATTGGCAGATGCACCACTGGTGCCCTGTGCTTTTTACAGATGAGAGCAGGTTCACCCTGAGCATGTGACAGAAGTGAAAGGGTCTGGAGAAGCCATGGAGAACATTATGCTGCCTGTAACATCATTCAGCATGAGCAGTTTGGTGCTAGGTTAATGATTGTCTGGGGAGGCATATCCATGGAGGGTCACACAGACCGCTACAGGCTTGACAAAGGCACCTTGGCTGCCATTAGGTATCAGGATGAAATCCTTGGACCCATTGTCAGACACTATGCTGGTACAGTGGCTCCTGGTGCAGGACAATTCCTGGCCTCATGTGGTGAGAGTATGCAGGCAGTTCCTGGAGGATGAAGGAATTGATACCATTAACTGGCCACCACACTTTCCTGACCTAAATCCAATAGAACACCTCTGGGACATTATGTTTTGGTCCATCCAATGCCACCAGGTTGCACCTCAGACTGTCCAGGAGCTCAGTGATGCCCTGGTCCAGATCTGGGAGGAGATCCCCCACAACACCATCTGTCATCTCATTAGAAGCATGCACCGATGTTGTCAGGCATGTATACAAGAACACAGGGGCCATACAAAGTGTTGCGTACAATTTTGAGTTGCTGCAATTAAATTTTGGCAAAATGGACTAGCCTGCCACATAATTTTTTCACTCTGATTTTTGGAGCGTCTTTGAATTCAGGGCTCTGTAGGTTGATCATTTTCATTTCCATCAAACGATGTGGCATCCTTTCATTCCTAACACATTACCCAGTCTATATCAGTATAGATATCCAGGAGGATTTCTTTTTCCCATTGAGATCTGATGTGTTTTCAAAGTGTTCCTTTAATTTTTTTGAGCAGTTTATAACAGCAGGTCATGTCACTTGCAGAAATAGATGATTCCCGCACTTAATCGATAAGAGGGATAAGAAAGAGTGTAGGAATCAGGTGGAGAACTTGGTATCTTGGTGCAGAAGGAATTGTCTGCAGTTAACATCAGCAAAACCAAGAAACTGGTTATTGATTATTGTTGCACCAAAGAGCCTCTATGTCCAGTCACTATTTAAGGAGTGGATGTAGAGGTGGCCCAGTCCTACAAGTACTTGAGGGTCAACATCAATGACAGGTAGGACTCGTCTTGGAACACAGAGGAACTGTATAAGAAAGGGCAGAGTGGGATATTTTTCCTTAGGGGACCGTGATCCTTTAATGTGGGAAGTGACATTCTTCACATCTTCTATAACTTTGTGATGGCTAGTGTAATTTTCTTCGCTGTGATGTGCTGGACTGGTAACATCATTTCAGAAGAGGACCACTAAATCAACAAGCTAATTAAAAGGGCAGGCTCAGTTATTATTTATTTTTTATTATTTTTTATCTGAATTTACTGTCTTAATCTTCATTATTTATTTATCTGGTTTGTACAATGCTATATACTGTATACCCTGCTGTTCTTTCTTAAATTTTGTAAAGTGCATTGAGCATGGGAAAGGCGCTATATAAATAAAATGTATTATTATTCTTCAACACACTCTGAACCCTCTGGAGGTCATAGCAAAGAAGACAATTAAAACAGAACTAAGTGCCTTTATGATCAATGCTGTACATCCTTTCTCTGAAACACTAATACTGAGGACTTTCAGCCAAAAAATCATTTAGCTGAAGTGTGTCAAGAAACACTACTGGGCTTCATTATAACAAAAGGGATACACCTTGTGTAATGCCTCACTGTGATTGCAACAGCCAAGTCTGAAGTTTTTTTTTCATTTTAACTTTCTTTTTTTAATCATTCTGTTGTGTGTTCAGACCATATAGTATGTGTGTGTACGCATGTGGGTGTCTTGTTACACAAGTGCACTTCAGAGACAGCTTGGGGGTCTAACTAAGATTAAATTGCTGGGACAGGGGCTAAATGAGTGGACTAACACTTCTTCTTCCCCCTTTTTCAGATCCTCTGAATAGAATAGCCAGACCGAATCTTCCTCTTCCTGTTCCTGACCACGCCCATGATGACCTAATTTCCTGGAATTTACTCATTATCTCATGTCTTCCTTCATTGGGGCTATTTAAACCACCCACATAACCTTAGTTTTCAGTCTTTCTTTTGTTGGAGAAAGTCTATATATCAGTCTATATTGATTACTCTGCAGAGTTGCAGCTATATTTTGTTGTTTTCCTGCACAATATATGGGGTGGATCTCCCCAAAACTTTTTTTTGCCTTTGTCTTTCTTTTACAGTGTATATATGTATTTATTTAAGGAGCCAAATTTCCACCTGGGGACAAAAAGTTCTATCCCTATCTCTAATGAATGTCACCAATTAGTCCATTAGAATATCTTCATGAACAGTTCACACACGGCTATGTTGTTGTCTGGATTTTTCATCAAATGCAGAAAATTACAAATGTATTTTTCTAAACATTTGTCATTGAAATGATAGAGCACAATCCCACATAATGGTAAAATTTCGAGCTTGACTGCACAGGTTAATAACTTAATGTGGAAATCTAATTAGCTAATATACATTACTGAGACACAAACCAGCACTGCAGAAGAGACCACTCATGGTTGACAAGGAATTATCATTTTGAGGTCAATTAATTTGACTAAAGAACATCTTAATTGCATGGCATCGTGGTCAGCTGGAAAAATGTAAAAGTCACTGCAGTAACTGGAAATGTAAAGATAGCCAGAATAAAATTTTTAAATCATAAAGATTT
This sequence comes from Polypterus senegalus, assembly GCF_016835505.1. Classification (NCBI taxonomy): domain Eukaryota; kingdom Metazoa; phylum Chordata; class Cladistia; order Polypteriformes; family Polypteridae; genus Polypterus; species Polypterus senegalus. Next base: position 61,198,280 of record NC_053159.1, on the reverse strand, counting down.
GTTTTATGAAAAATAAAGCTACATTAAATAGTCATAGTTTCTACATCCATTCACCGCACATTTTTTTTTTTGATAAATAGTGATGAGCTGACAAACTAGTATAACCAGGACAGCCACAATAAATAGTAGATGTCAAATAAGGATTAACTTGAAAGGAAAATCAAAACCTGATAACAAATTAAGTCAGAATTCAAAGAAAAGCCCTTTGCTTAATTTTGACCTTTCTTTGAATTCCCTTTTCTTTGTTACATAATAGGCTCAAAAAGATACCATATCTTTGTCTTTGTCATTTGTTCCAGTGTGACAATTACAAGCTGGTCCACATTGGCTCTGAGCCCTACCTTGTTCACACGCTGTAGGTTACACACACTGGTGAAAGCCTGCATGTCTGTCCTTCATTTAACAGAGAATGTGGGAACTCTGCAGTTTTTCTGCTAAACCATATTTTTCAGTGTCACAATCCTGTTATTGTACAAGCGGATAGAGACATGTGTTTATTTTTCATTGCACACTGTCTGTCTAAATTACCCACAAATGAGCAACTCTGCTTCTTTAGGTAACAATCTCCTAGGAATAAACGACTTTGAGTTTGAGGTAGCAGAGCAGCTCACAATACTTGCTGTAGTAGACATCCCTTATGTACATATCTCTACTTTTCTTAAAAATGTTTGTGTTGTGTTTTAGATGCAACTAATGTATTAATGCAGTAACTTAACTATGCACATTACTACATGCAGTGCTTTACTACAGTAGTCACATCAGTACACTAATCACCAGTTGCATCAGCCCTACTTAAAACAGAACCCAAATTCCTGTGGTCCAGTGTCAACTCATCGTTAACTAGCTTGCTTTAGCCATGGACTCGTTTTGATTTAAAGCTTAAGAGTTTGTGGTTAGTGGTTGGTGTCCTATTAGGTGTTTCCTGCTTTATTGTTTTGTTATTGATTTTCTTTGGTGTAAATTATATATAATGCAATAATATAGTAGCTTATTCAATATGGCAGTGGCTGTATATGTCCTAGAGTAAAATATTTAATCTCAACCAAAAGCTTAACAGAATTACATACTCACAAGCTGTTGACACATAATGTCAATACTACATGGCTGGCCATCAGTGAGATGAGAAACACAAACTACAGACAAGCAAAACTGAAATAATTTTATCAACAAACTGTAAACAAATGGAAAAAATATTATTAATTCAAATAAATAAATTATAGATTAGAACACAGAACCTGAATTCATCAAATGATCTGGTTCATGTGAAGGGTTTAAAAGCATGTGCCCAAGGACCTCCAACTGTTGTCAATGCCTAGATTTTTCCATAAAGTCCTAACAAGTCACTTTAAATGAATTGAGTTTCAGACATTTTTTGGAGGTTACAGAAAGAAAGAGAAATGGCTTTAGTCAAAACACAAAATCATTTCGCAGGTCAAAATAGAGTAACCTACTATATGACGAAAAGCAATATTAGTAACAATATCAGAAAATTCTTCATTTAAGGAGAGCTCAAAAGCTAGCTTTTTTCATGGAAGCACTCATTTATTTTTTTAACAAAATCTGAACACTGTTAAATGTATGCAAGTATATTTTATAATATGGCTGCTGTGTTGCATCATATCTTTGATAAATCATTGTTTTGGGAATCCCAAATTTCATTTATTTAATTTCAAAGAAGAAGAATTTTCAAAAAGTTGAACAATAAGTCAGTTAATTGCTAACAGGTAAGGGTATCATAATTGGGTATAAAAGGAGCATCCATCAAAGGCTCGGTCTTTGCAAGCAAGGATGGGTCATGGGTCACCACTTTGTGCCATACTTCATGAGATAATTGTCGATCGGTTCAAAAGGAACATTTCTCAATGAAAGATTGTAAAGAATTTAGATATCTACAATATGCAATTTTGTGAAGGATTCAGGGAATCAGAAGAAATAGGTTGCTGAATGTATGTGATCTTCAAGCCCTCAAACGGCATTGTGTGAGAAACTGTCAGGGTACTGTGATAAATATAGTCACATGGGCTCGGGAGAACTTTAGAGAACTATTGTCACTTAACACAGTCTGCTGCTGCATGCAGAAATGCATTCAGAAGCTCTGTTATGCAAGAGGGAACTAATACATCAATTTTATGCAGAAACGTTGTTGAGTTCTCTTAGCTTGAGCTCATCTCAGATGGACCAATAGACAGTGTGAACGTGTGCTGTGGTCAGATGAATCCATGTTTCAGCTTGTTTTGGGGAAGTAAAAATGTTGAATCTCTGTGCCAAACACATTAAAGATCATCCAGAGTTTATCAACAAAGGTGCAAAAGCCAGCATCTGTGATGGCATGGGAGACTTGTATATGTGTGAAAGTACCACTGATGCAGAGCGGTATATTCAGATTCTAGAGAGACCTGTGGGTTCCATCAAGGCAAACTCTTTTCCAGGGAAGTCCATAGTTATTTCAGCAGGACACTTTCTGGCCTCTTTCTGTATGTCCTATAATAACATGACTTCATAGACACAGAGTGAATGCGCCTTGCTGGCCTGCCAGTAGTAAAGATTTGCCTCCTATTGAAAATGTAAGGCGTATTACGAAGATGAGAATCAGGCAATGGTGACCATGGAATATGAAGTAGCTGAAGTCTTGCATTGAGCAAGAATGGGCAAAAATACCGCTTGAAAACCTGCAACAATTAGTACCTTCAGTTCAATAATGATAAAAAAGGTACAATTAAAGGGAAAAGTGACATAGTGCAGTGGTAAACAAGCCTCTATCCCAACTGTTTTTGAGTGGGTTGTGGGTATCAAATTAAAAAATTGTTTTATTTACACAATAAAATTAAGCAGGTTATTGAAAACATTCCTTTGTACTTTTGTTGGTTAAAAAAGGGGTCAAGAGAATTAACAAATCACAGATTTTTGCTTTTGTTGCATTTTGGACAAAAATAGCTGTATGACTCTTGGATGGCATTTGCATCTAAAATCACTCTTTATGTTTTAACTGCAGTTGTTAGAATAAAATGGGATAACATTGTACTGTATTAAATCTATTTGATATCCTATACTACAGTACTTATACAAAGACTGACTTTGCTCAACTGGAAGAATCCTAATCCCCGTTCTATCACTCAATGGGAAAGTGATGCTCTCTTTTTGATCAAATTGGATATAATTTAACATATAATCCTTTCAGTAAGGGCCTGTTAGAGTTTTTTGTAGTACAATGGTACCTCGGTATACGTCCTTAATCTGTTCCAGGTCCTTGGACTTATACCAAACAGGACGTATACCAAACTAATTTTTCCCATAAGAAATAATGAGAAAATGATTAAAAAAATCAATTATACATTGATGGGGTTGTATAAAATAATTTAAATGCTGCTTAATACTAAAATACATAACTAAAAAAGCAATTAGATGAGATAAATGAAAATTGAACCTCACTTTACTTTTTAATAACGTCTTGGTTATCCACAATCGTAGATACCGTCGTTCTCGGAAAACGGTATGCAACAGCCATGTCCCGGATACGCATGCCACCTTCATACTTTTCAACAATCAATTCTAATTTTACGTGAAAAAATACAAAATCACGTTGTGATGATGCGGGTTTGCTGTATGCTCCCATCTGCTGTCGGGGAGCCCTTGAACCCTACACCGTCAGTAATGTGCCTCACTGCTAAGCTCATCGGTAACAACAAAGCAAGGGGATTGTGAAAAAGTGCAAAGTGCTTTTATTAAAACATTCAACAAAACAAGGTGTTCAAATTAAAGTGCAGTCTCCAAAGTTCCAATAAATAATCCATAAAATCAGAAGTTAAACGTGGAGGTTAAAAACAATAGAAAGAAGTCTTCTTAAAAACAACGAGGTTAAAATACAGCAGGAAGCATTCTTAAAAAAAAACAAGAAGAAGCCCGGTGCCTTTTTACCTGGCGGCCCATCTGCTTCCCATCAGGGGAGTCACCCTACTTGCAGCTGACCTTCACTCTGCCTACTTTAGCCACTTCATGCGTGCATACTCTCTCTCTCTCACTCTCTCTCTCTCTCTCTCTCTCTCTCCTTTACTTTTCCTCCCCTTCTAGCCGACTCGCGCTTCTATTTATCAAGATAAGAAGCCCCAGGAACAATCATGAATGCGGATGGTCTGTCACCTTTGCACTTAGGTGAGAAACATCCACATCGCAAATCACTCCTGAGAACCTCTTTAGCCACAAAACCACAATGCACCCCTCACCAAGCCGTGTGCGCGGTGATTATTTATTTTAAAACTGGGCTTTGACAGGAGCTGTGGACCCGCTATACCACACACGTGAAAATTCACAGAGAGTTATAGCACAGGTTGTTTACTGAATGCTAGCAACTGGCACACGGACGCTCGAGGGCAGTCGTGGCTTTGTCTTGAGAGAGGTAAACAAGGGTAGCACGTGAGTCGTATTCCAAACAAAGGTCGTATACCAAGCATAATTTTTAGTGTCCAAACAGGACGTATACCAAGTTGGACTTATTCCAAAGCAGACATATACCGAGGTACCATTGTGTTTGGTTAAAAAAATAATGTAATTCTAAAATAACCATGGCTTGTGCTGAACTTTTTTTTTTATTTATTTGCTGTTTAACATTATATATGAAGAACCACTTTAGATAGGGCAGTGTTGTCTTCTAGCTTTTTGAATTCTGAACTCCGATGGAGTTTCTCTGGTCATATTGTATTTGCTGTGTTTTTTGCTTTCTATTTAATTATATTTTATTATTGTTTTTGTTATTTAATTAAAAAAGAAACAAAAATTAATTAACCCATACAAAGAAATACACAATTTGAGTTTGTCTTTTTAAATGGAAATTAATAAAAAAAATTATAAATCTCTCTCTCCCTCTATATATATATATAGTATAATATAATGTCTGTCTGTCTCTGTGTATGTTCTCCATGCAATCCTTTGCCCGATTTGGACCAAATTTTGCATACTTGCTCTCAATGGACATGTGAACAAGATGGACCACTTTGGAAGCCAAAATGTTAACCCTGGGGGTCCCAGTGGGATTTGTTTCCCCTGTGTGCTACAGTTTACACACCAGTGCCACCTGCTGGTTCTGAGCAAGTGAACAATATCTGAACAAGCCAGACTAGCAGACAAAATGACCAGAGCTTAACATTAGTTAACCGGCCAACATCACATGCTGCTTCTATCTACTGGAATATAAAGAGAAGTATTATACACTTTTATGAGGGGTGAGGCTGAGGCTTGATTGAGAGTAGAAATGCAGCACAACACAAAAGAAAACCAAAGGGTAGTTGTTTTGTGCATTATTTATATTTTGTAAACTTTTCATTATTATTCTTATCTAAGTTTGTTTTTCTTTTGCATGTAACTACTTTTGGCATGTTGAAAAAGCACTTTGAGCTTTCTTTTATGAAAATATGTTATAGAAAAAAAGTTTGCTGCTTTTCTTGTTTAACTCCTGCTTTGTGGGTGTTTCTCTTCAATTTAAGCTCCATGAACTGTCCACCTTGAGCCAAGAGCATGATTCAGACACTGTTCATGGTCACAGACCCTTAAGGAAACCTGGGTTTCTGGAAACCAATCAGACCCCAAAAGAACAAACTCTTGACTCAGAAACATATCAGAAACACTGATAAAGAGGTAGAGTGGATGACAGATGGGACAGGAAGCAATAGCAACAGGGTCACTATTTAAAAAACACATACATCTTTGCTTTATTTCCTTAACCCATTAACTCATTATACAAATATTCATATGAATGAGTAACACCAGCAATGACTAGTAAATTACAAAACAAAAATGGAATATTTGTGCAGCCATAACAATAACATCTTAGGTGTGCCGAAATGGGCAAGGACAGGAAAAAAATGAATTTGAGAATCTGTCCCTCTCATAAATCAGATTATACTAATTAGTCAATAATAGAAACTGAATTTATTTAAGAAAAAGTATTAATCTTTGTATAATATTTAATAGAAAATTTAATGTGGGTGTTATTTACAACAGTTAAAAGCAAGAGAACATGAAAATAATGGACTGAAATGAAGTCAGAACAGAAAAGAAAGGGTACTACTTAACAAGCTACTCTCACTAGCAATACATAGGTTGAGGTCAAGGAGGACCCACGCCAAGTGAGAAGAGTTTTCTTCACCATAACTGTTCTTCAGATGTTATGTAGTCATCCTACTTAACTAAAACTAATGATTTATCAAAATTTTTGAACTTTCTCTTACCAGTACAGCATAGCTACAAATTAGGGGCCTACCATACGTATGTGCCTAGGGGCCTGATGTTTGATGACCCAGACCTGCCCAAAGGTTGACAACAAGACTTGCTTTTAAAAGTGAAAATTAAAAACATCTGCACACACAAGAGTCTTAAAAAAAAAAATCACCACCTTCTTTATTGCCATTGACTTTGTAAAGCATTACACTCTACCCAGATGCTCCTCCTGGGATGCACAAAACTGCATTTGCAAAAATGTACTGCATCATCTCCCAACCTGCCAACAATATTAATTCACATAAGAAATCAAAGGTTTTTGTGTGCTGAGAAACTGACAACCCTGCTGTTAGGTTTCTGACAAGTGGCACTCTGTTCCTTCAACGAATTCTGTATTTCCTAAGTAGTTTGAATATACACGACAGGTACATGGCAGTTTCCATAAGGTGTGAAGAAAAAAGAAAGTGTGTTGGGAAAACATACGAAAGTCGCTTTTTCCTTTTGAACTCAGCATTTGGCAGACCGGCATGGCTGACTTTGCCCTTCTACTCTATAATCCTTTCCTGTTGGTCCTGGGGGAGCTGCCTATGCCATGGCGTTGATGGATTAATTCTTCTGAGTTATATTTGGAAGAAATGGTGGATACTAGGAAGTGGTGTTTCTACAGTATGGCACTTTATGGGAGTAGAAGTACAGTGCATCCTTGCAAGACTACAATGCTGAACCCGAGGCTCACTGGCTGGCTGCCTATTGTAACCCTGGTCATGGCATCAATGTCTAAAAGTTTGGGTTAGCTCATTACAAAGGATGTTACTCTGCATCAACTAGCAAAAATGGACAAACATTGCTGTCACAGTAATACAATCCTTCAAATTTCTGTTCTGCTTCTGCACATAAAACTTTACAGCAAAGACTAATCACTTTGCATTGTCCATGGTCTTAATCACAGTATTTCATGTTCTTGATAGGTCAAATGACACTTAAGTTATCGATGATCAACGGGTTGAAGGTTTTATTGCTTAAGGAACTAATTTAATCAGCAGATTCACCATCATTTAATTCACCTGAAAATCCCGGCTTACACCCTGAGCTTTTTGTTTCCAGTAGATCCTGATGCTTCCACCTGAAAACATCTCTGGTTTATCAATTTACTTATGTGATATTGTTGTCAATGGCTCCACCCAGCAACAAAAAGATATTTGCCTATAGTGTGTCCTGGACCTAACCGAACGTCACTTTAAATACAGAGAAGCACATAGTCTGTGTCACAGAAACCGACTTTGTCAGCCACAAAATAAACCACATTGGCCTTGCCAGAGTCTACCTCAACTGCGTAATTGGCATCATTCCTAGGCAATGCTAATTACTAGCTTCATTTCCTGCCTTGCTAAGCTGACATAACAGTGCCTGTACATTTAACTCAAGGAAAAGAAAACCTTGGACCATTAATCTCCAGTGCACACCAGTATCTGCTTTACAATATATATGCTGTCATTTTTTCCCCACTTATGACACCTAAGGTTTCTCATAAAGTGTGATTCCCATCTCAGAGTTATAAGGCTGTTGAATGTGTGAATGCTTTTGCCCCATGTACCTTAGGTGTTAGTGAAGGGCACATTATTACAAGTGGCACTTTTTCAGGCCACCTGTGACAATGAGATGTGTGGAAATCTTCCGGGCTGCATCGAAGAGGAAAGGCCACTCATGATGTTGTCGCTGTGTTGGAACAGTTTTGATTTTTCCATGAAGGTCAGATCAGAGAGCTTAAACTAGAGAGAGGCAGATGTACTGTTGTACTAGTTGGGAAAAAACAATAATTTGGACACGACTAAGGTGGAAACACTGGAAGGCAAAAAAAAAAAAATTGGCATCCAAATCAAAAAAGAACAGAATGGCTCAAGGTCAGACTCCCTCAAAATGAAATGGGTAAAGAATTGTCTAGGCCATGTGCAGGAACATTTAAAAAAAGGCAAATAAAATGTGGTGCAGAGAGCAGCCAAGTACTAAAGGGCACATCCCATTCTGAGAAATAAAAATTAAACCTCTTTAGCGTTGAGTAGATAAAGCAGTGTGGAGTACTTATTCAGGTCTTCGAAATTCCTGTAGGTGTCAATAAAGTTGATTCTCTAGAAGTCTTTTCATTAAATACTGAATTATGTACTCGAGGACACCAGTGAAAATTAAGAGAGAATGCATTTAAGACAAAACTAGAAACTGCTCTTCACACAGAGAAGTAAACTAATGAGTCATTTACAGAAGCTGAAGTGTTCTAAAAGTATCAAGATGAGATATTAAGATAACTTAGCTGTTAACTAACTAAATAAGTTGAATCCACAGAAAGGTGCTCTCTTGTTTGTCAAAATTCTTATGTAGTTATGTTTCAACTTTATCTCACCAGAAGAAAAAATTCTGCCTTCATCAAAGCAAAATACAGGGAATTTTACTTTCACCTAAATTAAATGGCCACTAATATCACTTGCAGAGTTTGAGGAAGTACTAAAATAGTAATTCTAAAAAATTAAGTTTGATATTTTTCAAGTCAAAGGTATTTCTCCATAATCATGGCATATATTGATGTGGCAAAAGAAAATGCATTCTAAATTAAAGCATATTTTATACATTTTAAAAAATAAGCACCCCACCCTTGCATTTTATAATGGAGCTTATTGGTAAATGACATATAAAATTTTAACAGGCGACAAGAAATGTAATGTAGTACATCTTCCGCAGATAACATTAGACACCAAAGGAGATCTTAATATGCCATTCATATTAAAATGTTTACAGTTTCCCATTAGAATAGCTTTTGCTATGACAATTAACATATCACCGGGACTAACAAAAAGTTGGTTTATTTATTACAGAGAAAGAAACAATATTCACTCAAGGGCAGTTATAAATTGCATTGTCACGATGCAACTCCAAACACTGACTCAAAAGAAACAGAATGAAAATGTATAATGCAACGAATACCTCTAAAGCAACATGAAACAATTTTCTTTCAATGTATTATGTTTTACCACTTTTTACTATGGTTAATTACTAGTTGTTATGTAAAATTGTTAGGTCTGTTATGTATATTTAACAATTCCCATGAAAATAACAATCTGTTTAAATTGTACATCCGATACCCCATACATAAGCGGCAGAGCTGTGAAGTGGCTAGTGTGTAGCACCCGCCTTGGGGTTGAGGAGCTAATCGAGCAGGGCGCAGAGCCCCCTAGTGTGTATATATTTTTTAGGATAGATAGCTAGCTAGCTAGACAGCTAGATAGATAGGCATGATGGCGCAGTGGGTAGCGCTGTGCAGCTCGCTTCCCGGGTCCTCCCTGCATGGAGTTTGCATGTTCTCCCCGTGTCTGCGTGGGTTTCCTCCGGGTGCTCTGGTTTCCTCCCACAGTCCAAAGACATGCAGGTTAGGTGTATTGGTGATTCTAAATTGTCCCTAGTATGTGCTTGGTGTGTGTGTGTGCACGTGTCCAGTGGTGGGCTGGCACCCTGCCCGGGGTTTGTTTCCTGCCTTGTGCCCTGTATTGGCTGGGATTGGCTCCAGCAGACCCCTGTGACCCTGTAGTTAGGATATAGTGGGTTGGATAATGGATGGATGGATATATATACTTCTGGTAGGTAACTACCCAAATAATCAGATTGTGACACAAATCTAAGAATTTAATACTCCAATCTTCACCCTGTCAAATAAACATAACAGTTGCCTTGGCACAAATGTTACAGGCTTCACCTCAGGCGTTGAAATCCGAAGTTTGATCCCTCTAAGGGGATACAAAAGTGTGTGCACCTGACAAGCCCCAATAAGGGCAAAAAATGCATTGTGTAATCTTTGTATTATTTGGCAGATACTGTTTCATATACATACATGGTCTTGGAGAAGGTGAACCCTATCCCAGCAAACATCAGGTACAAATAAAATTTAATAACATAGCAACATTCTGCTTGACTTGAACCCATGACATTATACTGCAATGTAGGAAAATAAATGACATCCTATACAGACAAAGGAAAATTCCTGAAACTGTGGAATCTGCAGTCTGTCTCCTTCACTGTACAGGGGTGGTGTGGCTGCATCACTCAAAAAAATCTTTTAATTGTTCAATGTGTTACTGTCAAGACTGTGCAAATAACATTCCATTTTCGAACATTTATTATTCTTTCAAAATTTCGGACATTATTTTTTTTAGATATTTGTAAAATATGTTTCATTGGCACCACCATTATTTTGTGTGTGTTGTCACCCTTATTCTATCTGGTTGCTATACATGTGTTACATGACCAATGATATTACTGTGGACATGTTACAGAAGATGGCTATGCAAATTAAATAGTCCACAAGGAAAGACCTAGCAAGAAAGTCTTTGAGTGACCTTTTAGTGAAACATTTTCTGATATTGAGTCTATTTTTATTTTTGATCATGCATTAGTTTACTTTTCTTTTGCCCGAAGAGAAATCTCTTGACTTTTCAGGTTTTGACCAAGGCAACTTTTGACTCTTTTTCAGTATTTTTCTAAAAAAAATCCCTTAATTTCTTTAAAGTGGCCTGTCAAATCACAGTTACACTCTTACCCACTTATATTTCCCACCCACTTCTGATGCCAATGTAACAGGATCACATCACTCACAGATTAGGCTGCACACCTTCCATACTCAAACCTTCATGTTTATGCTTTCTAGTCCAACTGCCGAACAGAGAAACAAGTATGGCTGACTCCACACACTTATAGAACAACGTAAACAGCTTGAGCAACAAAAAAGTATACAAGAAAATCATAAAGCTGAAAGGAAATAATGAAATCAATGTATTTCAGGTAAGATCTTATTTTAATTTTCTGGTACACAGAAGAAAAAACTTACTCAAAAACATTCCTACCTGCCCATAAACCATCCGTAAATTAAGTTTGACTCTTGCTGAGGTGACAAGGATCAATTGGTGGAGACCAGTGACCTGTACCTCATTAGAAGTTTCTAAATTCCTAAGGACTCGGCTTGCACATAAACTTAACTCACAAACTGTAAAACAAAAACTCAGTTCTACCTTGCCAACATTAGCTGGAGATTAGTTTCATGAGTTCTTGCTGTCAAGCCTTTGCTTGTGGTTCACTTCTGCTTCATGCAGTTGGTTTGGCAATGTTACAAAACAAACTTCGATTCAGAACCAAAGTACGACGCCGGTTTCCCAGCTCTGTTTTACATTGCCTGTCCCTTGCAGGCCACTCTGACTAAGCAACCAAGAATCTTACCCAAGCTGGCTGAGGCTTCTCCTGGGTGTGGCTAAGTGCAAGAAAATGTTTAGATTGCTCTTTGAATTGGTGCATGAGCTGCAACAAAGGACCAAGACTCTCCTGGAACCATCAATCAACTCAAAACAGCACATTGAAACTCCTATGCCTTGTTTATTGGGATTTATTTACTAAATGGCCATATCCAAGGTGGCATAAATAAACAAATCATTAAATAAATATTTATAAAATTATATATAAATACATATATTGTTACTCAGGCTTGAGGAGGGGCCATTCTGAGGGCTTGCTTACTGATTGTAATTTCACCCTGAGTAGAGAGGAGATGTTTTTATTCACATCTTCTCCTCTTTCTTCTGTACACCTGAAAAATTGAGGCTCAAAGATCCCTGATGTCATGACTGCTTCCTTCCCTTCTAGTCTGAGATCTACTGTATATAAAGTGCAACAGTAAGAAAGGTGGCGGTCACATTGATGGACTCATATCTGGAAAGACAGGAGCCAATTTGCTCTTGTGCACAAGCTGTAACTTCTACCTTAAACTTTTTCCCTTTTTTGTCAATTATACAGGGATCACTGGTTGGTGTCCCAAATCTTTATTTGTGTTGTGCCTTATCTTTTACAATATGCTGTATAATATTTGTTATCACTGGATGCTCAGTAACTTTACAACCTGTGAACAGTAATACATTCAAATAAACTTCAAAGTATTGTAGGAAAGGCAGTGACAAAAAATTGTAATTATATATGGAGATAGTGGTGTCAGAATGGTTAGCACTAATGCCTCATAGCCCCAGTGACTTTATCACTGTCTGTACAGTTTTACATATACATTGACTTATTCAGCAGATGCTTTTATCCAAAGTGAGCTACAAATGTGGTCAACATAATTAAGTAAATATCAGTCTGTGGATTGTTTTGAAACAAGTGTTACAGGACATGGAATAACAAAAATTGACCCTCACAAGTGTGGAGCGGCATAACACAAAACTAATTACTCTTTTCTTAGCTACAAAGATCCTATCATCAAGACCATTATAAATTAGAAAGGCATTCACAGAACAAATTGGATGCAATTGGGCAGCTCCTTCCATCAGCTAGGAGCTACTCATGAGATGAGACTGGATTGAGGTTTGATGCCAGATAGAGGTGATATCAATAGATGTTTTTCTTGGGTGCTTTTACATACATACATGTGCTGATCTATTTACTATTCTGTAAACAAGCATCAAGGATTGGAATCTAATCCATGCTGCTATGAGCAGCCAATGCAGTGACCTGAAAAGTGTACTGATATGTACCTGTTTTTCCTGGCTGAATAAAAGACATACTGCTGCATTTTGCAATGCCATAACAAGATATTCTGCTGCATACGCTGTCAGATATAGCCTGTTCTTCTGAATGTCATACACAGTGAAACTACATGAATTAGAGACAGCTACATTCTGCTGGTGAAGGTTAGCTGGTCATGAATTTGGTTCCTGTTAATGGTACTGAATCATGCTTGATGAAGTTAGAGTTTTGAAAGGACTGGCTGGGATAACAAGGGACTCCATCTTTGCCTGGTTAAGGTGGAGGTGTTGTTCTTTTATCAAAGTTGAGATATCAGTGGGAGAAACCAAGATTATTACAGAGATTATGTGGTCCTATGGAGGGAATGACAGGTACTGCTGAATATTATTGGCATATCAGTAATATGAGGATCCATGGAACTGGATAATGGGGCCTATTGAAGTGGCATACAAGAAGAAGAGGACTGGACACCAATCCATGAGCAACCACTGTTCCTGCATGATCCAATTTTGACATCTCTCCTCTCCAGAACAAATAGTAGGATTTGCCCAAGAGGCAGGATTCAACCCATCTGAGAGTAGTCTCGATAATGCCTGTCAGAAAGGGTTGCAAGGAGGATCTCATGGTTAATGGTATCTAAAGCAGAAGAAAGATTATGACATTGTGGTAGCTCTAGCCAGCCATGATGTGTCAACAAAGTCAGCAGAGCCATCTTGGGGCACCTCTTGAAATCAAACTTGTTAGTATTGAGCAATCTATTCTGTACGAAGAAGAGGTTAATGACAGCATGATCAAGAACTTAGGGTAAAAAGAATAAGAGAGAGAAAGATTGGTCTGGAATTTCCTACTTGAGATGAGTTGAGTGGTGAGTTAATAGGGCCCATTTGACCGTAGTGGGAAAAGTGCCTGTGGTGAGTGAGGTATTGATGGTATGTGTCTGCAGAAAAGAGTGAAGGAGGTGTGGGCTGCAGGAATGTGAAGGGATGGGGTGAAATGGACAGGTACTGGATCAACTAGAGAAGCTATAAACATCAGTGGTTGAGAATGGTGAAAAAGTGAAAAAGGTTTTCTGTGCTCAGCAAACATCAGACTAAATGGCAGGAGTAATGAGAATTGGTGACAAGACAGCCACTATCTTTTTGTGTAAAAGGTAGCAAGGTCATCAACACTGACGTAAATGTGGTGGGGAGTTGAGAAGGGAGACTGAAGGCAGAGAACAAAGTACAAATGTCACTAGTGTTGCTAATTCTGCCTTGGAAAAAAAAATACTTTAGCACTGATGCTAAAGTGGGTGAGAGAGAAGGGACCTTACACGATGATAAAATAACACAAAGTAGGAATGGCAGTCGGAAAAGATGGAGGAAGCAGAGAGAAATGAATGAAAAAAAAAAATCATTCTGAAATGTTTAGGGTTGACAATTGCATATTTTCTTCTGGTTTCCTCCAACAGTAAAAAGATGGATAAGGTAAATTGGTGATTATAATCATTCCCTGATACACATTAACATGTGTGTCTGTTCATACTGCAACATACACTCTTGTCAAGGGATTGTTCCTGCCTGCTCCCATTGATTGCTAGTACAGTATATCCTCCAGCTGCCCCCTGCCCTGGATAAGCAGTTTTAGAGGATGGATACATCACTAAATATCATAATATCCCATGTCCAAAGCAACCCTCACTTGAATGTCACCAATCCTTAAACAGATACAGAAATATTCTTCAATTACAGGTTAATTCACTGCTTCAGGTTTGGCTGAGTAAGTATATTTCAACTTTAATTTTAGTATTTTCTTTTTTTAATCACCCAAAAGACGCAGTTGGCTAAACAGATCATCAGTAACCAATACAAGTGATTAAGTAGTACATGTGGATGGGGGTTATGCCTGCTTGTACAAATTACAGCTGACAGTCTGAGCACACCTGCATTAGACGTCACATATAGTCCAGCTGCAAAATATTTAAGAAACAAAAATGTGATATGTCTCTTTGACGAAGCAAAAAATAATGGAAAATGCTCCAAGTTTCAATTCATGTAAGTAAGCCGCACTCAAATGTTACAATATGTGAACATTTTCTAATGTCTTAAAATAAGAAAGTGCTTATTTTGCCACAATTAAAATAAGCATGCAAACTTAAAACCACATTTTCTGTCATTTAAATATTGGTAATGGTTTTTGTGTTCTTTTTTCGTGATGACTGGCTTATAAGCTGATTTAGACTTCCTAGAGCTATCCTTGTGACGAGATCACCATGCAGAAATCAAGCAATCAGTGTTTCATTATAGATTTTAACTAACCATGCTTACAAAACGGATAGACAGACATCAGAATGTGATTGACACATCTTTGAAATGTGCAATGAAATGAGATTTTCTGTTTACTTCATTGTGCTGCTGCCTGGAGTCACTAAAACAGCAAAACCAAAAAAGGGTCTGTGTACAACTTGTGGATGGTCAAAACGTCCTATAACTTTAACTCAATTTCCATATCAAGCTCTTGTTTTATAAATTCTGACATTTGCGTAAGAAATGGCTCCCACATTTTTCCAAACATAAACAAGTTCTAGTTTAGAATTCCCAGAGGGTTACCAGCTTCATGAGTTTTTAGGGTTTGAAACTGTATCTGCTTGCCAGAGCAAGGAGGTCTTGCAGCTGGATTGTCCAGGTGAATGTTAAGGTCCCTGAGGATTAGAAGTGGGCAACTGTCATCTGCGATGGAGAAGATCAGCATGTCCAGATTGTGAAGGAAGTTTAACAGACCTGAGTGGAGTGGTGGCTCTGAGGGTAGGAATCTGCACTGGCAATAGGAAGGTTGACGGTTCGAATCCCGTAAATGCCAAAAGGGACTCTGCTCTGTTGGGTCCTTGAGCAAGGCCCTTAACCTGCAATTGTTCCATCCTGGGTATGACATTAATCTGCATCCAGCCCTGCATATAGGCTCTCCAACCTGCAGGGAAAAACGTGGGGGTTGGTGGCAGAAATGCTACACCAGCAACCATGAAAAACCTCACACTGGTTCCACTCCAACTGAACTAGTCTGGTGGCTGCACTTGGGTCCTAATCTGGATCCTGAATTGGTTTGTCGTGTGGTGGGTGTGGCAATGTGCTGTATCAGCACGTGCTCCTAACTCTCTCTCTCTCTCTCTCTTAATACACCTGGAAGGCGATAGAGAACAACACCACATAGTTTGCACATTCTCCCAGTGTCTACATGTTTATTTTTCTGTCTAGTTACTCCAGATTTCTGTCATATCCCAAAGACAGGTATGTTAAATTAAACTGTGACTCTAAATTGGCTCTGAATGAGTAAGTGTGGCCTAAAACTGACCCATAGCCTATCTAGGCCTTGTTCCTTTGTGGTACATAAGGCTGCCAAGACAGACTTCGCATTACTGTTCAGAAAGGTGTGTTCAGGAACTGAATTAATGGACATGTGTTTGAAATAAGTTCAACTTCAATGTAGTTCAGTACAGACATTATTGCTTTTCTAATAATTGGTGTGTAAACAAAATGTAAGACCTTATGCTAACAGATGCTAAGTCTACAGTTCTAACTCTGTGATCTTATCAATAGTTTATCTAATTTATCACATCAATGCAATATCACTAGGAAAATGAAACAATGCAGATGCACATATTCAATACTGGATTTTCATAGAACGGGCCCAGAAGATTTCTAGCTTACTTGTTTAACACCAGAATCCCTAGAGCCTACAAAGAAGTCGTAATGCCGGGCCACCTTAAAGTCCTTTGCATCTCTTCATCAGCACCTTTGTTTTGCAAATGTGTCAATCAGCACAAGCAGCCTGCTATCACATCCTCCCCACTGATGACGCAGCTGAAGTTCTCTTAGCTCAAGTCCGTTTATCTGGGTGTGAAGTGCCTTGAATTGTATCAGATCAGGTTGAGGGGCATGCACTGGTACAGGGTAAATAATATATCGTAATTTGGAATACATACATTTCATGCGTTCCGTGTCTAAAATTATCTGGGTAGATGTAGGATGTGTGGCAAAAAATGCTGAACACATAAGTAAAAAGGAAAATGTATTCATGTTATAGTAATAATTGACAAAATGCCGACCTGAAGTGTAATGTGTGAAGATTGAAGTCCAAATATCAAATGAACACTTTAACAAAAGGTATAACAAAACAAATGCACTTTTATTCAAGAATATAACCAAAAAAAAAAAAAATCAGTCAATTTACATGTTGCTGTCAATGAGTAAAAAGCCAAGCCCAAATATCAATCGACAGAAAACCAATGTGTCTGTTTGACTGGTGTAGAGGTAAGATGCCTTGCAATCAAGAGATTGAGGATTCAAGCCCTAGTTCTCCTCATTTTGAGTAGTGGGCTGCTATTATTATTATTATTGATATATAATAAAATCATACATTTGATTTGAGTCTGTAGCACCCGGTGTACATTTTTGCTACTTGTAAAAGTTAGCTTTTTTCTTTTTTTAATAAAGTATTATTCTCTTGGTCACGTTCATGTGGTACAATGAACCTGCCTCTCCTTCTCTGAGTTGATGGCGTTTATCTCCATTATTTTCACAAGAGCATGGATGACCACAATTGGTGCTGTGGTTGATGCCTGGTCAGAACTATTTGTTGTATTGGCAATCAAAGATACAATGCCTCATGACTGCTATCAAGCAGTATATGCGCTTTGACAACTAATACACCTGTGCAGAAAATGTGAAAAATTACAGATTTGCTACTGTCTCGGACATCTGGCAATATTTTGTTGAGAAATGTGTTCTGAGTTACAACCCAGGGCAACATACTGTCGATGAGCAACTTTTTACAGACAAGGTCCATTGTCCTTTCTTGCAATATATCTCAACCAAGCCTGACAAATTTGGAATAAAGTTTTGGATTGTGGCAGATTTGGAGACAAAGTACATGTGTAACGCCACTCATTATTTAGGAAAAAGTCCCAATCGTCTCACGGGAGAAAGACCTTCCAAGACTGTGGTCATAAAGCTTATGGCACCGTTTCTGGAAAAAGACAGAATCGTAACAATAGACAACTTCTTCCCGTCGCTTTGCTGGCTAATAGACTGCTGCACCGCAAAACACAATTCTGCTTGGCACCTTAAAAAAAGTGGGACTTCCACCTGCAGCTAAAGCCATTTTACTATGCAAGCAATTCTCCATGCCAATGTTTAGATCTGTGTCATGCTGACAGTGTATGTGCCCAAAAAGAAGTCTGTCTGAATTATCAGTACCACACACCATAACGTGGAGACTGGGCAAGATTGCCAAAAAAAAAAAAAAACATCTCATGTTCAAATGACAGTGCTTTCAAAGCATGGATGTGTGTGTGCATACACGAGAGACAGATACAGATTTAATGTCATTAAAGTGGTTACTGTAATATAAAATAAACACTTCACAAAGATATAATGAAACAAGTCTGCTTTTATTAAAGAATAAAACTGAATAACAAAAAATTCAAGTGACAACAAGATACCAAGGAGACATGATCAACCAGAGTTTGTGTGTCTGCTTACACACCTTCATCGATATCTTTTACAAGTAACAAAATTGTACACCGGGTGTTACAGACTCAAATCCAATGTATGTTTTTATTGTATAATAGCAATAATAATAGAGGTTTGAACTGCTAACCTCTTGATTATGAAGCAAAAGTTTTTACCTCTACACCAACCAAGCAAATGTGTTGGCTCTCTGTCGCTTGATGGTAGGGCTTCAGTTTTTACACATATATTCATGAATAAAAGTGCACTTGTTTTGTTATACCTTTTGTGAATGTGTTTATTTGATATTTGGACTTCAGTCTACACACATTATACACTTCAGATCAGCATTTTGTAAATTATTACTATAACATGAAAAAAGTTTTAGTTATGTGTTCAGCATTTCTTGCTTCGCATTTCCTGTCATCCTACAATTAACCAGATCATTGTAGACACAGAAGACACATGAATTGTACGTATTCCAAATAGCGATATATTATTTACCTTATACAATTCCAGACAACTCACACCCAGATAGAGACTTGAGCTGGAAGAACCTTTAGCTACATTGGTAGGGGATGGGATATCAGGCTGCCTGCTGCCGGTGCTGATCAACACATTTGCAAAACAAAGATGCTGATGAGGATCTGCAAACGAATTTAAGGTGGCCCAAAATTACAACTTTTTTCGTAGGTTTCAGGGATTCTAGTGTTACGAGAAGTAACTTAGAGTTAACGTTTCCTTCTTCTGCACGTTTCTTTTGCTTTGTCACCCATCATCTTTTCCTTTCTTTTTAAAAATTAAGTTGTAACCATCCTGAACTAGAATAACCTAAAGACCTACAGATGTATTCTACTCCAACGTCTGAGCCTGAGAAACCTGCAATAAGTTCAGCTACAGCCTTTGTTCCATCACTCTTAAATTGCCTACTCAAGGACAACAGAAATCCAAAAACTCGAAAGCTATTGTTTTGATCCAAGTTCTACAAGAATGAGTTTAGATTTTGAACAGAAGGAAAGCAGGCCCACTTCTGCTTAAATCAACTGTTTGCAAATGTGTTATAGGGCTAGTGTAGTGCCTGAGGTGACTTTAACGTTCATGTGGTACAAAGCTTTGGGATTTTTTTCTGATATAAAAGTAACGAGGTTCCTATGAACAAGTTATCAAGTAAATTGTGTAAGAGTATGATATGCATGTCAAAAAACCAAATACACTTGCACCTTGTGTAGTAAATAAAAAAGTGAGCTTGAGAATGTTTGCAGGATTTTGGTAGACAGGTGAAGAAATGTTAACTAAACAGATTATTCTGGATTTTCCACAAATAAGACGCACATTGTTAAAGTTCTGCTTCTGCTGCTGGTGCCTCATGGAGGAGCTAAAAGAATGACTGCTAGAATAAATGATAAAGATCACACATTTAGAACTACAGTCTAAGTTTTTGTGTAAAACTTTTAAAAATTGCCTGCAGTCTTATCTGATCTAAAGTGACATTGTTTAAAGGTTCATTCATACACATCTTTCCTCAAAGATGTTGTGCCACACGCTCACTTGTGTGGTCCAGGATATGACCCCAGTTTCTAGGAGCCAAACACCAAATGACAATCTTGCATATATGAAGAATGAAATAATGAACAGGCTAGTAGACAGGGAAATCAGAGATAACACAATTACAACAGAAGACAGGGACTTGAAGTCTAGAAAACAAATTTATTAGTGTCAACCAGCTGTACATCGTAAAACTATTACAGGCTTTGAACTTTACAGCTAACTGAATTCCACAACATAACATTGTGGTTTTTAATCAATGCACGTCTAATGTAGCTTAACAAAATGTCATAAGATTTAAGATGACACTGTTCATTCGGGGCATGATCTGAGTGATTTTGTTACAACTCCTTTTCCCTACAAACAATGACTGTCATACATGGTGACTCAACAATGGTTTGAAGAGATTGGATCATCAGTTTTCCATACACATGAAATACACATTTGTACACATCATTGAACATCCATGTCGCTACCATTATTACAAGCTTATTTCCAGTAAAGAAGAAATCCATCAGGATACAAGGGCTTAACTACAACAGTAATTTCTTTGAAAAAAAATCAAACTGGAAAAAATCAATTTGGCAAGTTTGGCTTGTATTTAAAGAAATGGGACAGCTGCACTCTGGCAATGACAGGCATGTCTTTGATTACAAAAGCAGTAGTCTTTCCAATACTCTTCTTTTGAAGTATGGTAGATCCTCAACTTAGGAACATGACTACATTACCAAAGCAAATAACATCTCATTTTATCTGAGGTACTAATCATAAAAGATTAGAATGATACACAATTGAATTGAATTTCTTCTGGCAGACTGTCAACCCCTTGGAGAACTGACAATATGAAAACGCCTGGCAGAGAAAATGAACAAGATTATTTTTTTGGGTACTGGGGGGAGGGGGGTATGCTTACTTATCGCCAACAGTACTACACAGAAATAGGTTTATTGGGTTCCAGTAGAAGAATGAGATATCAGTAGGCTACTGGAGAGCATTATTATGGACATTGAGGCTTGCCAGTGGTTCTTGTAAATGTAGCTTTGTGGCAAGGTCGTAATATCTGTTTGTTTTCATATGTACAATAAAAGCCCATATAAGCAACGCACCAGAAGAAAATGTCCTAAAGCTCACTTTAATGAGTGGAAATGGAAACTTTATATAAATATGGGAAATAAATTAAAAATAAATAGGCTCTTCTTAAACCTGATGATATTTTGATGAGCTCTGTTAAGCTTACAGAATTATAGCTATGCTGTTAAAGGACAGATTTATTTTTGATTAATAAGACACTGCATTAATATAAAATGTTTCATGCAGGTATGTATTGAGAATAAACTGATGACCTGGAGATGTATCCTTTCAAACCCCTTATTCTGGTCAGAGAAACCTGGTTATTGGTCTCTGAGAAACCAGGTTAATAAATGTAGATTTCTCTGTGAGTCACTCAGTTATTTAGCCATGTAAACCCTCAACCGGGTGTCACATATATATGTCAGAAGACTCCTTCACAGGCTCAGTTGAGGTATGCAATAACCTACCGGGATGAGAGTGCAGCGAATTCACCCAGCGAGGGAATTTCAACTTCTTAAAATATGCATTAGTGTTTATTATCTGACATGGCACAGGTATGAACTGACATGTACAAATGTTTCATGATCATAATTATGTAAAAACTCAAAACATAGCTTCCTGGTTGTCAGCCTTCCATTATTCAGCTGCTGTTTTCTTTCGGGACAGTTTATTGAAGCTTCTGAAGAAAAACACTCCTCATGATGTTTTCTACCTTAACTTTCACCTAAATTTAAACACAGTATTGTAACGACCCGGCAACAATCGCTGGCGGAGTGACGCCGTATGGGTAATTTATGTAAAGCTTATTGTTGTGTCGAAATTAACTTAGTAACCTAATTGTCTTTCTTGTTGTAAGTGTTGTATGTGTTTGTGCTCAATCAGTGGGGTGGGTTGGGTTATCGCTGTCCGGGGTTGTTGTTATTGTAAATAGTCACCATCAATGAGAAAGATGGCTCTGTAAATGACCTTGACAATGGCTATACAAAGAGTTTTAAGCTTTGTTTTACTGGTTATTTGTTAATAAAAAGATACAACAGGACAGAGCTGTATCATTGCTAAGATTCTATCTAAGCAATTATTGCCGAGACACTCGGAGTCGTGCGGTGTATGGGACACGAGTGCTCGTTATCTAAAGAGCTGGGTGCAGCTGCGTGCATAACGCTGGCAATCCGCTAGCCGACAGCTTGGGAGAGGTGCACGGCAGAGTTCGGCTCTAAAATCTTTAAAGACTCCACCACGGGTCGCTACAGTATAATAAAACGAACATATTCATTTTGAACCACAACATGAAGGAAGAAAGGAATGAAATAAATAACACAGAAACTGTTCAAAATAATAAAGACATTAAGCATCCTCTGGAGTGTTGATATACAGTACATGTCTTCCAGGATTCCAATCTAACTAGGAGTGCAACTAGCATGTCTCCACTTCAGGTTACCTCATTAGCTTACCTCCTTTGTTATGTGAATTAATTTCAATAGTAGAGAAAACACTCTTTGACTTAAACAACACTCCACACCTCAACACCAAGGAGTGGTCTAAATAGCATGAAAGACATGCAACATAGTATGACTAACATAAGTTTCAAAATCAGAGCAGAGACACTTCTGGTGGAGAATTCAAGACCTGTTGACCTGCTTCTGAGAAGCAGCAGAAAGACAGTGTATAGAGTGTATAGATACATGGACTAGAAGTTGAGTTTTGAGACAAATGTTGGTTCTATTTTCCATAAATGAAACCACTTCATTCTGTATAATAGAAACAATATTTCTTGATCTGTTTTAATCTTTAGATTCATCTCCTTGGTCTGAAAGTCTGAATCTAAGAAGAATGAGTGTTATCAAATTAGCATTGTCACCTGTCTCACAGCTACCAGTTAAAACCTTTAAGCAAAGCAAATTAAAATTTATAGTATCCTTTATCTTTGTATTCATCCATCTACCCATTTACTAATGCATTGTTCAGTTCAGAGATTGGTGGGAGCTGGTGCCCATCCTGGCAATATCAGATCAAGATAGAACCTATTCCTGGATGCAGGGTGTGCACGCACTCATATTTGCCTAATTGTTTTCACTTTTTCAAGAACATTAAATACCCCTCCCCGATGTTTCAAATTTCCAAATCCCCAAATATGACATATTGAAGATGTAAATTGTATCTTCAGATTACTTAATAAAATATATTTATCACTAATTTATTCACTTTGCATTTAGGGGTAGGCATTGCATCTTTCTTTATCATGATTACTGTTCTTAAACTAGGTACTGCCTGTGGAGAATTTAAAGTGTGCTTTCCCCCCTTTTTCTTTCTTGTTTGCTCCATATGGCCCCTTCCCCCCTATTGCTCAGGCTCACTGCCTTCCATATCCAAAAAGTTTTGCTCCAGGCAGAGGCTGGCCATTTATAATTCTTCATGGGTCACTACTTTAACAAGGTCAGAATCACCCTTAGGTTAGAAGTCATGTCCATAGCACCCTGACCATCAGGCTACACTGTGTCTTGGCTGCCATTGGGCACTTTACACTCCTCATTACTCACCCTTGTCATTCATTATAAGGGTGTAATTAACTCTCACTTGCACATCACTGGAGCGACCAAGTGGGAAGGAAAGTCCAAACCCCCACAACAACTGGACATGTATGCACAACTGCACCACTGCTTGGTGGGTAACCATAAAGGTTTCGCATTCCCAGAAACAGAGATTACTCCTTGTTACCATCATATAAATGCATGCCCCATGAGATTGCCCCACAGGAAATGCGGCTAAACATCAGGCTATAGAGCTTTCACATCCTTCTCTGAGCTTTGATAGCTTAATCTTGCAAGGCATCTTCCTGACTAAAATCCCAAACTCTGTGTCCAGGCCTAGCCTCTAGGACATAGCATTCAGAGATACCGATCATATGGACCCCGTCTCGACTTTGAACACAATAATAATAATAATAAGTTACATTTATTGAGTGCCTTTCACAAGCCCAAGGTCGCTTTATATACAGATTAAAAAAAAAATACACAAATGACAAAAGTTCGTAGAAGAGGAAAGTTTTCAGTTGAGATTGAAAAGTGCAGAAAGAGGAGCAATCTCTGAGAGACTGAGGAAGAGAGTTCCAGAGTTGAGGGATATAGCAATGAAGGACCTGCCTCCCAAGGTGGAGAGTGGACAGAAAGGTGATTACTGCTCAAGGATCTGAGAGAGCAAAAAGGAGTGTAAGGAGCTAGTAGCTGAGTGAGGTAGAAGGGTGAAAAGTTATGTAGGGCTTTGAAGGTGAGAAGCAGAATCTTGAATTTAATCCTTGATTGAGCTGGTAACCAATGAAACTAAGAGAGAACAGGGGAGATGTGAGCAAAACGCTTTGTGTGTGTGAGGGACTCTGGCTGCGGAGTTCTGAATATACTGTAGCTTCTGTATAGATTTTGCAAAGGGGGCCAATGAAGAGGGAATTACAGTAATCAGTCTGAGACATTATGAAACAATGAACCAGAGTTTGAACATCATTGAAGGACAGAAATGGATGGAGGCGGGCAATGTTACAGAGATGATAGAATGAAATTTTGGAAAGAGACCTAATGTGTAGCTCAAAGTTAAGTGATGAATCAAACAAAACACCAAGATTTCTGACAACAGGAGCAGGTTTGACAAGTGTACCATCAACAGAAAAAGAGAAATTGGATGCCTTAGAAAAATGGGATTTTGGTCCTACCAGTAACACTTCAGTTTAATTGGCATTAAGTTTGAACATATTCAGCTTCACCCTTAGTGCAGAATATTTTAATCCTAATGGCAGTGAAACAACTAGTAGTTTCCAAGGAAATCTCAACTCCCTTCTGTCCCACACCTTTAATTCACACTATGCACCACTGAAACAGCAATAAATATCATGCTGGGTAAGGGCGGATTTTTCAACCTTTCACTGGGAGCAGGGATCAAAGCAACCCTGCCAGCTAACTGAACGTCATATGTTGCTTTTTAGAGACAAAGCTTGTTAAATTCGGCAGTAGCTCATTCCTACTGCGGTCTGCAGTGCATGTTGCACCACCTAGTGAAATCTCACCACACTTTGGAGTTCAGTCTCATGCCTCTTCTGAGAAAAATGCACTGGATGATAATTGTTTTAAAAGAAAGTCAGAGTTTGTCAACAATAAAGTCTATCTAGCACTGAAAGGAACCACGAACATGCAATATACTGAATAAGTCCTGCAGATTTGCATCCTAAAGTCAACAAGCACGCTGTAGTAGATTGAAGTTGGAGTCAGGGGCAAGAAGCACTTTAGTGTGTGAAGCCAGCTGTGTTAACGTCCCTGTACTGAACAGTGGTGGAAGCTGTTATGGAGTACCCTGGGTTTCATCTTTGACTCAATTTTAATTTTCTTTTATTCTCCTTTGAGTCTTAATTATTATTTTGTAAATTCTTCTTTTGTTTTAATTTTTTGCATTTTATTATTTCTTAGTGAATTTTTTTGTTTATTTAATGATTTTGTATTATTATATTATTTGGAATTGTTAGTTCTTTGTAATATGTTTTTTGTCCTCTGTATATTGAGCCTAAGCAAGCAGTGCCACCTGATGCTGAAGGTGTGAAATTGCCCCAGACACTACTCTGAGTAATGTCACATGACTGGTTTGTTTGCATTTCTGATGTCACGTGAGGCATTGTTATTAATATGGTGGCATTCACTCTATTTGATAGCCCTAGGTGGATACTCTCATTACCTTAAAAACCTTTTTAGTGATAGTTCGTTTTAAGTTAATTTAGGCACCATCACTAAATTTTGACTTATTTTTGATTTTGATTTGGAATTCTATTTTAGCAGGCCAGGAATTTCACTAGCATGTCTAGAAAAGGCTCATTTCAAGTGTACCAGCCTCCAACTGCTACCTGCTGGCTACAGCCTACACTAAAAATGAAGAGCTGGCATTAACAGTTCAAAATACACCAAAATGCCATTAAATCATCGGACTCCATGAAGTCCAGAAGGACATCTTTATAAATAAAGATTTATTTTATAATTAAAAAGAAAGCACAAAATGTCAAAGATAAAAAGTAGGCATAACAATGTGCCTAAAAAGACAACCAAAGGCAACCAAGTCCCAACACATAATACAGTACCGTAGATCCCGTTATATAAGCCGAGAATTTAGTCCTAGATTTTTGGCTTGGAGTTTGGGGGTCGGTTTATACAACGGGTATCGTTTCAGATTCAAGATTTCCAGTGCAATGCCGGTTTTGCCGATGAATACAGAAGTAAATAATGACGAAACCACAGAGCCATCTTTCAGATGAAGAAGTAACTTTGCATGCTGGTACTTTAAATTAAATAAAGAGTTTATTCAAAAAAGTGTTTTAGTTGTTGATTTTATTAATAAAATTTATAATAAACTAGCAGAATACCCGCGCTTCGCAGCGGAGAAGTAGTGTGTTAAAGAAGTTATGAAAAAGAAAAGCAAACATTTTAAAAATAACGTAAGATGATTGTTAATGTAATTGTTTTGTCATTGATATGAGTGTTGCTGGCATATATATATCTATATATATATATATATATATATATATATATATATATATATATATATATATATATATACAGTTATATATATATACACATATACACACATACATATATATACATATACATATATATACACATACTGTATATATACACACATATATATACATACTGTATATACAACATATACATATCTACATATATACTGTATATACACATATATATACAAATCTACATATATATATCTACATATATATATATATATATATATTAGGTGGGACTCATTAAAAAATTAATCCAATTAATTAGAGGCTGTGTAAGAATTAATCTTGATTAATCGTATGTAATCGCACACGTAAATTTGCCCCAAATCGCAAATGTTTTTTTTTTTTATTTAAAACGGTTTTAGTGGGTGACAGAATCAAATAATAGACATGGACATGAATATTGTAAACTGAAGCTGTTTTAATTTCTGAAAAAAAAGCCTTTAAACTGCATTTGAATTCAAAACAGAAACAAAAATATCATCCCTGGTTAAAATTGGGCAGACTTAAAAATAAAGTGGTAGTTTAAGTACTTTAAGTACATTTGCAGAATAGTATTGTCTTTAAATAATAATAACCAAAATTTCACCATAAAGTGCAGTTTTTCTTCTTAAAAAAATAAGTCAGAAACATAAAAGGTAATTTGACCAGCTTACTCTTTAAACTCTGAGTAACATTAGCCAAAATTATTTTGTACATTAGGCTAAAACAGTGTGATCATTGAACATTTTGTAAATTAGATTACTAACGGTCACGGAAGTCCAATGATCCCCAGTAAGAGCCACAAAGTCCGCTTTCTGTAATGCATCTAATTTTGCTTGCTTTTCAGTGTGCACAAAACCATGCTTTTATCAAGGCTTCGCTGGAAGTCGAAATGATCAGTCGTAGGAGCGCGCTTTATTCCGACTCTAACATTGTTGTAGCTGTGATGTGTGCATCAGTGTAATGGATGTACCAGGAAATCATGCATTGACAAAAGTTCCGTTTGCTTGGAATTGAAAGTGTGATTAAATGCGTTATTTTTTAGCGCGTTATGGAGTACATGCATCGAAGCTTCTCAGCTGTGCTTGTGCTAAGAAAGGGAAAATTTTAAAAATAACGTAACATGATTCTCGTTAACCTAATATTTTTCATACGTCCCAAACCAAGGAGATCGAAGGTAAAATGAATCGGTAGCGTACATACTCAGTACATCCCTCTCGGGAATCGAACCTGAATGTTGGCTTAGAGGAAGACTCTACAATTGCACCACAGCGTGTGGCTTGTCTATGCTAAAGTATGTATTGTAGATTCGGGTATATATATATACATCTATATATATACCGTGTATCGCAGTGGAGAAGTAGAAGTTATGAAAAAGAAAAGGGAACATTTTAAAAATAACGTAACATGATTGTCAATATACAGTAATTGTTTTGTGTGTTATTGAATGTTGCTGTCATCAAGGATTTGATTATCATTATTTCTTTCAATCAGGCTCGTATTTGTAGGATGTGTTCAAGTTACATTCCGTGTTTGTCAATCGTTGTAAAGATAAGAGGTTTCATTCATCGATTAGTTCCTTACTGCATCAATAAACAGCTCGTCTTCCTTTTTATCTGTGATGTGACAAACTGCATGCACGGGTTTTTTTTTTACACTGTCTTCCTTTAGCAGGACATTCACTTTTTCCACCGTGTGCTTTGTTTCGCAGTAGCTGCACTTATGAATATGATTCTATGTATAAGGCGCTTCATATTTTTTGCTGCCTTCTCAATTGTGTAATTCGGTTTTTGTTCAGCACTCTTTGGAACTGTTGCTTTTTGTCTGTGCACTGCGTCAGTTCACGTGAGCCGCTTGGTGTTCTTGCATCGAAGGTTCCCAGCTGTACTGGTGCCATCTCGTGTAATGTCAGCTAAGACCCGGCACTTAAAACTTTCTCTCGCAGTTTCACATGACCATCTCATCTTCCTCTGCATAAGCACAGTCCTTCACACGTGAATATTTACCGGCAGTGGTTGTATTGGATTGCCGCTGATGGACGGCCTTATATGGGCAGGCACTAAATTACAAACGCTAGTGGTAGCCTATGAACTTAATTTAATATAAACTTACGGTTCACGCCGTGCTTTGTTTCCGCAGTAGCTGTACTTATGAATATGCTTGTATGCATCATTTGCTTCATAATGTTTTTCTGCCTTCTCAATTGTGAAATGGCGTTTTGTGCTGATCGCTGTTTGGAGTTCTTCCTTGTGCTCTACGTACTTACGTAGGAGGCGTGATGATGTCACACAAAACTCCGCCCCCCGCGGCCATCTCCAACTCAAGACTCCATTACATTATATGGGGAAAAATAGCTTCCAGTTATGACCCTTATGCATAGAATTTCGAAATGAAACCTGCCCAACTTTTGTAAGTAAGCTGTAAGGAATAAGCCTGCCAAATTTCAGCCTTCTACCTACACGGGAAGTTGGAGAATTAGTGATGAGTCAGTGAGTGAGTCAGTGAGTGAGTCAGTGAGCGAGTGAGGGCTTTGCCTTTTATTAGTATAGATTATCGGGAAGTTTAAAATAAAAATTTTTGTTTTGATTTACGACCAACATCTTGCGTTACGACCCGGATGCAGTCATGTGTATCCGCTTGCGCGATTGTAAACAAACAACCGAGAGCGTTAGTAGCATCAGTCGCAGCCCAGATACATGTGTTTGTGGATGTAAGTTCGATCATTGCAGTGATTTACCTATATATATATATATAATTCATTAAGACCATGCAAGCAAGACACATAATTGCAAAGGAAGAAAGAGAAGGTAAAGAAAGCAATCACATTCGAAACGAAGATGGAAATTGTCTGGAAATATGAGAGTGCTGTTCGTGTTACCGATCTCGCTAATATGTACAGCATTTCGAAATCCACCATCTCGACAACTTTAAATAAGAATATCAAAACAGAAGTAATAAATCCAAAAACTATAAGAAAAACAACAAGAAAAGAAATAACTACAAAACCACTGCTAGGTTTCACTCTTGATTAAAAAGGCAGAGGAAGGACCAGGCACCAGCGATGTCAGGGTGGCCCTACCGTCTGAGGCTTGACCCACAAAATACAGGAACTGGAGTCATATTTAAAGACACAGTACTTACATATTAATTAATAAACCAATGTAACAGAAGTTACATAAAACATGAAAAGTAATTCAAAAATATTCAAAAATAACAGAAACCACCACAAACCATAAAATAAATACAAACTAAGGCAAAAAAACAGCACTTTGGATTTCAACTTTGGTTTACAATTTTAGATTTTTCTATTGAAAATGAGTTTTTTTTATTAATCTTTTCTTTTGTGCATTTACTTTGGCTCTGTTTTTGGATTTCATTTATTGGATCACTGGCTTTGTTTTCCATTCAGGCAAATCTTATTTTGATTCCCATTTTTGCTTCTGTATTGTTATTATTTTATAACTATGTTTTAATATAATCTGTAAATATAAATGTTTGTTTGTTGCTGTGGGCCAAAGGTTTTTAAGGTTCTCCTCTTCCCTTTTCATACTTATCCTCATGTTGGCCTGTGAAGGCCATGAAATCCACTTCTCAAGTTTGAGAGCAAGCTGATTTTGCATCTAGGCCTCTTTGAGATCTTGGGTCCTAGTTTTCATATTAAAGGCTTTTTAGTTCGGAGAGCCAGGTAAATCACAGCTCACACCTCCTGGGTGGTAGGCACTCATTTTTATATGCTCTTAAAGGGTTTTAGGGTCGCTTTGCTACAACTTCACATATAGGATGAAGGTCCAAAAAGAAGTAGGCTTGGTGTTATGTACCTTCGTCTCAGTTTGATTTAGGCAGCAATAAATGTGGGTACTACTGCCAATAAGTTAAACAGTGATTTAAGCCTCCAAAGCTATAAAAAGGTTAATATTTTTTACTCAGCAAGATGATTTCTGACTTGGCCATTTTTGACAGTGCTAGACAGAAAAAAGTAACTGTTTCATGTTTAATTACATTAATTCTGTTCATGTATACTGATTGTCAACAATTGCCAGAAACAATCTATAAGTAATTGATCTCAACCAAGATGAGTGATACACCCTGTAAATAAAAGCGTGACACACTTCCTCATATTCCTCCACACAGGTCAGTACAGTTCATTACACACCTTATATTGCAGACTCCCAGTAAGGATTTTCAGGATGACTCCGATTGTGGTAAGGAGATGAAATTATCAAATTCTGCTAAACTAAAGTGACAAAGGAACAGATTGCAAGATAATGCTGTTTGTTCTCTCCCTCTCCCTCTCTTGGTAACCCCTTTTCCAGTATACTCTACTAAATAGGATCTAATATAACCAGTGGTATTCAGTTCAGGCCACTGAGTACTAATTTCCCCATTTAGACTTGTTGCGCAATAAACTTTCCTCTATTTCCAACGAAGTCATTCTTGGAGACCAGATGAAAATTGTATTTTATCCCAGCAAAAAGCTTCTCTCTTTCCATAATAGCTAAACTCCTCTGATGTTTGAAAATCCTTCATCTGCAAGAGACTTCCAATTTCTGTTAACCAACACCATGTCCTTCCCATTGGCTAGTCCACAGTACACCTTCTCACTTTAGGGTGCAGATCTTACCTTCACTTTGGGGCAAGACAACACAGTCAAACGAACAGACAAACTATAAGACATTACTGATATGACAAACTCTACAACTGAATTGAGTGGCTATTTCAGCAAGGAATGTTTCTTATGATTTGTTGCATCGAACCACATTTGTATCATTATTTATTTTTAATGCCGCATTTTTGATAAGCATTGTGTTTTATGTCCAAATGTGTATTATTAAAATGAAAAAGGAATACAGTTAAAGGAAACCGACAATAACATCTGATTTCTTGGCCTATGTAGGAACAAAAACAAACACTCCCTCACCAGCAACCTCCCACTTCATGTAAGACGACTAAACAGAAACAGAATAAGAGAGAAAAAAGAAAACAATCTTATCCATCTTGATATGCATTTTTTTTAATCACCAAGAGTGATCAGCAAAACAATTTGCATAAAAAGGGAATTTGAAACAAAACTAAGGAATGAATATTAAAAAAAAAAAAGATTTGCAAAAGAAATTGTGTTTGAATGAGTAAAATTCATGCCATTCAAACAAGAAGGAAGGCATTTAATTTCTGCCTGGAAGTGTTTTCATGCATTAATTACTCATGTGTCTGCCTGTCATTTAATATTTTATTTAGTTCTCCAATGAGTAAAAAAAGAAAAAAAAAAAATCACTGGACTCATTTTCTAACACGTGTAGACATTCTGTTGAGTTGTCAGTCATGTATTAGTTTTTCTGGTAGTAAATATTACTGCCAATTACGCAACCAGTCTTGTTAATCGCAATTCTAAAGATGGATTAGAAAAAGAAAAAACCAGACAACAGCAGGATGTGAAACGTGTGTATCCTCAACCGAGATTAGGCAGTTGCTGGTAAAGGCGGTGGGGTGGATTGCTAGCAGTGGTGACTAACTTGTACTGAGATTTTTCCTGAGGGCAAAACAGTAATGTTTACAATGGTGCAGTTTGGTGTGTCTTCATGTGAAAAATATTCAGTATGTCTCATTTAAAAAAAAAAAAAAAAGTGATGAGGATGAGAAGCATAAATTGATTTGATTTTACTGGTTGGTGAAAGTGAATGAGGCTTTAAGAAGCAATAGTCCTTGTTTTCCACCCAAAAAGCAAACATTTTAAACTCCCAAAAAAACTTTTGTGAGTTTTGTGTTTCATAAAAGCTAAATTACCTGAAAAATTAATTTTAATGTCAGTTTCACAGCAAATATGTGAATCTAAACATGCCTGTTTCACTAATTAACAATGGTCCATGCTCTGTTTATCATTTGTGCCTGCTATACAGTATCATTCCTACACATACTCTGTTTAAGGTCTATTGACCTTGAATATAAGTAGCCACCTGCCCCTTTGGCTTCAACCTCAGTAAGCACCCATGAAACGTTACAATGTCTTGTCATTAATCCTCAGGATCTTTTTCTTCAGAACCTTTATATGTTTATTTACTAATGTCCTGCTTATATGTGCCATTAAGAAAACTGGTAGATGGGTGGAAAATCCCTTAAAAGTTAATCATATACAGCAATGGTTTACAGGAGTGAGGCACAAATGGATGACATTGGGTTTATCTAAGACATGGCATATGCGGGATGTTCCAGGTAATATATATGAAATGATCTGGGCCTGGTGGTCAGGACACTGGATGAATTTTGGGGGGGCTTTTCAAGTAATTATATAGCCTAAAGAGGTGGAAACATTCTTAATGTATGTACAACATTATTGCCTAATTATTAAAATGAATTTGTTGGACAATCTTTTGACTTAATAGCTCTGCTAATGTTCTCTATGATCACGTCCAAAGCATAGAACTGCCTGTGTAGCTACTGAGCAATTATAATTAAAGACTTAACAGTCAAAAATACATTGTTGTGGCTTATTCTCAGACTTAAATAGCAGGTTGAAATAGTGAAGAACCTGCACCCACCACAAAGATCACAACTCTCTCTGAACTTTTTCATCTGTCCTGTAGATGGGTTTTAAGACTTCATGATAGAATAAGTCTGCCGCCAAGCCGAGTGTGACATCTGAAAAGCAGCAAGTCAAGTCTGATTACATGTGGCTTTTCTAAAAGCAGAAGATAAAATTAGTTCAGATAAATCCACATCTATGGAAATACTTCCCTCTATAAAACTGATTTTAACACACAAGTATAGGAAATTCTGCCAGAAATTATGTTCACAGGTTGCTGGGTAGTTCAGTGTAAAATCATGAAATAAACAGTTTTGAATTTCTTATTGAATCTAAGCAGAGTGTTTCAAGTGTTGGGTATTGCATCTAGCGAGTAAATGCTGAAGCTAAACACGCGTGCCGTTCTTTCCTTCTGTTCAGGAGAAGCACAGGTAATGGTTATGTGCTTACTGATTTCTTTGATGCCCCGGGGTTTGGGGGCTGGGAAAGGAGAAACAAACACAGAGACTGTGCAAGGGGGGAGCTGCTTGAAGAACTTTGAAAGCCGATGTCAATTTTCTGCATCAAATGTTTCGATAATTAAACGAAGCTGTTGGAAAGAGGAACAGCAGCGTGAATTTGGAGTTCAGGAAGCTGAGGACCCAATAAATAGAAAAGCAGAAGGAAAAAACAGTGCCAGAGGGGGCAGCTATAGATTAATAACATGCTGGTAATAGATTTACCCATGGAAGTTGTACAGAAGACATCATCCTTCCACGCAGAAAAAAATAATAGTAATAATAATAATACTAAAACAAGCAACCCAGGCTGCCTGTTTACTGTTTTCTTTGTTTGTTGTGACCACTTTTGAATAAACCCAAGACAGAGGTCTGAAAATATAAAAGATCCATAACTGCCAATACCATTGAGGTCTTTGGAACTTGAAAGATGAGACAACAGATAGATCACCTTATTTAAAATGCATTGTTAGAAATAAGTGAACTCCAGATTATTTACTAGTCCAGCGTTTCTCAACCTTTAAGTATTTGCGACCCGAGTTTTCATAACAGTTTTAACATTCTTTTGAAATGTAGGTGCATATTTTATTATACCTACTTAACTTTTATTGACATTTATTTAATTCTAGATTTATTGTTCTAGTATCAGAATGTAGTTTAAGTTAATTTGTTTTGGTTTCAACAGATGTTTTTTTTTCATATTTTTGATTTTTGTTTTCTTTTTTTCACATCTTCGCGTCACCCTATTTGTTACTTCGCGGGGCCGCTCCACAGGTTGAGAACCACTGTACTAGGCAGAGAAGTTAGACAGATACAGATGAGGGATCGGCATTCATCTGGAAGCATTCTGAACACTCACAACAGTTGAGAGTCCTCTTCTCTGAATATATATAATTTGAAAGTCAGGTGGCATAAAATAAAACAGCAGTTAATCTCATTTATAATTTGTGTGGCATTGAGGCTGAGTTTTCAGGGCTTCTGGGAACTGGCTGTGTTTAATCTGCATGCCTCCTGCATGCATTTTTCTCCAAATGCTGTATTGGTTCCAGTTTAAGGTGCACTTTTTCCAAACTTAACTCGAGCTATTTCATCATCAAGCCTCAAAAGTCTTGAAAAGGCTTTTCGGGGGAAGAACTATTGAGTGTAAATAGCTCCAAACACTAACCATGTAAGAAAACAAAAATGCTCCAAATGTGCAGAGTTTTTAACCTTCTACAGATAAACAAATCCAAGAAGCCAGCAAACGTGAGGTTGTAAAGAGAAAGCAAGCAGCTTTTTGAATAAACAAAAGTAAAAGTGGACAAAACTATACTTTTGCCTTTTAATTACTAGTGTACTTCACTTTAAATGCATTAACATTTTCATTTTTTAATATGCTGGATTAAATTTGCATGCTGCCCCGATCTTCCATGGTTCTTTCCATGGAGCCCCACATGCTCTCATCTGCTTCATTCAATGCTTGTACATTCATATTGATGGGCATAAACTAAAACACTCTGTCCACCACCAGTCAGCATTATCCCAGTACAAAGGATTTTAAAGAAAATGAAGCACCACTAAGGTGCTGGGAGTAATTGCTCTACCTGCAGGCCCCTCTGCTAGGGCAGCTCTGATGGATTCCCCAGAGAGCTCTTGCTCTTCTAAAAGTCCACGGATAACAAAGCAAAATTCCCTCTCCTGTCTGAAATGTCGACTCTATGCTATATTTACTTGTGCTCATGTATTAGTATTTTTTTTTCTGAAAATCTGTTTTTAAGTGAGTTTGTCGTAAATTTGAGGGTGTTTAAATTGGACACAATGTTGCACTTTATTTTTTCCCCAGATATGTGCATGTTTGGCCTGACATGGCTGTGCCAATGCATGTACTTTGTGATGGCCAGATGACCTGCTCTGTGCCCAGTGGTGCCAGGATAGACTATAACCTCTGCATCCTCTAGGACTAAGTAGGATTGAGAATGTTATGTTAATTATATTTATAACCATTATGTAATATTTGCATATGTTCAGGAGATTACTCTTTTTTTAATTCACTGAAAGTTTTCAGGGGAATATATCATATATAGGATATATCATGAAGACCTCCTCTTCTGCCAGGTTGCCTTAGCCTACTTAATATTAATTATGTTCCCTAAACTAAAATTATTGCACAAGCTTAGATATATTGATTTATTTGTGTATAGTGAGATAATGCAAATATGTATATGTATGTAGACCACCGAGTGGCCATTACACCAATAGAATGTCACCGTTCCATGCTGAAAATTGTTCTGGTTGTTTTTTAAATTATGAAGTATTCATACTACTTTAATCACTAGCAGAGCAGTCCAGCTAACAGCATCTCATACAATATGAGTATTTTTTGTATAACCCAAAATTACACAAGGAATGCCTCAAATGACTAACAGGTCCAGCTTTTTGACAGCATCCCAGGACTTGACTTTCTAGGACAAGAAAAAACCTTGCAGGAAAAAAATGGAAGACATCTTGGGAAGGGCAATTCAGAGAGGAAGCCCCATTCCAGTTAGGTTGGTGTGCAATGGGTGTCAAAAAATAGGGTAAATACAACACACAAAACAAAACACAAGTAACCCTCTTCACAGAGCTACATGTCCAGTCTATGAGTGTCTCTTCAGAAATACAACAAAAACTACTTTGTTCTTGCACATCTCTTCTTACCAAGTGCAGGAAGCACATAGCACTGCGACAGCTCTCAAGACAAAACACAAGAATAGATTATACCACTCACTAAATAGAGAACTATTACATATAAGGATAGACATTTGTTCAAATACATCAAAAACAAAGTAGAAACTAAATAACATAAATGAAGAGCCGCTACCAGATTGTAGAAAATCCAGTCAGACAAAGTTAGAGTCCTAGTAATCTTGGCCAAGAAGTTGCCTCTTCACAGCTGAGTCAGTGCTGGGCCGACCAGTCTGATTAAAGGACCCTACTATCCCATGATTCCAGTGCTCCTTCAGCTGAAATGACTTTGCCATGGCAGGCAGACAACTTGGCAGTAGAGTAGTTGGACCAAGTGCCATATCTCATATCTTAACATGTCCTGTCTGTAGTGTTCTGTCCATGTGTAAATGTGATTGTCATTTGTTCTATTGTTTGTTTTTAGGGTTACCATTTTTATGGTGGCAACATTATCTGTACCATTGGTATTTTTTTAATGACTACACTCTAGTGTTTTAAATTGTAGCTTCCATTTTGTTTTTAGGCTCTGCCATTTTGTGTGTCTAGTGTCTCTGTGATATGTCGCTACTACACGTGTAATGCATGTGCTTTGTGACACACTACATTTAGCAGCCATGTTATAAAAGATAGCTGCATGGTTAAGGTAGCATTTGAATTTTTCAGGAAAGAGTGAAGGAAACACTTCACTCCTTGTACAATCATCTTTTGCTTTAGATTGTGGTGACAACTTTCTATTTGTTTTGCAACGTTAACAATAGTGTTCTTCATTTCATTTTAGTTTTATGTCTCTGGCAACAACTTACTATTCTCTTGAAAAGTTAATTAATCTCTGCCACTTGATTAACAAAATGAGCTATCTGAACCATCTTTCCATTTATTGCCTTTTTATGACTAATCCAATGCGTGGCCTCCTAGTGGAAGTCAAATGTAATTAACAAGCAACTCTAAGGCACATTTGCTTTCATAACATTTAGACCACTGCTTGTGAGTGCAACTCATTTTGATCACTGGAACTATCCGTATCATCCTGTTCTGAAGGAAAGGTTTCAGATTTCTTACTTTGAATCATCAAAAGCAGACTGATACAATTACATATATTACACTTAATTGATGGCCTCTGCAAAAGATTTAATGGAGTAATGCTGTTAACAGAAAAATCTGAACCTTTGTATTAAGAAGGTCTCAGTCATGACTAATTGACAACTGAATGGCCATGTTTTAAATGTGTATTTAATTAATGAGGAGATGACCCAAAAGCTACACTTTACTTTTCCCCACAATGTCTTCTGTCTCCTGCCACAGAGTTCAATAAGCAGAACAAATTTGGGTGTAGACAGAGAAACGTAATGTGTGAGTCACTTTACTGATGGGATATGGAGACAAAAAAAATAACTTTGGCCTAGTCATTTCTGTGCTTGATTCAGGTAAGATTTTGGCTCATTGAAAGATATTGAAAAAAGTATCAAACAGATAGATGGTGACAAGTATTTTTTTTTTGAGCCAGAGCAGGAATAGCAACACTTGGAAAAGTCCTTGAACAGCCATCATGTAGTTTTTGTGGCAGTTTAGTCAATAGGCCTGTTTCTAGTGGTCACCTTCTGAGGTTATACTGGAGAACTTCTAAATAAATCCTAAATAAACGCCTGTATTAGAGCTGGCCATGCCTTCTGCGGCAGACAGTAACGCCAAAGTCTATGTTAAATAGTGTGACCCAAGCAAGTCACTTCACCTGCTAGCGCATGCAGTTGTGTGAACTCTTTGTAGCCTATTGTATTGCTTGTACTTGCAACCAGCCAGAAGAGTGTTCTATATACCAAGGCACTATATAAAATAAAGGAGGTTTGTGACAGTCAGGATTTGTCCTACTCTGACATCACAGTATATATATATATTTTTTTGTTTTTTTATTTCGCCTTATACAATTTCTCATATTAGGAATTTGTTAGTTTTCGCATACCCCTTGGTATGCACAGGATCAGCCATTGTACAGTGCACCTGGAGCAATTGAAGGTTAAGGGCCTTGCTCAAGGGCCCGGCAGAGCAGGATCTCTTTTTGGCAGACGGGGATTCCAACTGGCATCCATCAGGATACCAGCACAGATCCTTAGCCTTAGAGCCACCACTTCACCTTATATTGATACCTTTGACTCTTTCTTCTCATTTTTGCCATCTGCCTGGTTACCATAATTTGATTTGCTCTCAGAAACTGTCTACCATTATTGCCTGATCCATAACATGTGAGGTAACCTATATATAAACAAACATTCATTTGTTTTATTTATAAAACTACAGCAGATGAAAATGGAACACCTAAGTTTCTTACTTCTGTCCTTACTGGCAGCTTTCTTGTGTGCCAGTACCACTTCAGAATAGATTGCTGCAGCTCATTATGACCTAGGAACAAAGATACAATGTCAAAGATCAGAAAGACTGGCATCAGTCTGGCTTCCCTTCAGCCAGAATTAAGAAAAAAATGAAATAAAAACAGAACAAATAAGAATTGGTGACAAAATGTAGTCATGTCTGATTAATGTAAATGTAGAGTTCCACATGCCTCTGGCAAAAAGACCCTAGTGGGATCTCCGATACGGGAATGCACAAGGGTCCCTGAGTGCTCTGGTAAAGGACACATTAAGATTTTTATCTTCCATTACTGGACCTGAAGGCTTGTCCAGATGTTACTCGCTGGCATATCTGCACAATGCCAGCCCAATCCGGCCCTACCCCACCTGAGACCTCTTAATGATAGCCCTTGCAAAGACAGAGTCATTGAGGATTACTTATTAAATAATCTGCAGAGCCTACTACCCATTTTCTGCATGCTGCTGGGCTTTTAAATACAGGGAAAATTATTCATTGCCCCAGGCTCCTGTCAAGTTTCCTGCAATCACAGCATCCAATTTCCAGCAACACCTGACTATGCTATGAGTCAAATAAATCTGTTAAAAGAGAGGTCCAGAGATGCAGTAAGGTGTAGCTGTAGCCAGATTTTGACCTGAGGGTTATAGGTGCTGGCCTCAATAAAGGCTTGCGTTACAGTCCAGTGCCACCAGACCCTGCCAACTGCAACCGAGCTGCTGAACACTGTGGCCGTCATTATTGCAGAAACACGTTCCAGTGGCTTAGAATGAACCCAGGCAGTAAGAAATCAAGGGCTGGCTAATAGTATGAAAGGAATAAAAGCACCACGCTGTACCCATTATCTCACATCAGCCTTTCACTTTCTTTTGTGCTTGCTTCTCAAGCAAAAGCTTCATTAAATTTACTGAACTTTGGTAATCTGACTCTTGTGCTGAGGAGGGAGAAGGTTAAGTGACACTCTTTTGATGATTTAGTCAATTGAACATCCAAGGTCTGTTTTATATAGCACCTTTCAAGATAAACACTTGAACAAAGTCTTGTATAAGGAAGTCCAAGCAGTCCACATTATATATAATATCTTTAATACTGTGCACTCTCACATAACACCCTAAAATAAAATCTAACAGTAGATTACTAAAAACACTGTTTGTATCTGTCTCTGCATTATATTAGTTCTCGGCTTGTTCAGTCTTTACTGTATTTAACTAGCCTTAACACCATATTGTTCCATTTTTGCATCTACTGCCATCAGTAATTTAAAAGAATGCGGTCAGATATATGACTTTGTCCCTAACAAGGGTAAAAGGTCACAGCATTAATTCAAAAGGATTTAAAAAAAAACTGTAAAAAGCTACTATAATGAATAAATACTCAGGGATTTATCAACAAAAAATTCAGCCACTCAGAAAGGCATTCACTTATAGCAAATACACATGATGCATAAAATTAAATGCTCGGCCCGCTGGGTGTCTGAGCTCAGGTATGAGAAGTTAGAAAATCTGCCAGCCGTGAATGAAAAGGTACATGGTTTGAATATTCAGCTAAAGAATTTGGATTGTTTGTTCAGTGCATCTGTGTGTGTATGTATGTATTTTTTACTGTATGAATGTGCATTGTAGTATTGAATGAGGTGGGGGCAGATGGCACCCAGATGGTTTACAGTGCAGGACATTTACTGTCATGGGAAAGGCACTATATAAATAA
Source organism: Polypterus senegalus (assembly GCF_016835505.1). Lineage (NCBI taxonomy): Eukaryota > Metazoa > Chordata > Cladistia > Polypteriformes > Polypteridae > Polypterus > Polypterus senegalus. The sequence goes on along the minus strand of NC_053159.1, from coordinate 61,158,113 downwards.
AATGTGGTTGCTACAACCATGTAATACAATAAACAAGTTCATGGACAAAAGCAAAGAGGGCTGCTGTAATTTTGTGAAGGCCAGAGATCTTGATTTGGTGATAAATGCCAGTTTGGCTTTGCTTAGTCTGTCTCATTTTACATAAGTGATACTTGTTGACCAGGTAGACCAGCACAGTAACCTGAATTCACCTCCATGCACCTAGAACCACTCCAAGACTTTCCTACCCTGTGGCACAGAGCATTATCATGGTAAAAAAAGTCTATTCTTATATGGATACACTGGTGCGATTAAGGGATACACTCAGCTGGCACTGCCATTAAGATATGCTGTGGCATTAAAACAGCGCCCTTCTCATAATGAGGAATTCAAAACTCTCTTGTACACATTCTGCCCTGGAATTTCTTAGGTAAGCAGATAAGGAAAATTTCTAAGAGCTGCACTAGATTTACACCTGGGAAATTGCCAAGTCAATGTTGCTGATATATTTGACCTTGTGTTTGTTCACATGTCCTCCACCAAGCTTTACTCTTAGATTTCTGCAATAACCTGTATGTTTGAAAGAAACTAATGTGAGCCACTGAAACACAACCCATACTATGTCATTGAGAGAACCAGCCTGCACTGTTAACATTTGATAGGATAGATTCATGAATTCAATATCCCAGAATTCCCACTAATATTAGTTAGTATAAATTCAGATTAGACAATGTTTTTCCAGTGCTCTAATGACTAGCTGTTTTATTCTACAGCCAATGCAGCAGTGTTCTTCTAAATTTTCTTCAAAAGAAATATACATATATATACATATATATATACATATATATATATATATATACATATTATATATATATATATACACATATATACATCTATACTAATAAAAGGCAAAGCACTGACTGACTGACTGACTGACTGACTGACTGACTGACTCACTCACTCACTCACTCACTCACTCACTCACTCACTCACTCACTCACTCACTCACTCACTCACTCACTCTCCAACTTCCTGTGTAGGTAGAAGGCTGAAATTTGGCAGGCTTATTCCTTACAGCTTACTTACAAAAGTTAAGCAGGTTTCATTTCAAAATTCTACGTACGGTCATAGCGATCGACAAGCGTCCGCCATGTTGAACTTTCTTATTTATGGCCCCATCTTCACAAAATTTGGTAGGCGGCTTCCCTCGCTAACGAAACCGATGTACGTACTTATTTCGATGGTATGATGCCACTGTCAGCCGCCATATTGAACTTTCCAACATCACTAATTTCCCAACTTCCCGTGTAGGTAGAAGGCTGACCCCATCTTCACGAAATTTGTTAGGTGGCTTCCCTGCATTAACCAAAACCGATGTACGTACTTATTTCATTTGTATGACGCCACTGTCGGCCGCCATATTGAATTTTCCAAACATTGCTAATTCTCCAACTTCCCGTGTAGGTAGAAGGCTGAAATTTGGCAGGCTCATTCCTTACAGCTTACTTACAAAAGCTAAGTAGGTTTCATTTCAAAATTCTACGCATAACGGTCAACAATGTCCGCCATGTTGAATTTTCTTATTCATGGCCCCATCTTCACGAAATTTGGTAGGCGGCTTCCCTGCGCTAACCGAAACCAATGTCATACTTATTTCGGTGGTATGACGCCACTGTTAGCCGCCATATTGAACTTTCCAATGTCACTAAGTCTCCAAATTCCTGTGTAGGTAGAAGGCTGAAATTTGGTACTTATTTTGTTGGTATGATGCCACTGTCGGCCGCCATATTGAACTTTTCAACAGTCTTTGTTACTTATGGGCCCATCTTCAAGAAATTTGGTACACGGGTTCCCAACACTAACTGAATCCTACTTACATACATATATACGTCCATAGCCTGCAGCTCAGTCACCATGTTAGGCAGCATTGGGTCCCCCATCCCAACGCCTCTCACGTTGTTGGCTGCCTGCCTATATAAGTTATGTTATGTTTATAAATGTTTAAACTCTCAAAAGCTGGATGTGAAGTTATCGATGAAACCGGTTATATACTTACAACGCTTGAAAGATGCTGAATGTCTCTTCAACACAAGTCCTACAAATACTGTCGTAATTGAAACAAACCATGAAACTCAAACCGATTATGACAGCAGCAATCCAAGCTGGGAGATTTGAAACAAGATTACTGTTCACATGGCCAACTGTACGTTGCATGCTTAAGAGTAAGCTCAGCGCACAGCTTGGTCATATTACAACCGGAGGGCCGAACTCACAATGTGGTATACAAAGAGATCCTTAACAAATAATTATTGGTATATTTTCCCTCAGTTTAAAAAGGTTTAATTTTCTTCTTAATAAACTTTGAAGGCAGTACTTAGCGCTCTTGGCCGAGTATTTTACTATATATATATATATATATATATATATATATTTATATATATATATATATTTATATATATATATATATATTTATATATATATATATATTTATATATATATATATATTTTATATATATATATATATATTTATATATATATATATATATTTATATATATATATATTTATATATATATATATATATTTAAGTAGTAGAGGGGGTTGTTAATCAGTTTCAGCTGCTGTGGTGTTAATGAAATTAACAACAGGTGCACTAGAGGGGCAACAATGAGATGACCCCAAAACAGGAATGGTTTAACAGGTGGAAGCCACTGACATTTTTCCTTCCTCATCTTTTCTGACTGTTTTTTTCACTAGTTTTGCATTTCGCTATGGTCAGTGTCACTAATGGTAGCATGAGGCGAAACCTGGACCCTACAGAGGTTGCACAGGAAATCCAACTTCTCCAGGATGACACATCAATGTGTGTCATTGCCAGAAGGTTTGCAGTGTCTCCCAGCACTGTCTCAAGGGCATGGAGGAGATTCCAGGAGACAGGCAGTTAGTCTAGGAGAGCTGGAGAGGGCCATAGAAGGTCCATAACCCATCAGCAGGACTGGTATCTGCTCCTTTGGACAAGGACAAACAGGATGAGCATTTCCAGAGCTCTATAAAATGACCTCCAGCAGGCCACTGGTGTGAATGTCTCTGACCAAACAATCAGAAACAGACTTGAGGGTGGTCTGAGGGCCCAACATCCTCTAGTGGGCCCTGTGCTCACAACCCAGCGCAGTGGAGCTCGATCGGCATTTACCATAGAATACCAGAATTGTCAGGTCCACCAATGGCACCCTGTGTTTTTCACAGATGAGAGCAGGTTAACCCTGAGCACATGTGACAGACGTTGAAGGGTCTGCAGAAGCCATGGAGAATGTTATGCTGTCTGTAACATCATTCGGCATGACCAGTTTGGTGGTGGGTCAGTGATAGTCTGGGGAGGCATATCCATGGAGGGACGCACAGACTTCTACAAGCTAGACAAAGACACCTTGACTGCCATTAGGTATCAGGATGAAATCCTTGAACCCATTGTCAGACCCTACGCTGGTGCAGCAGGTCCTGGTTTCCTCCTAATGCACGACAATGCCCGGCCTCATGTGGCAAGAGTATGCAGGCAGTACCTGGAGGATGAAGGAATTGAAACAATTGAATGGCCTTCACGATCCCCTGACTTAAACCAATAGAACATCTGTAGGACATTATGTTTCGGTCCATTAGGCGCCGCCAGGTTGCTCCTCAGACTGTACAACAGCTCAGGGATGCCCTCATACAGATCTGGGAGGAAATGCCACAAGACACCATCCGTCGTCTCATTAGGAGCATGCCCGGCGTTGTCAAGCATGCATACAAGCTAGTGGGGCCACACAAGATACTGAAAAGCATTTTGAGTAGCAGAAATTAAGTTTTTGAAAAAATGGACTAGCCTGCCACATCTTCATTTCACTCTGATTTTAGGGTGTCTACACAATTGAGCCCTCTGTAGGCAGAAAACTTTTATTTCCATTAAAAGACTTGGCATCCTTTTGTTCCTAAGACATTGCCCCGTTGTTATTGGTATAGATATCCAGCTTCACATTGAGATGTGATGTATCTAATGTGTTTCTTTAAAGTGTTCCTTTAATTTTTGTGAGCAGTATATATATATATATATACGACAGCAACACTCATAACAGTGACAAAACAATTACATTGACGATCATGTTACGTTATTTTCAAGATATTTCCTTTTCTTTTTCATTACTTCTTTAACACACTACTTCTCCGCTGCGAGGCACGGGTATTTTGCTAGTATATACATATATATACACATATATACAGTACATATTGGAAGCTCAACCCTGTAGGGGCCCATGGTCACCGCCAGGGGGTGCCCCGGTGCCTGAAGACCCCTGGACCTCAGCACTTCCGCCACACCAGGAAGTGCTGGGGGATGAACTAGGGACACCGGAGGGCTTCTGGGTGCGCCGGCACTTCCGCCACACAGGGGAGTGTCTGTGGAGGAGTGTCGGGGAGCAGCTGGAGCTCATCCAGGCTTGTACAAAAGGGGCTGCTTCCCTTCATTCGGAGTCTAGAGTTGGGTGGAAGTGGACGGGAGTCTGGAGAGAGAGGAGTGGAGGCGGCCAGAAGAAAGGCACTGTACTGTGAGGCCTGGACTTTGGGGGATTTGTGCTGGAGGCACTGGGTTTATGCACGGACTAAACTGTAAATCTATACTAATAAAAGGCAAAGCCCTCACTGACTCACTCACTCACTCATCACTAATTCTTCAACTTCCCGTGTAGGTAGAAGGTTGAAATTTGGCAGGCTCATTCCTTACAGCTTATTTACAAAAGTTGGGCAGGTTTCATTTCGAAATTCTGCATGTAATGGTCATAACTGTAACCTATTTTTATCCATATACTGTAATGGACGTTAGCTCGACGGCCGTGGGGGCGGAGCTGCGTGTGACATCATCACGCCTCCCACGTAATCACATTAACTGACTGTGACCGCAGTACGTAGAAAAGAAGGAAGAGCTCCCAAAGAGCGCTGAAGAAAAATGCATACAAGCTTATTCATAAGCACAGCTACTGTGGAAACAAAGCACGGCGTGAACCGTAAGTTTAAATTAAGTTTATGGACACGCTCCCACTGCCGTTTGTCATGCCTTCGCCGAATACTTTATTAGCGAGATACAAGTTTAATGAGAAGACACGAGGTATAAACGAGACTTTGGATCACTTTGTAACAGAGTTAAAATAGCTGTAGCGAGAAACTTTTAAGTGCCGGGTCTTAGCTAACATTAAATAAAGCTATGGACATCGCAACATCACACAAGAGAGCAGCTCACGTGAACTGACTGAGCGCATGCAGTGATCACTTCCATGCATCAAACCTGTTCAAAAAACGCATTACACAATTGACAAGGTAGGAAAAGAATATGCTCCGAGCTGAGCTCCACAGCTAACGCGGTCTCGCCACACTCTGAATGTATTCCTGGCATCAACGTTACACCCTCTGATCTCCCATTTCAATTGAAATGCTTCAAATTTCCAGTAAGGCTCTGCTTCGCGATGACAATTAATAAGTCTCAGGGACAGACCTACAAAAGGTTGCCATTGATTTGAGGCAACATTGCTTTCCTCCTGGACAAAACTATACATTGCATTCTCAAAAGTAATCTCAGTGCACAGCTTGGTCATATTACAACCGGACTGCTGAACTGACAACGTGGTAGACAAAGAGATCCTTAACAGACAGTTGTTGGTATATTTTCCCTCAGTTTAAAAAGGTTTTCTTTTCTTCTTAATAAAAATTTAAAAGCAGTTCTTCGTCACTCGAGAAGCTTGAGGATTTTGCATATATATATATATATATATATATATATATATATATATATATATATATATATATATATATATATATATATATATATATATATATGTATCTGTGTGTATATATACAGTATATATGTGTGTGTATGTATATATGTTGATATGTGTATATATATATGTAGATGTGTATATGTATATATATACACATATATATACACATATACATATACATATACATATACATATACATATACATATATATATACATATACATATGTTTATATATATGTATATATATATATATATATGTTTATATGTATATGTATATATATGTATCTGTGTGTATATATACAGTATATATGTGTGTGTATGTATATATGTTGATATGTGTATATATATGTATACTGTATATATATATACATATACATATACATATACATATACATACATATAAACATATACATACATATACATATATATACATACATATATATACATACATATATATATATATATATATATATATATATATATATATATATACATATATATATATATACATACATATATATATATATATATATATATATATATATATATATATATATATATATATATATATATATATATATATATATATATACATATATATATACATACATATATATATATATATATATACATATATATATATATATATACATACATATATATATATATATATACATATATATATATATATATATATATATATACATATATATATATATATATACATACATATATATATATATATATATATACATATATATATATATATATATATACATACATATATATATATATATATACATACATATATATATATATATATATATATATATATATATATATATATATATACACACACACATATATATATATATATATATACATACATATATATATATATATATATATATATATATATATATATGACAGCAACACTCATAACAGTGACAAAACAATTGCATTGACAATCATGTTACTATAATATATTATTAATATATACTGTTAATATATTATTATTTAATACTAGAAAATACAAAAAGGTGCTTGAGAAGTGTAACATCCTATAACCCAGGTATGCCATGAACTGGATTGTACTTTAGAACGCATCAATAGTAATGGCCCATACTTCTGACTGGGCACCACTCCTGACTACTGCGGTGCCACTCATACTGTGAAAGGGTAGGTGAGTTGCTAGATGCAAAGTCAAAAGGTGACTGTCACAAACCACTGTTCTGAAAGGGTCATTTTCTTATGAAACATAGGAATGAAAAAGAAAAAAAAAAGCATGTTAACTGCTAACCTCTTAAATGTGACCTACGGACGTACGACTCCACCATGAGTGCTGTTTAGTGTCATTCCATTATTATGCAGTAAAAACTCTGTTACTCTTCAGCAAATGCCCATAAATCACAGGGCCTCTCTAATCAGCGTGTTTGTCAGTGTAACTAAACAGTGACATGAGCAACGCTGCAATGCTATTGGCTGTGACAGGTAGATATAAATCTGACTCTAACCAATCAGCTGTGGGTGACAGAGCGTGACCAGCAAGGTGACAGCCAACTGAGGTCCCAGCAAGAGAAGGAACAGGAAACCATCTAAGAGCTGTGAGTAAAGAAAGGGCCTGATTGAGGAAGGTGAGCATGAAACACTGTTCATGCCCTGCTTTATGTCCACTAACAGGGTTCTTAATGTTAATCCACATCTGAATGCTACACTTGCCAAATTAACAGCCTTCACTCTTGAATGTACCCTGCTCAAAGAGATTGGGGTGGTTTTAGAGAAAGAACGTCAAGACGAATCTTGACAGTGCTGCTGGAGATAAGAGAAAATATTTTGAAAGTGGAAGAATGAACATGATCATGAGAGGAAAGGGAAAACATAAAAGAAACTGTATCTGGTATTCTTCACAAATACATTCCTGAATAATACAATGTATTGATAAAAACAAGAAGCATAGAAATATGATAACTGAATATATATGTTACAGACCAAACCCCCATTTTTTTTTTTTACAACAAACTAGTTTAGACTAGGCCCAAGCAGTCTGTCAAAGCAGATAGCATGAACATACTCCACACTAGTCACTAGTTTGGCTTGAAATTGCTCTTTCCTAGGCCAAACCAATTCATCCTATTGCATTTTGGACAAACTGGCTTGGTTTAGACTAAATTAGTTTGTTCTAAAATTGGGTTTTGGCTGGTAACATATCAGTCTAAATTAGTTTGTCCTGCAATATACAGTATATATATATATATACAGTATATATATATAAATATATATATATAGTATATATATATATATATATAGTATATATATATATATATATATACACAGTATATATATATATATATATATACAGTATATATATATATATATACAGTATATATATATAGTATAGTATAGTAAATGACTTGCGGGTAAATGCAGACAGAGGCCATTTATCTGTTCTCATCCTCTTAGATCTGAGTGCTGCATTTGACACCATTGATCATAATATTCTTAGAAATCGCCTTAGTCAATGGGTGGGCCTCTCTGGCAGTGTCTTAAATTGGTTTGAATCCTACCTGGCAGGGAGAAAATTCTTTGTGAGTTGTGGTAATCAAATCTCAAAGACACATGATATCCGATATGGTGTTCCACAAGGCTCTATCCTGGGTCCGCTGTTATTCTCAATCTACATGCTTCCGTTAGGTCAGATTATCTCAGGTTAGAACGTGAGCTACCACAGCTATGCTGATGACACACAGCTGTACTTATCTATAGCACCTGATGACTCCGACTCTTTCGATACACTAACACAATGTCTTACTGCTATTTCTGAATGGATGAATAGTACTTTTCTCAAACTACATAAAGAGAAAACTGAAATTTTAGTAATTGGCAATAATGGATTCAGCGAGGTTATCAGAAATAAACTTGATGCACTAGGTTTAAAAGTTAAGACGGAAGTAAAAAATTTAGGGGTAACCGTTGACTGTAATCTGAATTTTAAATCGCATATTCATCAGACCACTAGGACAGCATTTTTCACTTAAGAAACATAGCTAAAGTTAGACCTCTTATATCATTGAAAGATGCGGAGAAATTAATTCACGCTTTTGTTTTCAGTAGACTAGATTACTGTAACGCACTCCTCTCAGGACTACCCAAAAAAGACATGAATCATTTGCAACGAGTGCAGAATGCAGCTGCTAGAATCCTAACTGGGAAAAGAAAATCCGAACACATTTCTCCAGTTTTGATGTCACTACACTGGTTGCCTGTGTCATTCAGGATTGACTTTAAAATAATGCTTATGGTTTATAAAGCCTTAAATAATCTCGCTCCATCTTATATATCGGAATGCCTGACGCGTTATATTCCAAATCGTAACCTTAGATCTTCAAATGAGTGTCTCCTTAGAATTCCAAAAGCTAAGCTTAAAAGAAGTGGTGAGGCGGCCTTCTGCTGCTATGCACCTAAAATCTGGAATAGCCTGCCAATAGGAATTCGCCAGGCAAATACAGTAGAGCACTTTAAAACACTGCTGAAAACACATTACTTTAACATGGCCTTTTTATAACTTCACTTTAACTTAATACTGATACTGTGTATGTTCAATTCTTCATAATAACTATTCATAGTGGCTCTAAAATCCATACTGACCCCTACTCTCTCTTCTGTTTCTTTTTCCGGTTTCTTTGTGGTGGCGGCCTGCGCCACCACCACCTACTCAAAGCATCATGATGCACCAACATTGATGGACTGAAAGCCAGAAGTCTACGTGACCATCATCATCAGGTCCTTCCATGAAAACCCTAAATACAAAGAGGACTGTTTGACTTATGTTAGGTAGATTGCCCAGAGGGGACTAGGCGGTCTCTTGGTCTGGAACCCCTACAGATTTTTTTTTTCTCCAGCCTTTTGGAGTTTTTTTTTGTTTTTTCTGTCCACCCTGGCCATCGGACCTTACTCTTATTCTATGTTAATTAATGTTGACTCATGTTTATCTTTTATTGTGTCTTCTATTTCTCTATTCATTTTGTAAAGCACTTTGAGCTACATTTTTTTGTATGAATATGTGCTATATAAATAAATGTTGATTGATTGATATATATATATATATGTATGTATATATATATATATATATATGTATATATATATATATATGTATATATATATGTATATATATATATGTATATATATGTATATGTATATATATGTATATATATGTATATATATGTATATACTGTATATTGCAGGACAAACTAATTTAGACGAAGTTTGATATATACATATATACACACATATATATCTATACTAATAAAAGGCAAAGCCCTCACTGACTGACTGACCTCACTCACTCACTCACTCATCACTAATTCTCCAACTTCCCGTGTAGGTAGAAGGCTGAAATTTGGCAGGCTCATTCCTTACAGCTTACTTACAAACGTTGGGCATTCTACGTGTAATGGTCATAAACTGGAACCTATTTTTTGACCATATACTTTAATAGATTGCAGCTCGATGACCGTGAGAGGTGGAGTTGTGTCTCGCATCATCATACCTCCCACGTAATTGATTGCCAGCCCATTTAAGGTAAATATTCGCAGGTGAAGGACTGTGCTTAGCATATTCATAAGTAAAAATATCTGAATCACAAACTGATGTTAATTATATTTTATCTATGAATACTTATTAAATAATTCCAAATAGTCTGTCCGCTTCCTTTCATAGCTTTTCCGATGGTTGTGCTGCTTCCAGGCATGTATTTTGGTATTAAAGCATTTAACCAATCACATTTCAGCCATCATTTGTTGCCAGGCAGAGAGGACTTTACAATCCGTTGTGCAGGCACTCTAACACAGAATAAATGTCGGTTAACCTGTTGCTTCAACCAATCAGATTTTGAGTTGGTGTCAGTACTGCCCTCTAGAAGGCATACGGCGATGTCACCATATTCAGACCCATTGATTGGATAGAAGACGCAGGTTTGATTTTCAGCATTAGCTTCGATGGCAATTGAAAGGGACTTTTTGATGGAACTGAGGCGCACGGATAATCCGTACGACAGAGTGATTGAACTGTTTTTGAGGAAAGAGAGGAGGATGGATTTTGTTTACAAATAATCCAAATTTTTGGTAAGTAAAATGTTGCGATTTTCCTAAATAATATTGCAAGTTTATGAGTTATTATAGTTTATTATAGTCGCTACAGCGGCTGTGGCTGCAGTAGAAAGGAACTTGTTCACCCCTGTTTTGTCTATTCAATAAAGGCATTTATTGTGGCTACAGGAGTTATCTATCTGCGATGCAGCGGCTCTTTATACTATATTTCTGCATATTAAGATGGTTTTTATAACCATAAATTAGACTTTGAGGGGCAGGTTGATTCAGATAGAGCAGTACTGAAGGCCAAGGTGTGAGATGCACGGTCTGCCAATGCACCAGATCATAGGTAAATTTAATGAACATTATAACCCGAAAATAAACAAAACTGTAAAGAGGACCATGATTAAATGAACGGTAAAAAAGTAAGAGCGAAGCGACGGTGACTTATTGAGGCAGGCAGGCCAGAGCACAATAGCATGGGGCTCGATGTAGTGCGCGTTAAGTCGATCTAAAATGCGCGCTCAGATTCGAAAAAAAATATATCTTTTCAAGTTCTATTTGGATATAAGTAGGTTCTATTTATTCAACAGAAATATCTTTGGTAGGAATATAAGTTGGATATATATATTGTAAAGGACCGAGGAGACAGTAGCAAGGGTTGGGGTTTTCCGGCCCCGTATATTGTAAATCAGAACAAAAAAAGCTGGTCAAAATTATAAACAAACAGTTCATATGCGCGACGCGACTCCTGGCGCCGCGCCATTTTATTGGGGAGGAGCCGGAAGTGGAGGGATGCCGGGAAGGACCGCAAGGGAGGATGGGAAGGATGACGTCAGGGCAAGATGGCGGAGGAAGGGCGGAAGTATCGCACTGCGGTCAATCCAGGCCTATGGTGCAGGAAGGTCTTTCTTTCTATGAGGAAGCAGAGGGAGAAAGTTAATACCCCGCCATTCCCTGGCGGCGAATGGTTTCCCAGGTGCTATCGAATCAATCCGCTGCCTCCTACTGCGGCGTGCGTGACACATCCCCCTTAGCCCAGGACCGCCAGGTCGGGCGGACCTAACCGAGAGGTCGTGAATACGAGAGAGGGCATCGGCATTGGCCTGAAGGGTGCCCCGCCGATAAGTGACAGTGAACTTATACGGCTGTAAGTCCAGGAACCACCTGGTGACCCGCGGATTCGACTCTTTGTGTAGGGACATCCACTGAAGTGCAGCGTGATCAGTCACCAGAGCGAACGCGCACCCAGCAGGTAGTACGGAGGTGGGTCACTGCCCACTTAATGGCCAAGGCCTCCCTCTCCACTGCAGCGCACCGGTCTCCCGGTCCATCAGTTTCCGCTAAGGTACATCACAGGGTGCTCGACACCATCGACGCTTTGGCTCAGCCGCGCACCCAGGCCTGTGTCCGGCGCCGGTCTGGAGAATAAACGGAGCCCAAAATCGGGCGTCCGTAACACAGGTGCCGACGTTAGGGCCTTCTTTAGGTCACTGAACGCGTGTTCTGCTTTGTCGGTCCACACCACGTATAGGGGAGCGCCCTTTTTTGTCAGGTCAGTCAAGGGTGCTGCTCTTCGAGAAACGGGAACAAACCGGCGGTAGTAACCCGCAAGCCCCAAGAAAGCCTGCACCTGTTTCTTGGTACTCGGACGGGCCATTCTAAGATGTCTTTAACTTTGGAGCTCTGTGGCGCACCTGTCCTTGTCCCACGAGGTAGCCTAAATATTTGGCCTCCTTTAATCCAAAAACACTTCCGGGGTTTATGCGGAGGCCGGCTTTAGCCAGTGTTCGGAGGACAGCTGCGACCTGCAGTAGATGCTCCTCCCAGGTGCCGGAATAGATGACAACGTCATCCAGGTAAGCGGCGCTATAGGACTGGTGGGGCTTCAGCACTCTATCTACCAGACGCTGGAAGGTCGCCGGGCCCGTGCAGCCCAAATGGGAGGACCTTGTACTGCCAGTGCCCGCTAGGGGTGCTAAAGGCCGTTTTCTCCTTTGCGGATGCCGTTAAAGGAATTTGCCAATACCCTTTGTCATGTCAAGGGTAGTCAGATATCGAGCCGTACTCCAGCCGCCAAGGAGGTCGTCAATGCGGGGCATGGGGTAGGCATCGAACTTGGAGATCTGATTCAGACGTCTAAAGTCATTACAGAACCTCCAGGAGCCGTCTGGCTTGGAGACGAGGACAATAGGGCTGGACCAGGGACTATGGCTCTCTTCAATTATGTCCATGTCCAACATACGTTTCACCTCCAGTTCGACCTCTGCGCGTTTTGCCTCCGGAGTCGGTAGGGCCTCTCCCGGACGATTACCCGGGCTCCGTGACTATATCGTGCTCAATCAGCGGTCCGGCCGGGTGACTCGCTCACTACCTCGGGATGGCTCGGAGTGTTTGGGCTAACTCCTGCCGCTGCTTGGGGTCAGCTCTTCGCCGAGGTTAAGGGCAGTTGTGCTTGCGAAAGGGAGAGTGACCTACGGGAGCTGGGAGCTCCTCTCTATCTCTCAGGGCTTTAACAGGTTGACATGATAGATCCTCTCACTCGGTCGACGATTGGGCTGTTTCACCAAATAGTCGACGAGTCCTTTTCTCTCCTTAACCTCGTAAGGCCCTTGCCAGTGAGCGAGCAGCTTCGAGAGTGGGAGGTCGGACGAGCACCATAACTTCGGTCCCAGGCGGAACTCCCTGAGGACGGAGTTGCGGTTGTAACACCGGGCCTGCGCTGCTTGCGCACGAGTCACGTGCTCTTTTAGGAGGGGCCTGATCTTTGTGAGTCGGTCGCGCAGTTGCGCCACGTACTCAAAATGTTAGAGGAGGGAAGAGCCTCGGCCTCCCAGCCTTCTTTTAGGATGTCGAGGATTCCCGGGGTTGTCGCCCGTATAGTAATTCAAAGGGGAGAAGCCTGTAGAGGCCTGGGGTACCTCCCGGTAGGCAAAAGCACGGCGGGAGGAGCTGGTCCCAGTTCCTGCCGTCCGCGCTGACTACCTTGCGGAGCATCTGCTTAAGCGTCTGATTAAATCGTTCGACCAACCCGCCAGTTTGCGGGTGATAGACTGACGCTTTCAGGTGCTTTATCTGCAGTAATTTGGCTACCTCCTTGAACGTATCCGAAGTGAAGGGTACCCTGGTCCGTGAGGACCTCCTTGGGTATGCACGCGAAAACAAATTAACCAGTTCCCCGCGATGCTTTTAGTATTAGCGGGCGCAGGGGAACCGCCTCTGGGTACCGGGTGGCATAGTCCACCATGACTAGGATATACTTGTGGCCACGGGTTGAGGGCTCCAGGGTCCCACCAAATCGACCCCTATCCTTTCAAAGGGATGTCCACGAGGGGAATAGGGACTAGAGGAGCACGGTCCCTCCTAGGAATCTGGCGGGTCTGGCACTCGGACAGGATTGACAGAACCGCCGGACCTCCTCATTGATCCCAGGCCAGTAAAAGCGGGCTTAATCCTCTCCAGTGTTTTTCGCCCCGAGGTGGGCCTAGGAGGTGAGCATGTGCCAACTCGCATATCTCCCGCCGGAAGGTACGCTGAATTAGCAACAACTTCCGCACCTCGCCCTCATGGGTAGCCACTCGGTACAACAGATCATTCTCAAGGACAAAGAAGGGTTCCCGGTGTGGATCCGTCCGCTGTTGAGCTGTTAGGCAGAACGACGCATTCGGCAAAGCGCGGGAGTCATCATTCCACTGCTCCCTCTTAAAGGAGGCGGCGTGGACCGAAATTGATGGTCCAGGCGCCGAGAGGGTCTTGGGGCCTGGGCCGGAAGAGTTCCTGGCTAGTCCCTTCTCCGCGGAATCTTCGGGTCAAGGTCCGTAGCCACGAAAGGTCCCCGAGACACCAGCGCCCATAGGGCCTGCCCTTGTGCACGGCGTGGAGGCCGCGGGAGGGGTGCCTTTTCCCCTCATAACAAGATCCAACGAGGCCCCGGGAGCGCGAATGGCTTACCGCTGATTCTTTTAGACCAGTCTTGTCCCAAATCACTGGGAAGGGGGTCAGGTAACACAGCGACCGTCATTTGGATTGGTTCCCCTTCCAGGTGACATAGCAGTGAGCGGAACGATATGACCTAGTCCCCCATGCACACAGGTGACCAACAAATGCTGTTTTAACCACTGTTGCGGTAAGACAAACGGCGAGCAACAATGGTAATGTTGCTGCGGAATCAAACAAAGCCACCACGGCGTGCCCATTTAGCAACACCACTCCCGTATTGGACTCGCCAAGGGATGCGGCGGGGTACAATACCTCTCCGATGATGTCCAGCTGCAATCCATAGGCTCCGGGGCGATGTGATGGGGCAGTTTGGCAGCAGGTGACCGGTCTCGCCACACTTGAAACAGCGGCGGACCCGGCCTCTCTGGCTCTGGCTGGCGCTTCTGCAGCGTCGAGGGCTCGGGGTGGCCGCCCGTCCCTGCGGTTCCAGCGAGCAGGCTTTTCTGACCCCCAAGTCGGAGGACCGCCAACGGACGCTCCAGGGCGTCGAGGAGGCCCGACATGTTCTGATAGGCGTGTCCCCGGACCTGCTGGGCGAGGGAACTGGGCATCGCATTGACCAGGCCTTCACAGGCCACCCGCTCGACCACTTTCCGCCCGTCGGGTCTCTGGCCGTAGCCAGCGGCCCATCTTGCCCCAGAACTCAGCGCCTGGGCGCGGCGGCTTTTGGGTCAAAGACCCAGTTCCGCCATTCGCCGCCTGCTGGCCCGGGCTAATGCCGTAGCGGGCCAGTATTTTGGGCTTGAAGAGGTCGTAATTAGCGGCCTCCTCCTCAGGGAGGTCATAATAGGCCCGCAGCGCGGGTCCCTTCAGGTATGGCGCCAAGATGGACGCCCACTCGGACCGCTGCCACTCGTTCGGGTGGCGTCCTCTCAAACATGCCCAGGTAGGCATCGGCGTCCTCCGAAGGGCCCGCCGGACCATAGGAGGCGGCTGCCTGGCGGGTCTGGTCTCGCCCGTTGGGCTTCCACTAACCTGGCCTCGTGGCCTCCAGCTCCCGGTGGTGGCGGCTTGCGCAGCTGCAGCGCCTGGAGCTGGTCATTCATCCTGCAGCACGTGTTGAGGTCCTGTCCCTCCGTCATTCCGGGATCTCTCTATCCTGCCGACTGCGCCACTTGTAAAGGACCGAGGAGACAGTAGCAAGGATTGGGGTTTTCCGGCCCCGTATATTGTAAACAAACAAAAACAGGTCAAAATTATAAACAAACAGTTCATAATGCGCGCGCCGACTCCTGGCGTCGCGCCATTTTATTGGGGAGGAGCGGAAGTGGAGGGATGCGGGAAGGACCGCAAGGGAGGATGGGAAGGATGGCGTCAGGGCAAGATGGCGGAGGAAGGGCGGAAGTATCGCACTGCGGTCAATCCAGGCCTATGGTGCAGGAAGGTCTTTCTTTCTATGAGGAAGCAGAGGGAGAAAGTTAATACCCCGCCATTCCCTGGGCGAATGGTTTCCCAGGTGCTATCGAATCAATCCGCGGCCTCCTACTCGCGCGTGCGTGACAAAATATATATATATTTGAATTCAAAGACGCCCCAAAAATCAGAGTGAAAAAATTATGTGGCAGGCTAGTCCATTTTGCCAAAATTTAATTGCAGAACTCAAAATTGTACGCAGCACTTTGTATGGCCCCTGTGTTCTTGTATACATGCCTGACAACATCGGTGCATGCTTCTAATGAGATGACAGATGGTGTTGTGGGGATCTCCTCCCAGATCTGGACCAGGGCATCACTGAGCTCCTGGATAGTCTGAGGTGCAACCTGGTGGCATTGGATGGACCAAAACATAATGTCCCAGAGGTGTTCTATTGGATTTAGGTCAGGAAAGTGTGGTGGCCAGTTAATGGTATCAATTCCTTCATCCTCCAGGAACTGCCTGCATACTCTCACCACATGAGGCCAGGAATTGTCATGCACCAGGAGTCACTGTACCAGCATAGGGTCTGACAATGGGTCCAAGGATTTCATCTTGATACCTAATGGCAGCCAAGGTGCCTTTGTCAAGCCTATAGCGGTCTGTGTGACCCTCCATGTATATGCCTCCCCAGACAATCATTAACCCACCACCAAACTGCTCATGCTGAATGATGTTACAGGCAGCATAATGTTCTCCATGGCTTCTCAGACCCTTTCACTTCTGTCACATGCTCAGGGTGAACCTGCTCTCATCTGTAAAAAGCACAGGGCACCAGTGGTGCATCTGCCAATTCTGGTATTCTATGGCGAATGCCAATCGAGCTGCAAGCTGCTGGGCAGTGAGCTCAGGGCCCATTAGAGGACATGGGGCCCTTGGGTCACCCTCATGAAGTCTTTCTGGTTGTTTGGTCAGAGACATTCACACAAGTGGCCTGCTGGAGGTCATTTTGTAGGGCTCTGGCAGTGCTCATCCTGTTCCTCCTTGCCCAAAGGAGCAGATACTGGTCCTGCTGATGGGTTATGGACATTCTATGGCCCTCTCTAGCTCTCCTAGAGTAACTGCTTGTCTCCTAGAATCTCCTCCATGCCCTTGAGACTGTGCAGGGAGACACAGCAAACCTTCTGGCAATGACACGTATTGATGTGCCATCCTGGAGAAGTTGGACTACCTGTGCAACCTCAGTAGGGTCCAGGTATCGCCTCATGCTACCAGTAGTGACACTGACACTGACACTGACCAAATGCAAAACTAGTGAAGAAACAGTCAGAAAAGATGAGGAGGGAAAAAGGTCAGTGGCCTCCACCTGTTAAACCATTCCTGTTTTGGGGGTCATCTCATTGTTGCCCCTCTAGTGCATCTGTTGTTAATTTCATTAACACCACAGCAGCTGAAACTGATTAACAACCCCCTCTACTACTTAACTGACCAGATTGATATCCCATAAGTTTCATTGACTTTATGCTATACTCTGATTAAAAAGTGTTCCTTTAATTCATTTGAGCAGTATATATATATATATATATATATATATATATATATATATATATATATATATATATATATATATATATATATATCTATATCTATATCTATATCTATATCTATATCTATATACACTAGCAAAATACCCACTTACTTGAGAAATTACTGCCTTAAAATTTTTATTAATAAGAAAATTAAACCTTTTTAAACTGAGGGAAAATATACAGTACCAATAATTATTTGTTATGGATCTCTTTGTATACCACATTGTGAGTTCGGCCCTCCGCTTGTAATATGACCAAGCTGTGCACTGAGCTTACTCTTGAGCATGCAACGTACAGTTGGCCATGTGAACAGTAATCTTGTTTCAAATCTCACAGCTTGGATTGCTGCTGTCATAATCGGTTTGAGTTTCATGGTTTGTTTCAATTACGACAGTATTTGTAGGACTTGTGTTGAAGTGACATTCGGCATCTGTCAAGCGTTGTATACAACCGGTTTCATCGATAACTTCACATCCAGCTTTTGAGAGTTTAAACATTCATAAACATCAAAGTGTCCACTACTGAAATCGTCACCTGTGAATCTAAGATGTTTAAGAGGCATTCGCAGTTGTCGAAAGTTGTAAAATATTTGGCCATTTCGGTACACTTGAAAGCGACAACCGAACAATTCAGCGGCAGCCATCAACTCACATGCAGATCCATAGGTGAAGGGCTTAAGTATTTCACTCTTATAGTGCTCCTGTGTAGTATAATTATCTCCTGTACCGTCATCAGTCCACACCTTGAACCTGTCCCAGTCATTCAATACATAAGACACAATGTTCCTCCGGATATCAAGAGTGAGCCTGTTACGGCCCTGCAATATGTAACAAAGAGAATGGAAAAGGCAGGTACCATCTCCGGGCATGGAAACCACTCTGTAAGTGACAGTTCTTTGATCAATGGTGATCACCTTGACAGACATGTTAATGGGGTTACGGTTGGAATGATAAAGGAAATGGGTACCTGAACAATGTAAAGTAGGTCTAAAATACCTACACAATAACTATAATCGTAATAAATGAACAATGAACAAACAGCAGAGAAGCTGTGGATTAAATTAAAAGGCTGTAGTTATCAGCAGGGAGACGTGAATCCCGTGGCGTAGCAAGGAAGGCAATACAGAGACTGGAGTGACGGATGGCCTTATATAGGCAGGCAGCCAACAACGTGGGAGGCATTGGGATGGGAGACCCAACGGCGCCTCCCACGGTGACCGAGCTGCAGGCTATGGACGTATATATGTACGTAAGTAGGATTTAGTTAGCGTTGGGAACCCGCGTACCAAATTTCTTGAAGATGGGCCCATAAGTAACAAAGACCATTGAAAAGTTCAATATGGCGGCCAACATTGGCATCATACCACCGAATAAGTACATACACTGGCTTCAGTTAGCGCAGGGAAGCCGCCTACCAAATTTCGTGAAGATGGGGCCATAAATAAGAAAGTTCAACATGGCGGACGTTGTCGACCGTTATGACCTTTATGCGTAAAATTTTGAAATGAAACCTGCCTAACTTTTGTAAGTAAGCTGCAAGGAATGAACCTGCCAAATTTCAGCCTTCCACCTACACGGGAAGTTGGAGAATTAGTGATGAGTCAGTCAGTGAGTGAGTGAGCGAGCGAGCGAGTGAGTTTATATATATATCATCTTTCATTTTCGGCACCGCATCCAAGTGGCAGCCTTTCCAGCAGCTCTATATATGACTTTATCTTTTTACCTTTTTATCTCTATTTTTCTCTATTTCACTGATCACTTCTACCACTTTCTTTTATGTGGAATTGCTCCCTGGACACTTTTTACTATTTTTACTACTTGACATGGATTTTTACACTCCGAGAATCGCCTATTCAAGTAGTCAGCTTAAAGCACTGAGAAGAAATGCTCATATCGAAAGATGATATCGGGGCAGTCGAGCCGGCACAAAGATAAAAGATAAGATTAAATCGAGACAACTTGAGAGAAAATGGCGTTATAAACCGTCGGTGCCTTCTATGATCCTGGGAAATGTAAACTCACTACCAAATAAGATCGATGAACTGGCTGTGCTGGTGAAAAATGTCAGAACCTACAGAGAATGCAGCTTGCTCTGTTTTAGTGAAATGTGGCTAACAACTACCATCCCAGATGCTAACAAGGAGCTACCCAGGTTTAGCACAGTTAGAGCGGACAGAGACACAAGTACCTGTGGAAAGAAGAAAGGAGGAGGACTCGCTCTCTATGTCAATACAAAGTGGTGCAACTCAGGACATGTAAACGTTAAAATCTCCAATTGCTGCAGGGACATCGAACTGTTGGCCGTAAGTCTGCACCCCTATTACTTGCCCAGAGAGTTTGGACACGTAATTGTTGTTATTGTTTACATCCCCCCTCAAGCGAACGCGGAGATAGCGAGTGGCATCATACATTCCGTAGTTGCTAAGTTACAAACGCAGCACCCTGAGGCACTTGTGCTAATCGCTGGAGACTTTAACCATGTAACGCTGGACAAAACATTACATGCCTTCTCCCAGTATGTGGATTGTAATACCCAGGGAAACAGGACTATCAACCAACTGTATGCAAACATTAAACACGCATACAGCGCCACCCCACTGCCTGCGCTTGGGAAAGCAGATCATAACCTGGTTCTGCTTCAGCCTCACTACAAACCAAGAGTGAGGGCGCTACCTACAACCACACGCTCATTCAGGAAGTGGTCCCCTGAGGCAGAGCAGGCTCTGAGAGACTGCTTTGGAACTACAGACTGGGATATATTGCTGGGATCACATAGTGAGAACATTGAAGAGGCTGTTGAATGCACAACTGATTACATCAACTTCTGTATGGACATTGTAGTTCCAGTAAGAACAGTATGCTGCTATGCTAACAACAAGCCATGGATTACATGTGACATCAAAGGCCTTTTGAACCAGAAGAAAAGGACTTTTAAAGGTGGTGATCAGCATGAGCTCAAGCGCGTGCAGAAGGAACTCCGAGTCCAGCTCAGGGCGGCAAAAAAGCAGTACAGGAGAAAGCTGGAGCAGAAGTTGCAGAACAACAGCATGAAGGAAGTGTGGGATGGGATGAAGATTATCACTGGCTGCAGCTCGAAGTGGGGTGCCGCCATCAAGACAGACATGGAGAGAGCAAACCAAATGAACAACTTCGTTAATAGGTTTGATCACCCTAACCCACTCTCACCTCGGTACTGCATCCTCCAACCATCCTTCTGCTGATACCAGCATAGGTGAGACATTCCCACCCACAATTACAGCAGCCCATGTAAGCAGAGAGCTGAAAAGACATCGTGCCAGCAAAGCAGCGGGTCCAGATGGTGTATCGCCACGACTGCTGAAGGCCTGTGCGTTGGAACTGGGGAGTCCTCTACAGCGCATCTTCAACCTGAGCCTGGAACAGGGGAGAGTCCCAAGGCTTTGGAAAACATCTTGTATCACCCCTGTCCCAAAGGTATCACATCCTAGTGAGCTGAATGACTTCCGGCCTGTTGCTCTGACGTCACATCTGATGAAGACCATGGAATGGCTGCTGCTTCACCACCTCAGGTCCGCCATGCCCTCGACTCTCTGCAGTTCGCATACCAGGAGAAGGTGGGAGCGGAGGATGCCATCATCTATATGCTACACCGATCCCTCTCCCACCTGGACAGAGGCAGTGGTGCTGTAAGAATTATGTTTTTGGACTTCTCTAGCGCCTTCAACACCATCCAACCTCTGCTCCTTAGAGACAAGCTGACTGAGATAGGAGTAGACTCACACCTGGTGGCATGGATTGTGGACTATCTTACAGACAGACCTCAATATGTGCGTCTTGGGAACTGCAGGTCTGACATTGTGTTCAGCAATACAGGGCGCCGCAGGGGACTGTACTTTCTCCGGTCCTGTTCAATCTATATACATCAGACTTCCAATATGACTCGGAGTCCTGTGACATGCAAAAGTTCGCTGATGACACTGCTATTGTGGGCTGCATCAGGTGTGGGCAGGAGGAGGAGTACAGGAAGCTAATCAAAGACTTTGTTAAATGGTGCGACTCAAACCACTTACACCTTAACACCAGCAAAACCAAGGAGCTGGTGGTGGATTTTAGGAGGCCCAGGCCCCTCATGGACCCTGTGATCATCAGAGGTGACTGTGTGCAGAGGGTGCAGACCTATAAATATCTGGGAGTGCAGCTGGATGACAAATTGGACTGGACTACCAATACTGATGCTCTATGTAAGAAAGGTCAGAGCAGACTATACTTTCTGAGAAGGTTGGCATCCTTCAACATCTGCAGTAAGATGCTGCAGATGTTCTACCAGACAGTTGTGGCGAGTGCCCTCTTTTACGCGGTGGTGTGCTGGGGTGGCAGCATAAAGATGAAAGATGCCTCACGCCTGGACAAACTTGTTAAGAAGGCAGGCTTTATTGTAGGAGTAAAGTTGGACAGTTTAACATCTGTGGCAGAGCGACAGGCATTAAGCAAACTCCTGTCAATCATGAAGAATCCACTGCATCCACTTAACAGTGTCATATCCAGACAGAGGAGTAGCTTCAGTGACAGACTTTTGTCACTGTCTTACTCCACTGACAGACTGAGGAGATCGTTCCTCCCCCACACTATGTGACTCTTCAATTCCACCCGGGGGAGTAAATGCTAACATTACTCAAAGTTATTGTCTGCTTTTTTATTTTTATCATTTTTTTTTTTTTCTTTTCATTTTTATTACTATTTAATTTAATATTGTTTCTTTGTATCAGTATACTGCTGCTGGATTATGTGAATTTCCCCTTGGGATTAATAAAGTATCTATCTACCTAATATGTTCAAATTTTATCCAGTAAGAAAAAGACAGAATACATGTGTGTAAATGAGAGGGAGGTCAGTGAAATGGTGAGGATGCAGGGAGTAGAGTTGGCGAAGGTGGATTAATAGTACAGAGTAATGGAGATTGTGGAAGAGAGGTGAAAAAGAGAGTGCAGGCAGGGTGGAATGGGTAGAGAAGAGTGTCAGGATTTGTGACAGACGGGTAACAGCAAAAGTGAAAGGGAAAGTCTACAGGACAGTAGTAAGACCAGCTATGTTATATGGGTTGGAGATGGTGGCACTGACCAGAAAGCAGGAGACAGAGCTGGAGGTGGCAGAGTTAAAGATGCTGCGATTTGCTTTGGACGTGACGAGGATGAACAGGATTAGAAATGAGTACATTAGAGGTTCAGCTCAACTTGGATGGTTGGGAGACAAAGTCAGAGAGGCGAGATTGCATTGGTTTGGACATGTGCAGAGGAGAGATTCTGGGTATATTGGGAGAAGGATGCTAAGGAAAGAGCTGAAACGGAAGAGGAAAAGAGGAAGGCCTATTGGCGAAGGTTTATGGATGTGGTGAGAGAGGACATGCAGGTGATGGGTGTAACAGAACAAGATACAGAGGACAGGAAGATATGGAAGAAGATGATCCTCTGTGGCGAACCCTAATGGGAGCAGCCGAAGAAGAAGATGTTAAAATTGTACCCATTATTCAAATGTTAATTTCTATATTTTTTACATTTTTACATTTGTAAATTCTAGTGTGATAAAATGACATGTTTGACTATTGAAATATATGCAACTGAGGGTCATGTTATCAACTTTTCTGATGTGCACATTAGGGAAGAACTCAACTACTTTATTCAATAAGATTGATCATTTCTGAGAAACTGTGGTGGGCTGGCACCCTGCCCAGGGTTTGTTTCCTGCCTTGTGCCCTGTGTTGGCTGGGATTGGCTCCAGCAGAACCTCATGACCCTGTAGTTAGGATATAGCGAGTTGGATGATGGATGGATGGATTTCTGAGAAACACATCTCAGAATAGGCATATATAAACATTCTTGGGTAACACTAAAAAGTGAAAACAAATTCATTGAATATTTTTATTATTGTACATAGTGTAACTAGTGGTGCACACAGCCAGGCTGAATGATAGCCACTGCTTAGAGAAGCTGTGTTGCCAGCAAAGCATTTCTTTATTTTTGAACTTTTCATCACATGTTAAGATAACACATTGAGGTGTCACATTTGTAGTATATGGAGTATTCTTTATTGATTGATCATATAAGGACACCTTATAGCAGAAGGCCACGCAGGGAGTAGAAAATTGCACAAAAGACAAGGAAAGATCAAATACTGTAAAAATACAAGACACATATAGTAGCTGCATAGAATGTTTGATAAAATACAGGAGACCATTCTGCCAATCAAGCTGCTTCAGTTATCTAATAGCTAAGTTGTTCCAATAACGTATTCCTGATACTTTTTAAAAGCAGTCAAGGTTCTCAGTTCAACTGCATATCAAAGTAATCTGTTCTAATTCTCATGACTCTTTGCATGAAGAAATGTTTCTTGGTTTTAGTCTTAAAGTCACTTTCCCTTAATTTCTGTCCTCGAGTGTGAGATTCCCTATTTACATGAAAAAATTCTGGTAGATCAACTATAATATGGGCTTTAAGAATTTTGGATTTCTGGATTAGATCTCAAACTAGCCTTCTCTACTCCACATGAAACAGGCTCAGTTCCCTTGTCTTCAGCACAGTTCTCAGTGCTGCTATGTTTTTTCTATAGTATGGTGACCAGAATGCACAGAAGTCATCCAGATATGGATGCATCAGTGCCTTATGCAGACTAAACATAACATCCCTGCAATTTTTATGATATATGCTAAGATTTTACTTGCACATTGCCTACACAATGAGAAGGTTGACTCCACATAAATCCCACATGAAGCGTTTTTGTTGGTTAACCAACATGAAATGCACTAGTCACATCCACATAAATATTTAGTGTGTAACTGTATCAAACACACTTTAAACTTTTAAGTAAATCATATTGTATATTTTGCTTTGTCTGCCACTCCAATTTTCTGTTCAAAACAGAGCCTACACTTATTGGCTTGGCAAACATACAGCCTTTATTTTATATAGCATTTGTCTTTAGCAAACATAATCCCATGGCACTTCACAAGCCTAACATCAGTTACAATAGGAGACTGATAGTATATTCAGCCAGGACAGTTCAGTTCATTCTTATTTTCTCTTTTGCTTAATCTTTCAGCCTCATGTAAATACAATGTACACATACCGTACAAGGCACTGACAGCTCTTTGTCTTTGTAATGTTATTTGTGATACTGCTCATTATAAAAGATGTCTGGTTGACCGAGTGAAATTGTAATTATATCACGAAGAATTAGAATTCATCCATTTCTTTTCCCATTCCTTTGCAGTTCAATGTCACACTTACAATTCACCGTGTGTTGCTGCTTCTGACCTGGGTCCCGTGCAGAGTGCAATCCTATAATGCTCCTGTGTTCTCTGATCGACTTCAGCTTGCAGAGAGCTTGCTTGAGATGACATTGATGGGAATATCATTTTTCTGTATGACATAAAGTGAAATGATGAGACAAAATTGCAGAGCAGGCCTTTATCTGACCCTGTAGCTTCAGCAACACAGAAATATACTTCGGATGGCTGTTAAAGGCGAAATGAAGTAATCGACTGAGATCATGTGTGGTGAATAATATTTCAAAATTATATTTCATATGTAATGATGCCCTATATATATTTAATATAGGGGCATCACCATTTTGTTCATAGCTGCAGCACAGTGGGTTCAAGTCCAGCCTGGATCAGCGGGGGTTAAAATTTTTATTTGTCCGAGTTTTTATTTTCTAGTTTCCTGGGCTCCCTCCCATATCAAAAAGTCATCGAAATTTGACAGTAAATACAGTAAGTGTGTCTTGTAATGGACCAGTATTCTCTCCATAGTTTGGTTCCTACTTTACAAGTGATGCTTTTGGGCTCCTTCTTCTAGAAAAAGCTGGACAGATGCAAATCATTTATAATATGTCATCTGGCATCTAAAATCCTGAAGTACTCAACTATAAAGGGAGTTCTGCTGTGCACGGATACTTTGAACTGCAGGACATACGCAGCAGGAAGCATCCATTTTAGATGCCATTGGTATGACTCTGCTTGCTGTCTGTCCAAAAACACAGGAGGTCAGCTGTCTAACCTACACCACCACAATATGTATTTGCTATCATTTCTCTTGCCTGAGGGCCAAAGGGACATTTGCTCGACCACTTGTACATTTCAAGGAGCCATGACCACTTCTGGTGTCCCTGAATGTTCCGTGCTGTTGGACACAGACATATGTATTGCTAGAAGTGCACCATAGGCTATGTACAAAGACTGCCACAGTCCTATTACTGCTGAGCAGTTACAAACATTTATTTACTGAGCCCACTTTTAAATTTACTGCACCTCCAGGCAGCAATCCATAAATACACTTCTGAATAACAAAACACTCTGTTGCAGTTTGAGGCAGTTAAAAGTCATCTATTAAGTGTTGTGTTTCATATTAATCATTAGTGGCAAGCAGCCAGTTACTGCTACATCTGACCATTGACATGGCTGTGGAAGACGAGGGTCAGGAGGCTACAATCTGGAATCTCCTTTGGTCTAATCCCTGCCAAACCAGTGTGGACGCCTTCATTGCTGACTCACAGGCTTCATAGTTTTAAGTGCTTTTTTAAGTCAAAGGGTAGGGTGGATGTCCTTTTCCCTCTTGCTTGGCCGGGAAGCCTTTCTAGTGGACAGTTCATGGTGACGTCCCAGTCAGGGTCGGCAGTATTTTCTTTTCTGGTTGGGAGCTTGCCATAATGAAAGGACCGAGGGACAATGCTTCCAGGGACAATGTGTTCTCCTAATACGCTGGGTGGCAGCAACCCTCTGGTGGGAGTCCTGTTTGCGTTCCTGCAGGACTATTGGGCAGCCATTTTGGGGTACCTGAGTGCCGCCAGGGGGAGGCTACATTGTCCTAGGGAGGTTTTGACTAATCGGGAAGTGCTAACTTGAGGCAATATTGTTATACTGGAAGCAATTTAAAAATACAAATTGTGTAATAATAGTTCTTTAATATTTTGTGCATATGCACTCTTGAAGACTTTCTTATAGCACAACACCACTACTTCAGCTGCCCACGTACTTCATGTAGTTAGCAGCATTGCAGAAACAAATCACACCTGATACACACCTAAAAATCTATCGGAAGTTGCAGGGAGCCAAGGCTGATTGTAGCTTGAAGCTCAGTTTGACTTTGGATGCCAGTAGTGAGAGTACATCTCATCTGTTAACATTCCCAGAATAAAATGGCAAGAGCCAAATTCAAGGGCCCTATTCTGCTAACCGAATAGGAAGAGACAGAAAACTCTTCCTTCTGAAAACTAAGAACATGTTTATTGAGCCTAACTTTATTTTGAATGGTGTCCATTGGTTTTCTGGCTAAGAAAAGAGTTTCCTATTAAGTGTATTGTGATGGAGTCTTCGTTTTACATGAAAAATGGAGGTGAATAAACCTACCTAGCATGGCAGGATTTAAGCAGTTGCCCAGTTAGGTTCAGAATTTCAGAAATCACTCTATTTAGATCACATTTGACTTCATATACAGTATTTCATAATTCATATATTTGCATGATTGGTACACAGAGAGAATGTGCAAACACCACACAATATTGTGCAGGCAGTGGTGATATTATTAGGTGTGTAGTTTAATTATTACACAGGATTGAAAGAGAACTTTTTAATAAGCAGTACTTGGAGGCATTGCCATTTATACAAGCACTTTAGTCAAAAATTACTGATCTCTATTACATCAGCGTCTGCACACCCACACACCAACAGCAGACATTACTAATCATACTGTTAAGTGTTTATTAATAGACTTTACTAATCAATTATCATTGCAAAGGCCATGATTTAATACACATAAGAGGCTGATGTGATTAAAATATCTGAACAATCAAAGCGGGTGTCTGATCCAAAAACACACAGGAACCCTGGAGCTGTGCGCACCACTATCCACTGAGCCACTGTGCCTGATTCATTATCATAAATTCTAAAATTGTCTATGTAAAAAATATTGCAATTTTGGTCTTAGGATACAAGTTCTGAGTTAACTGTGAGTTCACATTATTCACCTGATGAACTAGTGACTTCTGAGTTCCCTTGCTACCCTCTCAGTCAAATATGACTTACCCGTAGTGCAGTATTGTTTAGTTCAAACTCTGAGAGTAACCAGATTAACAAAAATAAGAAAGTAATGTTAAAAATCTCAACGTAATGCCTCCATTCACACAGATTTACCCAAACGTGAAAACATTAATTATTAAACCGTAATGCCAGAACTCTGTCTGTGGAGGAGAGGAAAACAAAAACTACCAAGATGACCCACGCATTTCATTCAAATACAATATCTGCTCAAAAATTGGGTAAATATGAAAATATATGTGTGTGTGTGTGTGTGTGTATAGTCAGAAATATCTGACAATGAAAAAATACAAAGTTCAGCTCTTTCCTCAAGAGCCGTGTCTGCCCCAAGTTTTTCTGTTTAATGGTTATCTATTCAGAGCGTGTGTATAATGGCACAGATCAGAGGGCCTCAAAGACTCCTTTAAGATCTTTAAAATGAAATCAGCATATTCCAGTCTTTCCCCCTGCAGTGTTTTTCCTAAACTCAAAATTTAATAAAACCGTGCGCAATTTTGAATTTGCTTGCATCGGCAGCCCTGATGGAATTCGTATCTGTCGACCAAGTTTTAAACCATGCTGTACTTCAGGGCTCCTCTTTTTTTTTTTGGATCAGACACCCGCTTTGCTTGTTCGGATATTTTAATCACATCAATCTATTTGCGTATTAAATTGAATTAATAAATATATAAGGCTTCCTTAGTAGGAGACTTCTGAATCGCAAATTGACGAAAAGGCCACTGTAGTCGGCAGACACTGCATTTCAGTCAAGAAACGGTCCTTTCATTGCAGAAAAAAAAAGGAAAAGCAAATTTTACATGCTCCCCTTTTATACTACAAGTGGCCAAGTGTTGTGCCGCACACTATGCTTGAATACGCTGAGCACAAGACTGTTGTCCACAGGCATTTCTCTTCCAGAGTTCCATTTTGTATCATTGGAAGCTTGCTTTGGTGTGTCTAATGTTACTTAACGCGGTTCCAAATATGGAAATTCAATGGAGCTTTAAGCAAGAATTTAAATCTTTGAAGGCTGAATTAACAAGAGACATGATGATTGCATTTTTTTGGAGTAGCTTTATAGCTTTAGACTTTATAACCTTGGTGGCATAATAAAAAGATATGGTCAGTCTATAGCAAAAATTTGTCTTGTGATTTATTTAATTGGCCACAAGGCTAGAAGATGGAAAGCCAAAGTAGGAGAAAGGTTTGCTCATTGCTTTTTCGGAATCAACAACAGCATATTTTAATGCTCTGACATCCCATCTAGGCAGGACTGTCTTAACGAAGGTACTGGCAGGGAGCCCCAGGAGCATAGGGGCCCATTATGTTTTCAATGTCTATGTAAGTTTCTGTTTGCTATCAAAACAGGGGCCCCGGCGCACTACTTTGCCTGGGGGCCTACGATACTGTTAAGATGGCCCTGCATCTAAGGTTAAATCTGAGCAGGATACAGAGAGTTCAATAATAGATGAAGGGATGTATAACATCGACACCATAAAGAGACACTTCAGCTGTCCTTCAAGTTAACAGAGGACAGTTTTCAGTATGGCAACTCTGCTGGCAAAAACTGACCTCAAACAAATTCTCCAATCCATTGAAGAAGTAGAGGGTGAGAGAAATCTGTGTTTTGCTGTAAATGGAAATATATTTTAAAAACTTCCGAATGACTTTTTATTCTTGTCAGTTTAAGCAGTTTGGACTGTCAGCAGCCACTTGCATTGGCCCTGAAAAAAGGTGTCAATTTTTCTTTTCAGATGATATGCACACTGCAGTCTGTCATAAGCTCCTCTTCATTTAGGGAGTTGTTTTACCTTCTGCAAGTTTATGTTTTTCAACCCACAGTGTGCACTCGCACACACACACACTACTGCCCAGCCTTTGGGCAACTGAATATTTTGAAAATCATTTAAGCTATGAACAGGTGAGGAGCACTACTGGACTGGAAGAAACGAGACCTGAAAATGATGACATGTGGAATAAAATGTCATTTCAGCTCCCAGCTCCTATGCTGGTGCCGGGGGGCTACACTGTGCAGAACGCATGCTGTCTGCTTCCTCCTCCACCCGTCCCCCTCTACTGGTAGATAATGGTTTAATAAGCAGTCTGGTTTTTATTTAAAACACTAGTAGTAACTGCAGATCACATTTCTCACTCTGTGGGTTTAAAAATAATACATACGCTCATTTCTGCAATGTAAAACGACACTATATCAAATCAAACATTTCCATATGTTGACTAGTGCTGGACGGGTGTATCGCCTGGAGCATTGTAAACTCACAGAGGGTGTGGGCACATCCCTGCCTCACTATGCTTTGGGCTGTGGCGTCACCTAGTGGGCATATTGAGAACACTTTGCTTTCTTTTCCTCTCTCCTTTTTATTTTGTTTTTCTATTCAAGCCAGTCAAGCGTTGCCTCCTTAACCTCTGGACTGATTCAATTGTTAAAGCAGTCTGAGCATAAGAATTGGCCAGCCTGAACAAGTTAGCTTTTGGGTCAAAGGTCAAGTCAACACTAACTCTTCAATGGAGCAACGTCTCAATGTGCACAAGAAGGTCGCTTCAGACAGGCGCCCTGAGTTTTCTGGGTCGGCAGGGAGGGCACCTCAGGTAACTCAAATACTCCTATCGTCCACCCCAGCTGTGCACTTTGGGAATTCCATCCATCTATTTATTGTTATCTAAGCACAAGTCAGGGATATCTCCTCAACAGGATACCAGAACTTCAGGTATTGATAAATTCAATGTGAATAACTGGGCCAGTGTCATTTATTCTCCAGTTAGGACTGAACCAATCTGTGTCCATAGCTAAGAAAGCCAGGAACAGCAGTATTTCCACTTCTCCTCTGGGTCAAGCATAAGAACAGCACTCCAACGGCCTGAGGGACAGGGGGCCTGCTACTGTGCGTCTGTCAGCCATTGAGACAGACAAACAGAGGACTTTTTAATGCAAGGCACTCGCCCACGTAATCAGTCATTTCAGAAAGGTTAAAAGGTAACAGAAGAAAGAAGAGAAACACGCCGTCGTCCCACAAATAAATACACACTGAGACTGAAACAGAGCCTAAGGGCGTGCGGCATGATTACACACAAGCCATTCACCATCCCAAGTCATTTGACTGTGCGGCTCGTGCATTTGACGCTTTTACAAGTGGAGCACCGTAAACTAAACACAGTAACGTGCTTAGTGTCACACTGTGAGCAAGTGCAGGGACTCCACGTATAATCACAAACTTTCACCTTAAATAGAAAATAATGGAAATTAGAGAGTTTGAATATTTTATAGGTTTATTTACCCACACATCCATCCTTTGAGCAACTAATCCATGATAGTGACACAGGATGCCTTTCTTGTACGAAAAACTAAACAGTAATACAGGGCATGTGCACACCTTCACAATATACTGTAGAGCAGCCAATCAAGTAAAGTATTTATAAAAATGTTAACAAAAATGTACATCCATCCTCTCTCTAACCTGTTTTTATCCAGGTCAGGATCATTAGAGTTGGTGCCCACCCTGGCAGCATCAGGTACAGGGCAAGAATAAACCCTGGATAGGATTTCATCATACATAAACCCACATCAGGTCATTTTGGAATCAATAATGAACCTAACATACATACACACACATCTTTGGAATCTGGGAGGAAAAATTAACACACCCAGGGCTACTAGCACAGACTTCTGGGGAACAGGCAAACTCCCCATACACAGAATGTCCCCTGAATTCAAGCAGCAGCACCACTCTAATTACAGGTAGTAATAATTAACACTTTGAAAGCAGCAACCTACAATAAAGATTCCAGAATATATGAATTTGTGTAACAGATCCAAGGTGTTGACACAGTGTTCTACATTTGATTTTTTAGGGACCTCCAAGTGAACTGTTGGTCTTCAGTTTGAAGCCATTAAAGACTGGAGGCACTTTATGTACCCAGAGCTTCTTTATGCTAGATTACAGGAAGACTACTGACATATCTGGACCTGGCAGATGTGATTTTTTTGGGTGAAAGTGCAATATGGATTCTTCATCCCAACCTGATCACAACTCTGTTGGATACTGTATTTTATGTGGAATGGACTGTTCTCAATTGATCTCTTGTAAAATGAGAACATCCACAACATCTACTTTTGATTCCATGCCCTCAGAATGGATGATCATGTCTGGGGAGTTTTGGACCTGCAGTACCAATATCCCAATGTGACAATGCATGCTAAGACCACTTAAGACCCTCACCTGGCTAGACTAGACTGGCTTTCTTCATAATTCCAAATTACTCTCAAGACCCTGATGTTCTCCTTTAGTCACCAGCTACAGTGAGTAAGTGAAGCAAAATCAAATATCACCACACTGCTTTGGTTAAAAATCTTTTCAGCTTCGTAGAGTCCACTTTATAAATCTCATTTCATTTACATATGCATGTATTCTAAAACTTTCAGTCTTCATTACTAGTCCCACAGACCAAAGACATGCAGGTTAGGTGGATTGGCGATTCTAAATTGGCCCTAGTGTGTGCTTGGTGTGTGGGTGTGTTTGTGTGTGTCCTGCAGTAAATATTTATCTGTTTCATTCACATTTTTTATCTTTTATGCATGTAACAGAACATTTTCAAACTCACTTAGTCCAATTCAGGTTTGAAAGTGCCCAGTGACTCCGAATTAAATTAAATGACTATTCGAATGTTACATTGTCTTCACCATACAGTTCGTCTCTGCATGTGCTGTGCTTTATCACATCAAATTTCCATGCCAGTAGACGTTGATTGCTCTTTTCTCTATAGTTCTGTTGATCTTTATTGGGTAACATAATAACACAGTAGTTAGTGCTGCTGTCTCACAGTTCCAGGGACATTTGTTCAAATGCTATAAATAGGAGTGGAATCTGCGAGTGTCACTGTGATGGACTGGCATCCCAAATTTGATTGCAGTGATGTTGGGTCTGGCTCAAGCTCCCTGTGATCCATAAATTGGACAGAGAGCTCAGGAAGTAGGTGATTGTATTGTTATCTGTTTGCATCTATGGCTCCATGTTATTATTTGTTTGCATCTGTGCCTCCATGTTCCAGATCACAGTATGTGCAGTCAGAGTCAATCCCAGCAACATCAGGTAGGAAAAAGTTAGCGAAAGGAACTCTACATGGGACGCCAGTCCATGCTAAGGAAATCAGATCTTAACGTATATTGTAAAAATGCACAACTGAAGTTTCAATATTTATCAACCTTGAGCTGCCTCGTGGAAATCAGCACCACAACCCATCGCTGTTGAGCGGAAATCCACATATGTGATGAAACTGCTTGGTTGGGGATAATGGATGCATGGTGGCACTGGTATTGGGCCAAAATGAAATCTAAACAGTTGTTACTGTTGACCATTGTGATGTTCTGCCGCCTCATTCAGGGTCGTTTATAGAGACTTGCACTTGGTGTTTCCAGCCTATTGTGTGGCGGGGTTTGACAAGTCACATGTATCGAAACCCATCACTGACAGTTGTGTTATAATTTATCAAAGCCAATGTTTTCAAAGGCTGGAAGTGCCAAAGGGTACTCATTCTGTCATAGTTGAGCTGATCCTTTGCAGGATGCAGATATTCATAAAGCAGCCTATCTGGCCAGTGTGAGCGTGAAAATCACAAGGCATCTGATTGGTCAGAACTTTTCTGTTTTGAACGAAGTGATGTGATTAGTAGCAAAATGGAGCACAGCTGTGCAAGACACGGCTGCTTGATCATTGCACTGAGCAATTAGTCTCTTGTAAAAAAAAAAAAGAAAGAATAGGTTGGGAACCTACACTGGGACTAATATATATGGAGTTGATCCGGGCGTCTCTAAACTCAGGGCCATCTTAACAGCATCATAGGCCCCCTTGGGCAAAGTAGTGCACTGGGGCCACTGTTTTGATAGTAAAACAAAAACATATCAGGCATCAGAAACATTATGGTCCCCTATGCTGCTGTGGCCCCCCGCCAGTGCCCATATGTTAAGACAGCCCTGTGACTTAACTTAGCCTTGATTCTAAGATTTCAGTATGCTGCATCTATGCTTGTTTGTTGCCATGAGTAGCTCGTAATGTATTCATTCTGACAGGCACTACGAATGTTTTAAAGACCTGCTTGAATGATTGAAATCAAGTGTGCTGGTAGACTCATTTTGTGGGGTTCCAGGGGGATGCTGTATCAGTTATACCACAGCAACAGTGTGCCAGCCATCTGACGGACACACTCCTAGCTTTGATCATGCACACCTGCACGCACATTTCATGTTTGCCAGTAAACGTCAGGACAATAAAGCCTGCGAGTGGCAACAGCTTGTAACAGTGTCCATGCGCTGCGCTGCAGGGTGATTTATGGTTGTAGCGGCAGTACATATTTGCAGCGCACAGCGCCAATTGGAATTAAAGGGCCAGAAAATGCTGCCCAGTCCTGCACTCCAAAGAATAAATGGCATTAATTAAAATGCACAAACGAGTAGTTAGCAGAAGAGCTGAAATAAAAGCATTCTCGGTCAGTTCTCTTGATGGGTTCCTAGCGACTTCGGGGCCAGCAGCAGTGTTCTTAGCATTTCATGGGGACTTAACTTCACGATCTCACACAAAGTGGTGATTTGACTGCAAGTGCTGATGATCATTACAAGCCAAACTGGTGCATAATAAACTGAGCGGGTCTCCCTTAGTTCACCATCACATTGTGCATCTCATCCACTGGGCACTGGCTGTCTCAGGGGCCATCATATGTAACGGCTTAAATTTAGGCCAGTTCAATGTATGCCTAATGGTACACCGGTCTTCATTTACATGCAATCATAAACATTTGAAAAGATATCTTCGTTCCTTTATAGGACATTGCCACTATCACTATCGGGGGCTTCTAAAATAGTGTCTGAGAACTGTCATTAATGCTGTTGCTGATTTAGGCTTGAAACAAGCATGCAAGATGCACCAATGACCATCAGCTTGTTGGGATCCATTTCCCCTTCTCCCCCCCTCTCTCTATTTATAATATAGTCTCTATAGTATAATATAGCCGTTCTATCTATCTTCTCCTGCTCTTGCACATTGGTTCATGCATTCCTTTTTCAAAATTCCTCTACCTTCTGACATTGATTGTTATAATTATCATCCTACCATTGACCTATCTCAGATATTCGTAGTTAGCTGTGTGATAAAACCCCTTCAGGAGTGCCAAATGTCTCACCCCAGGCGAGTCCTTTGTACATAAGCACCGACCTCACTGATCTGGGTCTTCAATTGCAGAGTTCTCCAACACTGCTGAGCTCCAGCAAGAAGCAGGCACATCATTCTTAAAAGAAAGCTTATTTGTATCTGATAAACACGATGTTCCATTAATTTAAACAAATTTAAACAGATACAATATATAAATCACAAGGAAGGAGTTAAAGATAAGAAGTTTGGTATGGAGTAGAACTGCAAAACTCAGCAAAATATTATTTTGGGGAAATTAATTGAATAGGATTGGCCAACTCGTTGAGCTGAATTTTTCTAGTGCTCCAATGAATGCTATATACTGCATATATATTCTATAAATTATCCAAGTTCATATACACACATATATACACACATTTTATATATATATATAAAAAAATCAGGCTGAAAGGAAATGGAGGGATCAGTGCTGCTGCCTCACAGCCATAGACTTCGGCTCATATCCAGGCCTGATCTCTGTCTTTGTGGAGCTTCAATGTTCTCCTTGTGTTTGCTTGTATGTTTTTTTTTTGGGTACTCTGTGTTTTCTCCTACAACCAAAAGGTTAATTTGCAAGTCTGTATTAGTACCATATGGCTGAGCATGTATGTGCCCACTGATGATCTGATACCATATTTAAAGTTTCTTTCTGCCATGAACTAAAGTGGATTAAGGAGATTTCATAAGCGGTGGATGAATAAATGCACTAAATTGTACACTCAGTGCCCCTCTCAGTTGTTCATCCTCATTCAGAGCTGCTGGATTCAAAAAGTAGAAGACAGCCATGTTAGCCAGTTGAACTAATAGAAGACTCCTCTCTCTGTCATGACAGTCAAGTTTTAGGCTGGGAGAGCATCTTTTTGTATTTGTCTCTCTAAATTTCAATGTTGCTACAATTGGATCCTCTATGCCCTATATCATTTCTATGCCATGTTGGTCCAGTACCTCAGTGTTGTTGAATCCTTCTGTGCTACTGAGAACATTGGAAAGTTGTGTTATCTTGTATTGCATAGTTGAATGAATATCTGATTTCGTCTATTAAGCAGCAAAAAACTAAATTGTCTAACTTTCAAGGCCTTATGAGTTATTGGAGCCAATGCTCTGGCATCCAGCCAAGGCCAAAATGGCATGAGGCCAGACAGTGAGAGTGGCAGTACCAATGTAGCTCACAGATTGCAGACTTGACTGCTGCTGGGGCTGTGTTCCTCAGTAGAGTACAATAAAGATGAAGAGTGTTTGCCCCAATTGAAATCTGACCTGAAGTAAAAAGGTCAGGCAGGGTGGAGATCTCCAACACCAATGTAGGTGTTTGGGGCTACAATTCCTGGGGCGGTCATTCCTATTTAATAAAGCCAGTCGAGCCAGTGCATTTTGTGTTCTTGGACTAGATCTCAGCATTGCTGATTAAAAAAAAAAAACGTCAAACCAAAGGCACATTTTCAAATTTATTTAGATAATTCACGGTGTCTAGAGTTGCATGGAAATATTTCATGTCGCAGGCCTTATCTTGAGTGGGAAGGGTCTCGCAAAACCAAATTGAGCTCCAGCCCTGGAGGTGTAAAACGATGCCGGGGAAGTTTTACAAGTAATGGAAGCCACCCGAATTAACTTTATTGCAAAAACTGGACAATTTCCCAGTGCGTTTGTTGAATTAGATTGTAGGAAACACATTTAAACTGGAATGACTGGAAGGATTTAAATTGTCTATAAAACCCCATTCCTTCATTTTGTAAGGAAAAACAAAAGTTTTGCCATCTCTGCCAAATGAATCACTAGTGTTAATTTTATCTGCCAAAATATTTACTTGTCTCCAGCAGCGTGGGTAGCTTTTACTGTGATTTGCTGCACACGGACCTCTACTAGGGCCCGGCCATTAGGAGGGCGGCTCTGGGAAGGATCAGTGAACAAATCCTTATTCGATTTAAAGAGCGGCCCATTCCAGTCCAGGTGGAGCTCATTAGCGGGCGGATTTTTTCGCAAGTGCCTCTTTTGTATATTGTTGGAGGGCTCGCTTTAACTCTCAGGCTGCCCTGAGGAATCAAGACCCGCGCAGATGACAGAATCGTGGCAGAAGTGACCCACTAATGTAATACCAACTCTTGTTCCAGGAGCTGTCAGAGCTTTGGGTAGCATATTGGCCCTGTGCCAAAGTTAGCTTGTCACATCTTGTTTTGTTTTTTGTTTGTGTGCAGGACATTGAAAGTTGAATTATTTTAATTACTGCTGTGAGTATGTGTTGTGCTGTAAACTATAAATGGCAGTGCACAAGATAAATGAGAGCATGTGATTTGAACTGAAGAACTTATGTGAAAGAACTTACTGGTACAGTATTGCCATGTTTAGTGCTGCCGCCTGTCGGCTCCTGCAGCCTTTGATTGCTGTATGGTGTTTACTTGTTCTGCCAACTGCTCTGATGCAAGCAAGTCTAGGTATGCATTTGTAAGTGCTTTGCAATGGACTGGCTTCCCATTCAGTATGAGTTCCTGTCTTGTATCCTATGCTGCTAGAATTTACAGAGGCTCACCATGATCCCGAGTGTATGTACAATAGGTGGATATCTACAGTTCTTAGCACCTGTACATTCTGACTAGTCTCCATGTCATTTTCTTATGTATTTCTGGGCACAAACTTGTAAAATAGAAAAGAGAAAGTTTGGCAAAGCTCAATAGTTAGTAAGTGCTTTAAAGTATCCTTGCCAGACACTGTCACTGTGAGTATTGGTGATGTTTCATCAGAAGCAAAAAGGAAAAAAAAGGAAAGAAGCAGAGGCGGAAGTGGCATCCATGAATTCAAGACAAATGGCATAGGTTTAAATTTAATGCGCCCCCCCATTAGCTACTCCATTACAAAACACATTTGCATCTATGGACTTATACCGCCCATTGAAATCATTTTCATTTACATGCACATCTGCTTATATTGAAGGGAGACACCCCACCACCCTGTCTCCACCACTCTCTAAAATTCTTTACATTCCCATGCATTTGCACCAGTGGCACTGTACAAACAGCTGACCCTGCGCTCAGGCCCCAAAACTCTCTGGAGAGTAACTTGGGATATACGAAAAATGACAAATTCCTAATACAAGAAATTGTATATGGCGATTAAAGGATTAAAAAAAAATTAAGAAGTCTCCAAAATATAGTACCGGCGTGCATTTTAAGCACTAGAGAAAACATCCCCAAAAGTAAAAACATTACATGATCTGCCTAAATGTACAGCCTGTACATGTCATGGGTGTTTGTAATAAATTAAAGTAAAATATGATGTATTGGAACTTTTTTCAAACTTGGTTAGTGCAATCCAAGGTTACAAAGACCAGAACCCATCCTAGAAGCACAAGACAGTTAGAAGTCATCACCAGGCACAAAGGACACAGTAAGCCCATTTAGTGTCACAAATGAATTTAAAATAGAGATCTTTGGAATTGCACACACTGAAATCTCTCTCAGAGTTCAAAAAGGAAATGGGCTAAGGAAAGATTGATAGAAAAAAAATAAGAAGTATCTAATATTTTGGAAAGAAAGAACCATTCTGTGTGGAAAGGAGTGGAGATCCTAGAGATTTATAGGTGAAAGAAACTCAGTGTCAAAAGCATGAGTATACTTCTCTGCATGAATACACCATAGAGAACTTCAAATGAGCTACAAAGTACGAGGGCAAATCAAACAGTAAAGGCAATTTTAAAATTATGCAGCAACCAAAATGGATAGAAGCTGGCACAATACAACATGTTTGTGGTGGCTTATGGGTAGTTTGAACACGCACAGCATAGTGCTTTACCATTAGCCTAGTTGAAGCCAAGGTGACATGAACGTGGATGCTCTGCTGCAGGATTGCACCATTGTTGAACTACACATCATAGTGAATGTAGCAACGAACCTGCTGAAATTCATGGGAGGATTTTCACTCGATACGGAAGTGAAAACAGCAGGACTCAGGGGAAAGTTTATGAAGGGGTAGAAAGTTTAAAATGGGAGGATCTAGTTTAACCAACAAAGCTCGATCTGGTTTACCATCAAAATCACACACACAAGCCCACATCAACATGGCGAATGCTTTCATAAAAGAAGAGTAACGGATTACATTGTCTGCTAATGTTGCACATTTGAATATCACTTATGGATCTGTACATTCTACAATGCATGATGATACTGTAAAATTTGTGCAAGATTTGTAACCAAACAGCTTACTGATCTGCACAAACCAAAATCCTCTGGTAAATATTTTTAGAGTTTCATGTCTTCTACCCAAAGAAATCTGTAAACAGTACATTGCTCAAAAATGGTGTAATCCTGGAGTGAAGTGTCCATGCTCACTTGACCTTGACTTCAGTGGTACTAACTGCAGAGAGCTGCACTGTGTGTTTGAACTACCCATAAGCCATTGCAAATGTGTTGTATTGCATCAGCTCCTATCTGTTATGGTTACCAATCAATTTTCCAGTTTCCTTTTTGATTTACCACATATTTTAAGCACTAAAGAAAAAATCCCCAAAAGTAAAAACATTACATGATCCACCTAAATGTGCAGCCTGTAAACATCATGGCTGTTTGTAATAAGTTAAAGTAAAATACGATGTGTTGGAACCTGGTTAGTGAAATCCAAGGTTGCAAAGACCAGAGCCCATTCTAGGAGCACAAGACAGTCAGAAGTCATCACCTGGCACAATGATCACAGTAAGCCCATTTAGTGTCACAAATGAATTTAAAACAGAGATCTTTGAAGTTGCACACACCTCTGCTCCACAGATTCAGCTTATACCAAAATACTGCCTGTGTGGAGTTTGTATGTTCTCTCTCTGTCTGCATGTGTTTTCTCTGGATGCTGTTCCTCTCACGAATCACCAAAGTACCCAGAAAGCACTCTATGATGCACTTTATATCTGTTTGTAGACAGATAAATAGATGGATAGGTAGACAGTGTCACACATGTACTTCGGAGTATCACCCTACAGGTTTATTGAAGGTAAGCAATACCACCCCAGAGCAAGATGGGCTGCATTCACTAACATTGTCATCTCTTTTGTCACTCACGGAGGCAAGAAGACACCCACTAAGAGAAATCTGACTATAAATGAGCAGACACCCCAGAGAAAGTCATCTCATATTGAATAGAAGCTGCCAGCAACATCGGGTTCCTGACGAAGACCTGCTCCATTGAGTTAAATACCATTCAAGAATGTCACAATAACTGTTTTTGGTTTTCTTTAAACTGTCTGTAGAAGCATCAGTCTTTCTTTTTGTTTGGTATTATTAACGTTAGGATTATAAGGGGTGATCCCAACTCTTGCTTGATGTCCACAAGTGCCTCTCCACCCATCCATAATAGATAGAGATATAGAGATACTGTAGATGGAAATTTACATCAGCAACAACAAAGAACAGTAAGAATGCAGAACATTAAAACCAAAGAGCAAGACCCAGAACTGCTTAAACATTATGCCCAGTTTACATTTCTTATATATAAACGTCTACATGTGGAAGTGTGTCTGTGTGTCGGCCCAGAAGTGAGAGGTGGAGTTAGGGTAAGGGCTCTGCCTCTGAGGAAACAGAAAACTCGCTTAGCCGCCAACACCACAAGCCAGGCCAGCACATCAGCAAAATAAAACCTCCAAAGAAAGACAGTCGCTTTGCCGTTAACATCAGCAAAACGGTATCCCTTTTACTTTTCCTCCTGCCGCTAATGCAAAAGTGAGGCGAGCATGTCAGCAAAATGAAACCTCAGAAAAAAAGACAAAGTCGCATAGCCACTAACATTGGCAAAACGGTATCACTTTTACTTTTCCTCCTGCCACTTATACACAAGCAAGTCAAGCAGGTTGTCAAAATGAAACTTCAGAAGAATGACAATGTCGCTTAGCCATTAATGCACAAGCGATACGAGAATGTCAGCAAAACGAACCCTCCTAGGAGAGAGATGCCCAGAGTAGTTTCTTTCAATTACCTGACATCTCTACATTTCAATTTTTTTCCGACGATTTCAATAGTTTCTAGGACCCCAGGCTTTTTACAGCACGGGCTTACACAGCTAGTAATATATAAAATGTCCAATGTGCCAGGGTGTCTGTTGTACCCATCTAAGGTGAAGATGGGTACAATGGCAGAATATTTTACAGAGGCTGACTATAAGCAAAAAAGCCCCAGTAATGACTCTTTCAAAAAAAAAAAAAATAATAATAATTGCTTTGAGCCTTAAGATGCCCTTAGACCCTTTCCCCTTTTTATCATTGTTGCACACCACATTTTTTTGTGGCTGTTTTTCTACGGTGCAAGGTTCTAATTACTCACGGCACATCTTTGTTGTCTACAAAATATCAGACTAGCCACTCCATTGTTATTATATAAGCGGCAGTGGAATTATTGGTTCCATAAGAGGATACCATATTTTCTTGTGTTATTTCTTTATTTCCCTTTTTTTTTTCTTTCATTCGAGTGCAACAAGGCTGACACCAAGCCAGCGAGGCTTTGACAAAACATTTTTCAGTGTTTGTTCTGTTTTTAAAACCCTGCGGTATTTTAGTGCACTAATCTTTAAAAGGTTAATTTATTCATAGAGATTTTGACAGAGATGTATGGCCTAGCTGCAGTCTTGGGCACCTCTTCCCAAAGGGAACCTGCTTTTATGAAGAGTACAATCCTGAAAGTCTTTTCGCTGAACGCAAACCCTTACTTCCCTGGCTGGACCGGAGCTGCTCAGGCAATAATCAGGCTGTGCGGCTCACTGTGAATCCGGAACGCTCAGCTGCTTCGCAATTTTAATTCGGAGAGCTGGCAGTGTTTATTACCAACGAGGTCACCTTATGCTTGAGCCGCTTCGCTCTGTGTTCATGCGGCAAGCCCGCTCTTTTAATTTCTTTCCCTCTTTCCTCTCATCCCTTCTTCTGTATATCTTTTGGACAGTAGAACACTAATCAAACAGTGAAATTTGGACTACAAATGTAATAAAAGAACTACTTACTTTTTTGTTATCTTTAAATATTAATTTTCTAGTAAGAGAAAGAAAGCAAATCAGGACTGGAAAGAAAGATGACCTACTATAAGGTGTTTTTTGCACTGCTTTGTTTATAAATTATAACAAAACTATATTAATATACTGGTCTATCCATCTACTTTCTGAAAATCTTTATTCCATTAAAGAATCATTCACAATAGTTGGGCACCAGTCAGTCATAGGGCACATCAACTCTTACTCACACAAAGCCAGCAACCTAACTTGGATGTGTATGGAATGTCAGACAGAAACCATAAAAAACTAGAGTAAGCGTCCCAACATGGCACAGGTAGTGCACAAGCCAGAATCCCAGATTTATACTCCATATGAGCATATCATATATCCATTCATTATCAAAACCCACTCAATCTACTTCAAGATCATAGAAGCTAAGACCTATCCTGGTAACGTCTGGAACAACTGAGAAATTAATCCTCAATGGGGAGGCACATGCTTGCTAAGCATACTGTATAGTCAAAATTCTAATTTCAATATGCGCTTCATTTTGTGTGGCTAGGCGAGTATGAACAAATGATTTGACATTATAACATACTTCCTATAGAGAAAGTGGGAAGTACACTACAAAATGGGAAAAAGAAAACAATTTTGGTATTATATTACAGTACTGACCTCTTTTCTGCATGCCAGTCAGATCAGGTCTGAAATCTCACCAGTGTGGTAGGATCAGGTTTATATTTCTGAATTGGATTTATCCTGAACATGCTCCTGATGCAAATGCTATAAGTATACCTGTCAAAGCAAGGAGATCTGGTTACAAGGTAAAGAGGTGAGGTTGTAAGTAAGGCTGTAGCTAAAACAAAGCATGGGAGCACAGAGAGATCTCAGAAGAAACAATTAATTCCTCAGCTAATAAGAGACACATATTGAGGGATGCTCTTCCCCAATACATAAACAGCCCTGTGCAGAAGAGATTGGGCAGCATTTTATCAAGACGATGGCCATGTAGTACAGAAAAGTTGACATTCTGTGTTGTCATGCAGAACCCAGGAGGCAGGGTGAGATGTTAAAGTCAGTTAGTTTCAGAACATTTAACTCCAGACTAAACACTGATCCATGGAGCAACGGTGCCATAGTGACAACACTCAGACATATTATTAATTATAAAATATTGTTTTGTTTATTTTTTTTTCAACAATAAAGCATTTATTTACTCCTTTACAGTGAGTTTATGTGTTGATGGTTGCAATGTCACAAGCTAACAATGTCAAAGACTAGGCCACGAATCATGTGTTCCTATGCTGCAGTATGCCACAAGCATCGTAAGTACACATGTGCAAGTTCACCCGACTGTTAACACTTCTATATAAAGTATGCAGCAGAAAATGCTGTTATTTTGAAGGTCAAAAAATAAAATCAAAGTTTGGTGTTCATTTATGGAGAAAACACTGAAATCTCTCTCAGAGTTCATAAAGGAAATGGGCTAAGGAAAGACTGACAGAAAAAAATAAGTATCTAATACTTTGGAAAGAAAGAACCATTCTCTGTGTGGAAAGAAGTGGAGGTCCTAGAGGTTTATGGGTGAAAGAAACTCAGTGTCAGAAGCACGGGTATACTTCTCTGCATTAATACTCCATAGAGAACCTCAAATTAGCTACAAAGTACAAGGGTAAATCAAAGAGTAAAGGCAATTTTAAAATTATGCAGTAACCAAAATGGATAGAAGCTGGCACAATACAACATGTTTGCGATGGCTTATGGGTAGTTTAAACACATACAGCATAGTGCTTTACCATTAGTCTAGTTGAAGCCCAGGTGACATGAACATGGATGTTCTACTGCAGGATTGCACCATTTCTGAACTACACATCATAGTGAATGTAGTAACGAACCTGCTGAAATTCATGGGAGGTAAACGCGACTACTAAGATGGTACTGAGGGATTTGGAAATTGTAGAGGGAGAAGTGCTGCTCAGATTAAATAAGATGAAATCAAACAAATCACCAGGCCCAGATAATATTTATCCTCGTGTTCTTAAGGAGGCTAGTGAGTACTTATATAAACCCTTGACACATTTTTAGGAAGTCACTGAGCACTGGAGAGATTCCGAAGGACTGGAAAATGGCAAATATCATACCATTATATAAAAAGGATGACAGGGCAGATCCAAGCAACTATAGGCCAGTAAGCTTAACAAGCATCACAGGAAAATTAATGGAAGGAATTGTTAAGGATAAGATTGAGCAACACATGGCAAGGACAGGAGTTATTCTGAACAGTCAGCATGGGTTCAGAAGAGGGAGGTTGTGTTTTACTAACATGTTGGAATTCTATGAGGTTGCAGCAAAAGCATACAATCAAAGTGGAGCTTATGACATTATTTATCTGGACTTTCAGAAAGCATTTGATAAGGTGCCACATGAGAGGTTGGGCATCAAGTTAAAAGAAGTGGGAGTTCAGGGTGATGTTTTTAGATGGGTGCAGAATTGGCTCAGACACAGGAAGCAGAGGGTGATGGTGCGAGG
Organism: Polypterus senegalus; assembly: GCF_016835505.1. NCBI lineage: Eukaryota > Metazoa > Chordata > Cladistia > Polypteriformes > Polypteridae > Polypterus > Polypterus senegalus. Next base: position 61,113,587 of record NC_053159.1, on the reverse strand, counting down.
AACCTCATTAGAACTGACCAATGTTAAGAGTGGTGTTCCACAGGGGTCAGTGCTAGGGCCGCTGCTATTTTTAATATATATACTGTAAATGATTAATATAGGAATATAAGTAACATGCAGGTTAAGTTTGCAGATGATACCAAGATAGGTGGATTAGCAGATAATTTGGAATCCGTTATATCATTACAGAAGAACTTGGATAGCATACAGGCTTGGGCAGATTTGTGGCAGATGAAATTTAATGTCAGTAAATGTAAAGTATTACACATAGGAAGTAAAAATGTTAGGTTTGAATACACAATGGGCGGTCGGAAAATCGAGAGTACACCTTATGAGAAGGATTTAGGAGTCATAGTGGACTCTAAGCTATCAACTTCCCGACAGTGTTCAGAAGAAGGCTAATAGAATGTTAGGATATATAGCATGATGTGTAGAATACAAGTCCAAGGAGGTTATGCTGAACCTTTATAATGCACTGGTGAGGCCTCATCTTGAATACTGTGTGCAGTTTTGGTCTCCAGGCTACAAAAAGGACATAGCAGCACTACAAAAGGTCCAGAGAAGAGCGACTAGGCTGATTCCAGGTCTACAGGGGTTGAATTATGAGGAAAGATTAAAAGAGCTGAGCCTTTACAGTTTAAGCAAAAGAAGCTTAAGAGGTGACATGACTGAAGTGTTTAAAATTATGAAGGGAATTAGTACAGTGGATCGAAACTTGTATTTTAAAATGAGTTCATCAAGAACACAGGGACACAGTTGGAAACTTGTTAAGGGTAAATTTCACACAAACATTAGGAAGTTTTTCTTTACACAAAGAACAATAGACACTTGGAATAAGCTACCAAGTAGTGTGGCAGACAATAAGACATTAGGGATTTTCAAAACTCGACTTGATGTTTTCTTGGAGGAAACAAGTGGATAGGACTGGTGAGCTTTGTTGGGCTGAATGGCCTGTTCTCGTCTAGAGTGTTCTAATGTTCTAACAACGCAAATCAAAAACCACACAAATAATAAGTTTAAAGAACCTTTCATACAAATCCTCAAACAGTTTCTGTAAGTGAACCTGAAAGAAAAAAGTACAGAGGTGAACAAAGCAGTCAGCTGAGGTGCTCTTAGTGCTCCAGTTGGTATCTTCTACAGATGCTGTAGGAGTGTGCAGAAGTTTGGAGTTGGCAATTCAAACATCCCAAGGTTGAGCAGATCAGCCAGTGAGGTGCTTCAGTATGTCCGGGGTCAGGTGGCTGTGAGGTGTTAGTGCACCAGAATGTGGTGACACTTTTTGTAACTTTAGGATAATATTGTTTTAATACAATAAACCAATTAGTATCTAACTTGGAATATTGATCCTTCTTTTCTTGAAGTCTTTGTAAAACAACAAAAAAACCTCTCATCTTTTGTCCCAGAAGAGCCCAAAAAATGCTTTCTCATGGATTTATAGAGCACAAGAATGAAATGCAGAGAAAAGTATTTAGAAAAAACAATTTTCTCACTCATAAGACAAAGAACAGAAAATTGGGTCTAGTGAGAAAAAATTCAGGAGCTTCTTGATATGGGACAAAGAGAAAAGGAATTTAATTTTGTAAAGGTCTTTTGGCTTGGGCCTGACACAATACACTTACAAAAAAAATTGGTTCTCTCATTCCACATGCTAACAACTTATGAAAGATTTACTAGCCCCAAAATCAACATTGCTCAGTCTGTGAATTTTGGTTTGTCAATAAAATGTTATTCAAGTTAAAAAGGCTTACAATTTTTGACCACAGTTTTGTCTTATGGAATTAATTGACTGCTGTCATTTAATATTTCAAAATAAGAAGTTAGCACCCAAAAACATTTTTTTTTTATTTCACTGGCCAACTATATCATAAAGGAGTCTTCAGCAGAATCATAAACAGCTTTTTCAGTCCATTTTTATCATGCTTATGGTTTAGAAGAGAGTTTCTCAGCCGCTGGGTCACGACTTATTTTTCAGTTGTGGGCTGCCATCCTTGGGTGTGTGATTGGGTCACTTAAAGTCTAAGTGATATTTATGCCATGTTTGTATCTACGCATGTTTCTCCAATGACACTTATTTCACCCACACCCCACTCTTCCCATCATGCTTGTTTCATCTAGAGATCCCTTCCCAGCTTTTGGGTCATCTATTACCTTAAAAAGGTAAAAGTGTGCCGTCGGACCATAAAGGTCAGCAAATACTGGTTTAGAATACACCTTATCATGACAATCGGCTCTGAAAGTTTATAGAATGTGGATTAACAAATTTTTAATCTTTCCTTTTGCTTTCACTTTTAGCACTGAAACTAAACAACATGCACTTGTGGCCTGGTTTTCATGTAGAGGAAAATAGACACATGATAATTTGTACAACTCAGTGTTTTCAGCCATGACTCTTCAATTCTGTCTGCTGGTTGAAATATGGAGATTGTTTTATCATTGAATTTTCTCTTCACGCATTATGCCTGTTTAAGTGGAGGTGGATCACTGGCAGTGCTTGCCCAAAGCGTCCCCCTTTGGTTTTCTGTTCATATAACTAAATGTAGTCTTGTGGGTGGAATAAACACAGAAACAAGAGAAACATTTTTGGATGCCTTCATCGGTGCACATACAGATAGTCTGACACAAATGTTTAGGAATACCAAGAACGAAAAGGTTTTTAGTTTCAGATAATGTGGTAAATTGGATACTTTATGTAAGGTAAACATTAACGACATGGATTCATGCGAGTGTTTCATTTGTGTGCATTTGCAAAAGTAAAAAGTCAGGCGTTCATTTCATTAAACAAAAGTATGTTATAACATTTAAGCTTGTTTTCAAGCAGAAATGTAATGGCTACTGCATTTATGTTTTGTTTAAAGCTAGAATTAAATTTGAAATATTTTCTCCTTTTGTTAAGTTTCCTCTTGCCATTAAACTTTTTTACTAATCAAATGAGCTAGTACTAGTCCAGAATACATAAAGAAAAACCCTGCTTAGCTGCAACACTCCCCTTCACTTTTTACTCGATCCACTGCCTACTCTTATACCTCAGATCACCTGTCTGTTGGTGCAGTGCCTCCATTTAAATCAAGTATAGATGCTTTGTGAAAAAGTTTTTGAAATGAAAAAAATTAGCGACGCTCACAAAATTAATACTGAAATGCTATTATATTTTTCATTTTATATATTTACTAAAAAAGTTGCATCCAAAAGTAAGATATTAAAACCAGCATGATCAAGTATGCCAATGAACAGGCTTACTTTTTGGCAACAGCTTTTGACTTTTGGTTACCATTTTGGTAATAGTTTCTGATTTGACAGTTTTCACTATAGCCAGTCAATTATGTTTCAAACTGCTGACAGAACAACATGGATAACGCTTAGATGAAATCAGAAAACCCCTAGTGACACCAATGCTATCGCCACACAGTCAAATCATATCAACAACAGGTCCTGAGAGACTGTTGTGTATTCAGCCAGTACAAACAGCCCATAGTCTCTTTTACCAAAATCCTTTTATTGACCTACTCCACCTCAACCCAACAATCTCCTTTCTACGTTTGCTCCTTCCCTCACCCCCCTCCTTCCATGCATACTGCCCTCTACTGATCACAGCAGGAACACCACATATTTCCCACAATAGTAAGTAAAGCTTGTACCAAATTACATTTTGTAAACTAATAGAACTTGAACTGAATCATTCCAATTAGCACACAGGAGTTTTACATTCAGAAAACATGTGAAAATACATTCTGTATTCCTCCAAAACCAACTATTATTGTCATTTACATCTGGTAATCATTTGCCCATACAGGTGGTTTTCTAACTCTTTCACTCTGTCTAACAGGTTCAGATTGGGCAAGTCTGTGTGGCATAATAGAAACAGATAGATGTCTTTCATCATTTTCCTCTCCAGGGTCTGAATGAACAGGAGCAAAATGAAAAGCATTCCATATACCTCCATCCGACAACTCATAGGTATACTGTCCTTTCTTTCTCAATACTTGAAGTGGTTTAGTATACTTAGATCTTCCTTTCTTTTGTATTCCAGGATTTATCACACACACAAATGATCCAGGCTGAAAACCAACTTCCCTGGCCCCTCGCTTTAGATTCGTGTAAATTTTGCTTTTGTCCTGTTTTTGTTGTACTGCATCCATAATAGCTTCCTTCTGTGTTTCCGGCTTTATATTTTCTTTCAACACTGCAATATGTAACTTTGTATACATCTGTCTACTATGAAGTAGCTCTGAAGGAGACATCTTGGTTGTTGCATGGCGAGTTGCTTGATAGTTAAGTAAGAACTCAGAAACAAATGCTTTCTAAGGTTTTCCTTCAAGGCTGGTGGATAGTATTGTTTCTTTGAGACTTCTGTTGAATCTCTCAATTTCACCATTTGCCTGAGGATAGTACAATGATGATTTTCTGTCTGTCATATTCCTCTCTCTCAGGAAGGTTTCAAATTCCGCTGAGACAAACTGAGGACCATTATCTGAAATCAGTTCCTTTGGATATCCTTCTTTGCTGAAAACTGATGTGAGGAACGCAATCACAGTATCAGAGGTTACTTGAGAATTAAAAGCCACTTCTGGCCATTTGCTATAATAATCTATGAGAAGCGGCAGTCCAGTGCTCCATCCGCAAATGGTCCTACAATATCTATTGACAGTTTCTCCCATGCAAAGTTAGGAAAAGGTACTGGCTGAAGTGGAGGAGTGTGTACAATAGCTGTTTTGTCATGGAGTTGACATGTTACACATGAACGAATTGCCGCTTCCACCTGGGCATCCATTCCAAGCCACCAAACAGATCTCACAATCTTTGTTTGGTTCTGACAATACCTTGAGGACTCTCATGTGCAATATGTAGAAGTTTATCCTGTAAGTCCAGAGGCACCAGCCAGCTGTGAGATCCACGAATGATATAGCCATCCATTAAAAACAATTCATGCCTCACCCTGTAATACACTCGAAGATTTGGGTCTAGGTTTTTTTTCAGATTTTGGCCATTTCTTCTGTAAAAGCTCTTTTAGCTTAATATGAACTGGGCATTTAAGACAGGCATTTTAAAATTCTTCCAGATTAATAATGGAAGGGAATGCCTTTATCAATGCAACCACCTCAACCTCGTCATCAAGTATTTTATCTATGCTAGGTAAAGGTAGTCATGACAAGCAATCAGGTGTAATATTCTCTGAACCTGGTTTGTACTGAATGGTGTAATTGAAATTTAGAAGTCTGGCTGACCATCTAGCTATGCACATTCCCGCTCTTCCCAGTCCTTTACTTGTCAGTAATGTCATCAGTGGGCTATGATCTGTCCGCAAAGTAAAGTGACATCTTCACAGGTACGATTTCCACTTTTCTGTAGCCCATATGCATGCCAGAGCCTCTTTCTCTACTGTTGAGTATTTTCGTTCTGTTTCGCTGAGTGTTCTGGATGCAAATGATACAGTTCTCTCCTTATTATCTGAGTGAATCTGTGAAAGGACTGCACCTTAGCCATAGTCCGAAGCATCTGTAGTGACCACAGTAGGTAATGTGGGGTCAAACAGAGTTAGTGCTGGGCTATTTACAATTAATTGTTTGACAATACAAAAACTGTGTTGGGCTGCATCAGACCACGTAAGCACTGAAGTTCCACGGAGTAATACTCTCAATGGTTCAAACATTGATGTATAATTAGGTATAAATTTAGCATACCAAGAAGTGAGACCCAAAAAGGAACGTAATGCCTGCAGGTCAGAGGGTGCAGGAGCCTGCGTAACTGCTTTCACATGTTCTGGATCTGGTTTTAAGCCTTCTCGAGAAATTATATGACCTAAGAATGACAATTTGTTTTGTCTAAACTGGCATTTTGAAAAATTCAGTTGTAATCCTGCTGCATTAATGTGGTGCAATACCGCTTTAAGGTGTTTTTCATGAAGGTCAGGAGTTGACCCATACACAATAATATCATCCAAATAACACTGTATGCCTTGCTGATTTCTTAAAATTGATGCCATCATCCTCTGAAAACAACCAGGTGCTGAAGCAAGTCTATAAGGAACATGTTTGAAGTGGAATAAACCATCATGGGTGATAAATGTAGTGATATCTCGGCTGTCCTCATGAAGTAGTACTTGATGATAAGCACTTTGAAGGTCCAGTGTTGAAAATACCTTTGCATCTCTTAGGTCTGCAAATATTTCTTCCATAATTGGTAATGGATAACTATTCATTACAATTGCTTTGTTAGGTTTACGCAGATCAACACACAAACAATCCCTCCTGTTTTCTTTAAGGTTACTACAATTGGTGAAGCCCATTCAGATGACTACACTTTTTCAATTACGTCTTGTTCAACTAGCTTTTTTAACTCCTCTGAAACAGCATCTCTTATTCAGAAAGGTAAACGTTGCAATTTCTGTTGGACAGGCTTCACATCTGCTCGTATTTTTATTTTATGCACAAAGTCTTTTGCACAACCCAGAGCACTGTTGTTGACTGATGAGTGCTGACACTGGTTGTACTGAGGTAAAGGGCAATGTAGTAATACAGCCATCCATTAATTGCAAATTAAGTGCAGCAAATAGATTTCTACCCAGTATAGATGTTCCTTCCTGTACTATAGAAAACTCAGCATCGACACTGTTGTACTGGTATGTTACAGTCACAGGCATGCATCCAAGAACAGGAATTTGTTCTTTTAGGTAATTAACCAGTTGCAGTTTAGGAGCTGTAAGTGATTCCTTTGCAAAATAAGTAGAATAAACTGATTCAGGTAAAATAGAAACAGCTGAATCTGTATCAAGCATCAGGCTACTTGGCATCACTTCTATACTTGATACAGTATTGATGGAGACAGTGCACAGGATCTTGTCCAAGGTATTAATATTATTGTTCTACATGCAACACCATAACTTCAGGAGTAGTTACTTCATGAACATCTGTATATCTTGCACCGCAGCATGATTCGCTGTGTGTTGCGCTGATCCACACCTAAAACACGTCTTTTTGAAGTGCCGGCGTTCTACGTCTTACTGTACTGCTTTTGTGCAGAGGCGTTTTGTCCGATTTCTGCATTGTAAGAACAACGTGAACACCAGCAGCAGCCCCTTGGCTAAGGGCTTTGGCCTCAGCCATGGCATATTCAATCTGGCTTGCAACTGTAATTGCTTTCGACAAAGTTAAATCAGACTCCAGAAGCAGCCGTTTCTTTGATACGAGAAGAACTAGTCTTTTCCACAACCTGATCCTGCATCATTTCATCAGTCAGTTCTCCAAACCCACAAGTAACCACCAGTTCTCGTAAAGCTGCAACGTATTGCTCGATTGACTCGCCAGCCCTTTGGCCATGCTGGAGGAACTTGTAACGTTCAGCGACAACATTAACTTTCGGCACAAAAAACTGAGAACTGTTACCGCAGTGTTGTATGTATCATCTTCAGCTGGTAATGTGTAAAAATTATGTTGCCTTTCTGCTCCGAGACAGTGAATAAGCAAAAAACGTTTTCTCGCATGAGGGCAGCTCGACCTGATTAGCGGCAAGCATGTAATTCTCAAAAATGCGTAGCCAAGCAGTGAAAGTAACTGTAGGCTCACCAGGGTGTGGAAGGAAAGGTGCCGGCTGCTGCAGGGATAGTAAAGACATCCTCATCGGCAATATGTTCTGTATTCAGCCATTACAAACAGCTCGTTAGTCTCCTTTACCAAAATCCATTTATTGACCAACTCCACCTCAACCCAACGATCTCCTTTCTACTTTTCCTCCTTTCCTCACCCCCCTCCTTCCATGCATACTGCCCTCTACTGAACACAGCAGGAACACCACAGAGATGTGATACAAAAGCATTAACTGCTGGGCCATTGGGCTACCCCTAAATAATTACGCACATTTTTAATAGGTTGAACAATGAATGCATGTGCTGTGTAAGTTTGTACCTAATTAAAAGTGAGCTTCTGATTTAAAAAATAAGGCTAAATAGCAAATATGGAGTCATTATCATTATACTGTTTCTGCACAAAACTCAGGATGTCATATTTAATTGGCATGATCAACCCTTGGGAGATACATGTAAACATGACTTTCATACTACAACATCAGCACAAAGCAATCTCTAACACACAAGTGTGTCGCTTTGACACTCTTCTTCATCAAATTCCCTACAGGTCACAACATTATAAGCTATCCAGATCAGCTGTAACACCATTTTATGATTGTCATATGGGAAACAATGGAAGCTACCCAGCTTGCCTTCATTTTTTCCACAAACTATGTTGAGCTGAACACACCATTGTCATAATAAAATAAATAAATATGCTCTCTCTCATTCCTTTGATAGTAAATTCAGATAATTTCCAAGAGGACGTGATTACATTTTTGATTTTTGGTGATGATTATTCTTATTGTCATACAGTGTAACAAAATACACTCATTCAAGTCCATAGTAGCTTGGTCTTTGCTGGATTCTGGCCTAGATTTCTTTTATATTGAGTTTGAATTTTCTCCCCATGTTTACATACACTTGCGTGTAATTGTGCCCTGTGGTTGTTTGGCACTTTTGTAGGTCTTGTTTCTATCTTTCACAAATGTCTGCTGGGATACATTGCAGGTTTTAGACAAAAGAAAATTAAAAAAAATGGATTAAAGAGTGACCAGTCATATAACCATAAGTAAAAAGGTTGCTCTAAAGGATTTCGTCCTTGCATCAGGAGGAAATTCCAAAACTGGTTACCATTTAAATGACCACTTCCAGTGCCTGCTTCATCCAAGAGCCGGAGACACTGTGATAAGTAAGCACCCAGAAAGATTCCATTAACCCAGCCTTTCAACCCTTGAATCGACTCCCTGGACATTAAATGAACAGAATTAAAAAAATATATATTTAAAGGAGCTAGACAGGCAGCATACTTTTCTGTTGCCTAAACTGGCCTTTAAATGTGAGTGCAGAGTTCTCTTCTCTTTAGTATTACTGTCCATAACATAGAATGTGACAATACGACAGTGTGCAGTCGTCAGCCATCCATTCAGCACTGTTGTCTTTCCATTTTAATCAGGCACCAGTCAGATTTTTTTTATTTATTAATATGTTTAAGACAAGGACTATTGACCTGTTTTTCTCACGTAAGCATGGAGGGGCAACAGGGGGTCTGTTATGCAGTATTACACAAATAGTGAGTGAGCCCAACAACCTCAAAGCAGGGTGCAGTACTTTCCAAATGCAGACATTCTTAATATTTCCCTGTGTTGAGGATGCAAACTGACGTTAAGGAGCCCACCCTCGCTTTCTTTTTCATGCCCCCCCCCTTCCCTGAACTCATAAAGGGCCTGATTCCTGCTTGCTGAAGGCTGATATCTTTGCATTGTCTTTCAAAGTCGCTCCATTTCCCAACTGGTGATTGCATTTGAATTTCCTTTTCACATTACCATAGTAATTATAATTCGCCGTGTTCAAAATGGCTCCAGCTAGCAGGACGGTCGAAGGTGTTTTACAAATTGGAACAAAAGAGCTTCTAACCCCCTGCTAAAATCTGCACTTTGCAGGCTGCTACCTGCTAAGTGTAGACGTGCTTAACGAATGTGCCCCCAGGACTCCGCACAAGTGAAATCAGCTATACTGTAAAGCCTGCCTGTATATATACCTTAATAGCTCCTGCATGCTTACTTTTAAAAGTAGTGGATGCGTTTATAGCAGTTTATAAATATACATGAGCATACCATTAACATTACAGAGGAATGTAGAATCAGCATGGCTGCGTGAACAAATATACTGCAGAGCTGCAAGGAGGTCCTACCGCTCACATGGGACCACTGGACACTGGCTCTTGCAAATGGCTAAGAGGGGCTGCACAAGCTGCTATTTATTTCTGAAGGAGTCTTGCCTTTAGTGACAGTGAATACATCAAGAATGACAGCCCATAAAAATGTGTGCAAAGGTCCAATTTACACTGTGATTAAGCCTCATCAACTTGCAAGGCATAAAGAGTACATCTCCTTCTAGCACCAACTCAGTGAGTGCAGGAATACTAATAAACCCTAAATGTATGTTATTTGCCTTAAAATGTATTCTATATCTTTAAAAAAGCAACACGAAAAGCAGAAGGATCACAAAAAAACTGACACAAACCATTGTGCATCCAGCTGTTAGATGCTTTCTCGGCCTGTAAAATGCTAACCCTTATTTAAATCATGCCAGTGTAAGTCTGCACTTTTACCTTAGGATGAGCATTCTAACATTAACATTGAAGCAACCATGACAAATACTAAACATTATGTTATTAACAGGTGATTTGAAAAACCAGCACACGTGACACTCAGGGTAACAATGAATTCTGGCAAATAGTGGTACATTTACAGGTGCTGGTCATAAAATTAGAATATCATGACAAAGTTGATTTATTTCAGTAATTCCATTCAAAAAGTGAAACTTGTATATTAGATTCATTCATTACACACAGACCGATGTATTTAAAATGTTTATTTCTTTTAATTTTGATGATTATAACTGACAACTAATGAAAGTCCCAAATTCAGTATCTTGGAAAATTAGAATATTGTGAAAATGTTCAATATTGAAGACACCTGGTGCCACACTCTAATCAGCTAATTAACTCAAAACACCTGCAAAAGCCTTTAAATGGTCTCTCAGTCTAGTTCTGTAGGCTACACAATCATGGGGAAGACTGCTGACCTGACAGTTGTCCAAAAGACGACCATTGACACCTTGCACAAGGAGGGCAAGACACAAAAGGTCATTACTAAAGAGGCTGGCTTTTCACAGAGCTCTGTGTCCAAGCACATTAATAGAGAGGCGAAGGGAAGGACAAGATGTGGTAGAAAAAAGTGTACAAGCAATAGGGATAACCGCACCCTGGAGAGGATTGTGAAACAAAACCCATTCGAAACTGTGAGGGAGATTCACAAAGCGTGGACTGCAGCTGGAGTCAGTGCTTCAAGAACCACAACGCACAGACATATGCAAGACAAGGGTTTCAGCTGTCGCATTCCTTGTGTCAAGCCACTCTTGAACAAGAGACAGCGTCAGAAGTGTCTCGCCTGGGCTAAAGACAAAAAGGACTGGACTGCTGCTGACTGGAAAGTTTCCACAGTCAGTGATGGTTTGGGGTGCCATGTCATCTGCTAGTGTTGGTCCATTGTGTTTTCTGAGATCCAAGGTCAACGCAGCCGTCTACCAGAAAGTTTTAGAGCACTTCATGCTTCCTGCTGCTGACGAACTTTATGGACATGCAGATTTCATTTTTCAACAGGACCTGGCACCTTTACACAGTGCCAAAGTTACCAGTACCTGGTTTAAGGACCATGGTATCCCTGTTCTTGATTAGCCAGCAAACTCGCCTGACCTTAACCCCATAGAAATACACCAGACCCAACAATTCAGAAGAGCTGAAGGCCACTATCAGAGCAACATTGGCTCTCATAACACTTTAGCAGTGCCACAGACTGATCAACTCCATGCCACGCCACATTGCTGCAGTAATCCAGGCCAAAGGAGCCCCAACTAAATATTCAGTGCTGTACATGCTCATACTTTTCATGTTCATAGCTTTCAGTTGGCCAACTTTTCTAAAAATCCTTTTTTTGCATTGATCTTAATTGATACTTTAATTTTCCGAGATACTGAATTTGGGACTTTCATTAGTTGTCAGTTATAATCATCAAAATTAAAAGAAATAAACATTTGAAATACATCAGTCTGTGTGTAATGAATGAATCTAATATACAAGTTTCACTTTTTGAATGGAATTACTGAAATAAATCAACTTTGTCATGATATTCTAATTTTATGACCAGCACCTGTACTTCCCATTTTGCATTTTCCTGTCTAAGAGAAATGTTTATTTCTTTGGCTTTAAATCAGAATCTCCTCTCAGGTTCTCCAGGACAGTCTCTCTTAAGCAGAGTTTTTTTTTTTGATCTTTGAGTCCCTCCATGGAGCTCATCACTTTGCTATGCCTTTCAGTAATATAACTAGAAGAGGTGGTTAACTTATAACCACCATAGTTTATATTATGTTGCCTTGGTCCTTGGACTTCAGATTATTCGATAAGGAAAAGAAACAGGCTGTAAGGTGTTCACTTACACAGTGGACTTCCCAGAGGTTCTAGCAGGAGCAAGAGGATCAAATTATGACACTTCAAACAGTTATGATAATTAACCTTTGATTCCTTCATATCAGTCTTAAAACTAACCATACTGTATATGTCAGTGACAGCACAGTTTCAAATTTCCTCCCTAAATACCACTAACCCTACCAGAGCAACATTGGCTCAGTATCAGTTTGACAACCTTATTAGTTGACCATATTCTACAATACAATATAATAAAATAAATTAGATTCACAACCAAATATAAATACTGTAACTTTCAAAAGCAACAAAGTTTACAGCCTTTACTATAGCAAGTAGATGAAAAAATGAACAAATATCATAAATATCCTCAAACCAGCTTAGTACGATTCATGGTCACGGGGCAGAAGCCAATGCAGGAAGTACTGAGCACAAGGCAAGAAATGACTATGGACAGAGCGCCAGTCTTTCACAAGCCCACCCACTAAGACACAGTCAGAGCATGCAAACATCACATGGACGACATTCCATGCGCTACCTATGAAGTGGCAGTGCTATTCTGTGTGCCATTGTTTTGCCCAGAATGACTGAATGATAAAGCAAGGCCTCTATAAGATACCCTTATTAGCTTAAAGAATTCATTGTCATTCAAGTAAGAGATTCTTCAGTATGGAGACTATCACATACAGACTTACGTTTCATCACTTTTAGTTGTGTGGCTTTCTGGAAAGAGTAATTATCAAGTGTCTTATGCTTTGCATGTTCTGCCTGCCTCTGACCCCACAAACTGAGCTGTGCTGCCCGAACCCTAACAGTCACTCATATGACTGGGAGGGATGACAAAATTAAAGATAAGCCCATCTGAACCAGTTGCTTAGCTATCACACTGAGGGGCCCATGAGAAAAAATATTGAGGGTAGGGGCCCATATAATATTAAAGAAAAAGAATATAAAGACATCAAGAAAAAAAGTTTAATAAAATAGTGTATATTTAATTGAATACAGAGCTTCTTCTAAATACGTTTTTGTATGTCAACTATATAGGAGGATGACACTATAATTACATTATGTCAGGAGCATGAATAGATCACTTAATATTAAACTTATGGATAAAATATTTGTATGAATGGATATGAAATTCAAAATCAATTAAAACTACTGCAGCCCTGTTTTTTTTTTTATTGAGTGGACACCTCAGGAGAAGTGGATGCTTTGTTTTGATGCTATTTTCATTAATGTGTAGTATTAAGGACATAAAGCATACATTGAACTGCATTATATAGAGGTCAATATATTATGTTCTTTATTTCACATGGTATAATTAATAATTTATAAAAATTTTGTAATAACACACAAAAACTAGAAAAACCTTGTTAATCATATTATCATGTTAATGTTCACAACTGACAACTTCAATATAACAATCATGGCTAGAAAATAATTCTCATCAATACTAATCATACATGTCATGTCAGGGAGCACGCACTAGTTCAGTGTGTTGCGCATCCATCACACAATGAAACAACTTAGGATCCCAGACACGCGGTCCAGTCCCACCCTTCGCAAATGACTATCTCCTGCAGCCAGGTGTTATGTGGGCATACCCTTGGCTTGGTCCAGCTGCTCGGGTCCTCAGCAATGAGAATCCTGCGAGCCGGATAACCCTTGGGGAATTGCAACACATGGCTGTAGCACTGTAAATGACGCTCCCTCACTATACAGGTAATGTACCTCATTCGGTACTCCATGAGTAACTTCTCATTCCACACAAAGTCAAACCAGCACTACTCAAGGATTCTCCGAAAAGTCACAGTACCGAAGGAGTCCAGTCATCTCAGGTCACTAAATAGTGTCCATGTCTCACAATAATATAGCAAAACAGGAAAGACTCTAAAGACTTGAACCTTCATCCTCTTGCAAAGATATTGGGTGCACCACACACCCCTTTCTAGCAATCTCATGACCTCCCAATCCATCATTAAAGGTCTGAATCTTGGTTTTCATCCAGGATAGAGTTTTTTTTTTTTTTATCCTAGTCAAAAAACAAAACTAATTATATAATAAGGTTAGATACATTTTTTCTTAATTGATTTTTTTTTTTTTTGAAAACTCCTTGACAAGACTTCTTGTGTTTATTTTTTTCTCTCTCTTATTCAAAAGAGAGAATAGGTCATATGGTTTTAGACTGTTAGAACTTGTAACAGGAGCTGTCACTATTCTAACACAGGGTTTCTTAAAAATTTTAATCAGAGGAACCAATGTTGAAAATTAATACCATACTGGGACACAAGACGCCAGCCACAGGGGATGCACAAGCCAGTGTGTTTCTTCGTGCTGGTCCCAAGCACAGATAAATGGGGAGGGTTATGTCAGAAAGGGCATCCGGTGTAAAATGTTGCCAGATCAATATGCGGACAATGATGCAAATTTCCATACTGGATCAGTCGAAGCCCGGGTTAACAACAGCCACCACCAGTACTGTTAGCCAACAGGGTGCTGGCGGATATTGGGCTACTGTTGGCCGAAAAAGGAGAAGAAGTAGAGGGAGATGTGTCCAGGGGCAGGAGGAGAGGAGGAAGGTAAAGAGAGTGGAAGTGAGTGTAGGAACTTTGAATGTTGGCAGTATGGAAAGAGAGTTAGCCGATATGATGGATAGAAGGAAGGTTGATATATTGTCTGTGCAAGAGAATAAATGGAAGGGGAATAAGGCCAGGTGGATCGGAGGTGGATTCAAATTGTTCCATCATGGTGTGGATGGGAGGAGAAATGGGGTAGGGATTATTCTAAAGGAGCAGTATGTCAAGAGTGTTTTGGAAGTGAAAAGAGTGTCAGACAGAGTAATGATTATGAAGCTGGAAATTGGAGATGTGATGATCAATGTTGTTAGTGCATATGCCCTGTTACTTGGGTGTTCATTGGATGAGAAAGAAGATTTCTAGAGTGAGTTGGATGAGGCGATGAACAGTGTACCCAAGGGACAGGAAGTGGTGATTGGAGCGGATTACAACGGATATGTTGATGAAGGGAACAGATGAGATGAGGAGGTGATGGGTGGGTATGGTGTCAAGGAAAGGAATGAAGAAGACAGACAAAGGATAGCGAATTTTGCAGAAAGGATGGGCATGGCTGTGGTGAATAAGTATTTTAAGAAGAGGAAAAAACATAGGGTGACATACAAGAGTGGAGGAAGATACACATAGGTAGATTATATCCTATGCAGAAGAGTCAATCTGAAAGAGATTAAAGACTGCATAGTGGTGGAAGGGGAAAGTATAGTTAGGCAGCATAGGATAATAAGCTGTAGGATGTCATGGGAGATCATGAAGAAGAGGAGGAGAGGGATGGCAAAGCAAAGGATCAAATGGTGGAAGTTGAAAAAGGAAGACTGCAAGGCTGAGTTTAGAGAGGAGGTAAGACAGCACTGGGTGGCAATGAAGAGATACCAGACAGCTGGGTAACTGCAGCAGAAGTAGTAAGGATGCTTGGCGTGACATCTGGACAAATGAAGAAGGAAAAGGAAACCTGATGGTGGAATGAGGAATTACAGGAGAGTATACAGAGGAAGAGGATGGTGAAGAAGAATGGGATAGTCAGAGAGATGCAGAAAGTAGACAAGAGTACAAGGAGATAAGGCACAAGGTGAAGAGAGAGGTGGCGAAGGCTAAAGAAAAAAGCGTATGATGAGTTGTATGAGAGGCTGAAAACTAAGGAGGGAGAAATGGTACCGAATGGCTAGACAGAGGGACCGAGCTGGGAAAGATGTGCAGCAGGTTAGGGTGATAAAGGATAAAGATGGAAATGTACTAACAAGTGAGGAGGGTGTGTTGAGCAGATGGAAAGAGTACTTTGAGAGGCTGATGAATGAAGAGAACAAGAGAGAGAAGAGGTTAGATGACATGGAGATAGTAAATCAGGAAGTGTAATGGATTAGCAAGGAGGAAGTAAGGACAGCTATGAAGAGGATGAATAATGGAAAAGCCATTGGTCCAGATTATATACCTGTGAAAGCATGGAGATGTTTAGGAGAGATGGCAAGGGAGTTTTTAACCAGATTGTTTAATGGAATCTTTAAAAGTGAGAGGATGCATGAGGAGTGGAGAAGTGTATTAGTACCGATTTTTAAGAAAAGGGTGGATGTGCAGAGCTGTAGTAACTACAGGTAGATAAAATTGATAAGTCACAGCATGAAGTTATTGGAAAGAGTAGTGGAAGCAAGGTTAAGAAGAGAGGTGATTAATGAGTAGTAGTATAGTTTCATGCCAGGAAATAGCAACACAGATATAATGTTTGATATGAGGGTGTTGATATGGAGAAGCCCAGAAGGAGCTGAATTGTGTCTTTGTGGACCTGGAGAAAGCATATGACAATGTGCCTCGAGAGGAGTTGTGATATTGTATGATGAAGTTGGGAGTGGCAGAGAAGTATGTAAGAGTTGCACAGGATATGTATGAGGGATGTGTGACAGTTGTGAAAACTGCAGTAGGAGTGATGGAGGCATTCAACGTGGAGGTGGAATTACATCAGGGATTGGCTCTGAGCCCTTTCTTTTTTGCAATAGTGATGGACAGGTTGACTGACGAGATTAGACAGGAATCCCTGTGGACTATGATGTTTGCTGATGACATTGTGATTGGTAGAGAGAGTAGGGAGCAGGTTGAGGAGACCCTGGAGAGTTGAAGGTTTGCTCTAGAGAAGAGAGGAATGAAGGTCAGTAAGAACAAGACAGAATACATGTGTGTGAATGAGAGGGAAGTCAGAGGAATGGTGAGGATGCCAGGAGTAGAGTTGATGAAGGTGGATAAGTTTACATACTAGGGATCAACAATTCAGAGTAACAGGGATTGTGGAAGAGAGGTGAAAAAGAGAGTGCAGGCAGGGTGGAATGGGTGGAGAAGAGGGTCAGGAGTAATTTGTGACAGACGGATATCAGCAAGAGTGAAAGGGAAGGTCTACAGGATGGTAGAGAGACCAGCTACGTTATATGGGTTGGAGACGGTGGCACTGGCCAAATAGCAGGAGAGGATTTAAGAGAAGGTTTATGGATGTGGTGAGAAAGGTCATGCAGGTGGTGAGTATAACAGAGCAAGATGTAGAGGACAGAAAGATATGGAAGAAGATGATCTGCTATTTGTTTCATTTCAAGCATACTTCTCTTGAGAATAGTTCTAAAATAGAAAATTGGAAAGTAAACATATTGCTGATGTAAATGTTTAGTGTAAGCTTTAGTAAAGCTGCAAGAAAGAAATTCTTGGGGTACAGATCTGAGGATTTTCATGAGGATAGTATGAAAAGCTGTGTAAATTAGTCACTTGATTAATGGTGCCAGATAAGGAATAAAGTAGTCAAAAATAATCAATGCAGTTTATCTGGTCTTAAACAGAATATTTTTATATATAACATTTTTTAAAAGAGTGTCTACACGTAAAATACATACAGTATTTCTAAATGAGTTTGCAAATAATTGAGCATATCCAAGTATTCATTTAACAATTAAAAAAAATGAGTTAAAAAGTAACTACATAATTCCTAAAACATGTATACCCTTTTTCTCTTTTATGCAGACAGGTTAAATCTTGATAAAAAATGGGCTTAATTCCAGCTCAGGGTTGCTAGACATCCTGATTTGAGCGAGACTGTTCCGAGTTCAGACAAATCCAGAGTCCCTCATTGCTTCTGAAATCTTAATTCAATTTTTATATTGAATATCTAGTTAAAAAGGCTAGCTAAATTTTTGTAGTCAGCCTGGCGTACCGCCTTTTATGAATAAAATTTGTAACTGTCAGCTGAATATTTGAAAAGTATGTGTTCATGTGGCCGTATGTTTCTAATCTCATCATGG
The DNA here is from genome assembly GCF_016835505.1 of Polypterus senegalus. Taxonomy (NCBI): domain Eukaryota; kingdom Metazoa; phylum Chordata; class Cladistia; order Polypteriformes; family Polypteridae; genus Polypterus; species Polypterus senegalus. The sequence continues at coordinate 61,095,704 of NC_053159.1, read as the reverse complement.
TTGCTTGTGCTCATGTGTAATTCATTTTGAAAGTGAAGTCACACTGATAAAGACTTTTCGACTAACAAGGTAGGTCAAATTTGCATATCTGCATTCTTTTACATATATCGTGTCATATTGTATGAAACATAAAACATGTTTCAAGTTATATCATGCATACCCATACCTAATTTTTGAATAAAAAAAAATAAGTGAGGTAATATATTCTCTTCTATATATATATATATATATATATATATATACTTATTTACATAAAATTATGGTTAGATTATACATGTTTAAATATCTATAATTATAATTTAATTAAAATGATTTTTTTGTCTTCCTCAGTTCCTTAAATTTTTTTTTTTTGTTTGATCAAAATGATAGCTTTCCTGATCTGTGATTTTGGAAATCTGGCAACCCTGTTCCAGCTCCACTGGCCTTCCTCAGGCTTTGCAGAACCAAAAAGCATAAAAGCCTCTAAATATGACAGAAAGACCCAAAAGGAGAAGGATCATCATTAAACTTTGACTTACAGTATATTTAAAGACCAAACAATCTTTATAAATCAAAGATTTAACTACAAAAAAACTCAAAAATGCAGGCAGCATGGTGGCACAGTGGTAGCACTGCTGCCTCGCAGTAAGGAGACCTAGGTTCACTTCCCGGGTCCTCCCTGCGTGTAGTTTGCATGTTCTCCCCATGTCTGTGTGGGTTTCCTCCAGGTGCTCCGGTTGCCTCCCACGGTCCAAAGTCATGCAGGATAGGTGCATTGGTGATCCTAAATTGTACTTAGTGTGTGGGTGTGTGTGCCCTGTGGTGGGATGGCACCCTGCCCAGGATTTGTTCCTGCCTTGTGCCCTGTGCTGGTTGGGATTAGCTCCAGCAGACCCCCATGACCCTTTGTTAGGATATAGCGGGATGGACAATGACTGACTGACTGACTGACTCAAAAATGCAAAAAAAGCATCAATTGAGCAAATAGAGGAAGAAGGAGGTTTGAATAAAAGGCAATCCTACACAAGCAATATGATGTCCAAAAAACAAAATTCTTAAACAGAACAGAAAAACAAAATCAAGAAAGCTAGCAAAACAAAGGCAGAAAACATAATACCTAAAAACTCCACTGTAAACAACAAATGATTCCCACACCCAAGCATTTGCACTTAGCATAAATAGCTTGAGGGAAGGCACAGGAGTGGTGATGTCAGGGTGGCCCTGCCTCTTGGGGATCCACTCACAAAGAACATAGGACAATAGAACATTTAAAGAGGCAGAGCATAATAAAACACTGGAATTAGCATAAAGACATTGGAAATAATCATTCAAAATTAAAAAGAAGAACAATAAAACATAACTAAGATAGCGTTTAGACTTTCGCTTTGCATGTCCTCTTTTACTTCAACACGTGTTTTTGTGATTTTGGCTTTGATAACTGCCTTTTATAGCTATTTCTATGTGTACTGATGTTCCGAATACCTCCTGACTGCAGCTCTCACTTTTTATCTTTTGCATGGCTTTAGTTATATACTGTTATATTGTATATATGTGTGCATTTCAGTGAGGCCTAGACACAAAATGGAAAAGAAGGCTTTGAGGTCATCATATGCCAAAACAAACTAGAGTGACAATTCAGAAAGAAGGGAACTGTGCAAAAAGACATTTTTCAATAGTTAGAGTTGGTTAACTAAACAGCTCAAAAACCAAAGCACAAATAAGGGTTGCTTAAAAAAAGCAAAATGAAACAAAGTCTGATTCAATAATCCAAAACCAGAAACCAAAGGAAAAGTTAAAAAAGCCAGAGAATCAAAACATGTAATACTTTTAAAAATGAGCTGAACCACACAAGTCAGATACTCTGTCACTTACTGTATTAATGTCATAGCACAGAACTGAGAAAATTATAAATCAGGGGTTGTCATCTCTGATCCTGGAGAGCCGCAGTGGCTGCAGGTTTTTGTTCCAAACCAGTTGCTTAATTAGAAGCCAATCCTCAACAGTAACAGATCTTATTTAATTTCATGTCTCTTGTTGGCATTTTAACTCTACCATGTCAGCTCATTCTTAAATCAAAGATGTTTTTTTTTCCCTTCCTAATTATACATGCATCATTCAAGTGATTTGAAGCCTTAAACAGATAAGTAATGTTCAGTTCATAACTTTCTCTGCAGTTTTCTTTTGAGTACTTAATTAAACCAAAGGGCGGCACGGTGGTGCAGTGGCAGCACTGCTTGCCTCGTAGTAAGGAGACCTGGGTTCGCTTCCTGGGTCCTCCCTGCGTGGAGTTTGCATGTTCTCCCTGTGTCTGCGTGGGTCTCCTTCAGGTGCTCCGGTTTCCTCCCAGAGTCCAAAGACATGCAGGTTAGGTGCATTGGGTATTCTAAATTGTGTTTGGTGTGTGTGTGTGTGTGTGTGTGTGTGTGTGTGCGTGCCCTGTGGTGGGCTGGCACCCTGCCTGAGGTTTGTTTCCTGCTTAGCGCCTTGAATTGGCTGGGATTGGCTCCAGCAGACCCCCGTGACACTGTAGTTAGGATGTAGTGGGATGGATAATGGATGGATGGATTAAACCAAATACCACACAGGTGGAAATGGAGACAAGCTGGATGTAGAACTGCTGATTCCTTTGTCATTTGCATCTTATTGCTAATAAGAAAATATTAAAGCAATGATTACAGCTGTTTAAGACTGAAATAAGCAACCAATGGTTCAACTAAAATGTCATTTGAGCAATAAATGCTTCATCAGCAATGAATGGTTTCTCATGAAGCAACTGGGTTGGAACAAAAACCTGCAGCCACTGTGGCCCTCCAGGACCGACGTTGCTCAGCCCTGATTTAAAGGGTCTGAGTCTTAAATAGCAAATTAAATGAAGTTAATTAGCAGTAAAAACTAGTCACTAATTAAGAAAATAGTTAGAATGAAAACCTGTAGGTGCTGTGGCTCTCCAGGAGCAGTTTTTGCCAGTTTTAGGCTGAGTGAACCCACAACTGCAATGCTAGGAGCCCCCGTCCTCTTAGGATCCAAATACAAAAGAACAAGGAAAACTTTCAATAGATTTTACAAAATAACAACAGCATTAATAATTAGAAAACCAAATCAATTAGAAAATGTATGTGTTCTTTTCATCATTGTTCATTGTGCATTATTTTTTATATTCTTGTTCTGTTTATTTATTATGTCTAATTATGTAATATCTGTTTATTTGATTCTGTTTCATTATTATGCAGTTTCCAGGTATGATAATATGTTCTCTGATGTTCCATGTATTTTGTGGGTGGTTCCCCAAGTGGTGGTTCCCATTCACCATTGACTGCCTGGTCTTACCTCTAAAAAAGGTTTATGGGAATGTAGCACTTTGCTTTTCATTCAGTGCTTTGGTGGGACGTGGTGTATCTAGAGGTATTGCAATTATGGGATTTTCTGGCTTTTTTTTTTTACTCTTTTTGCTTCTGTCTTGTCATATTGCTTTAGTATTTTTGTATTGGGACTTCTTTACCTGTGTTGGGCTGGTGCCCTGCCTGGGTTTTGTTTACTGCCTTGCACCATGTGATAGTTGGGTTTGGCTCCAGCAGACCCTCATGACCCTGTAGTTAGGATATAGCGGGTTGGATAATGGATGGATGGATGGACTTGTTTGCTTTCAGATTGCCTTGTTGGACACCCCTTGTGCCTCTTCCTTGCTTTTTAGTGTACATTTCTTGATTTTTGTATATAAATATTTTAAAGATTCTTTGTTTGCCCTTTCTTCCAAAAGCCAGAGTATTATAGCCATCTTTCATCTGGTGGGACTTCGTCTGAACATTAATTTTATATTTTTGAACTTTTAAAGCTAAAGTCCATTGACCCTTGTGTATGTCAAAGCCAGACAGTAAATCTGGAACTCAGCCTGCACTGGAGTGTAGCGTATCTGGAGTAGGTTTGATTTGGATTGGAGTCTGCTTGGTTGATTATACTTTGAAGGCCTCACACCACTTTAGCTATGTTGTGCTGCTGAAACCATAACAAAAGTCATACTAACTTTGAAAAACTGTGTTTTCTTTAAAATAATCTAAGGAAAGGCAAACTCAGCATGCTATCTGACATGTTTCGTGGCCAGCAAAACGTATGACAACTCAAAATGAAACTGAGTGATTCTGTCACCAAAGCTTCATACAAAAGAGCAGAGAATATTGTGAAGGACTCTCAGTATTTCACTGAAGGAGAATTCATTATGAAATGTTTCCTGCAGTGCTGTGAACCTAAGTTCACTAGTTTCAAATACAAGCATTCCAAAATTGAAATGTTTAGTTTCTATACATCACTACAGAATTCTTAAACTTCAAACAAGAGGAGAGGACAATTGTTTAATAGGAAGGGAATACAATTAATTTAGATGTCAGCTCTGCCACTTCTTTTGAAGGCATTGCATTTTATACCATTGCTTGAAAAAGAACCGAAGACCAAAAAAAGCTAAAAATAGGTAATAGTTAAAGAAAAGGCATTTTGGAAAAGCACCAGATGCACTATTAAGTCAAGACATTAAACACATTAGTTTGATGATTAAACCAAAATAACATTTTGTTGAGGATTATTGATTTGCTAAGTAAGAATTTATCTTTCAGAAAAAAGCACAATGATTTGGAGCATCATCCATCCACATGATGCAGTTCAGGGTTGTACTTTAAACAGGAAGGAAGCAATCCATCGTTTGTGAGTGATATCACAGACGATAAGGAAATTCCATCTTATATGAAGACCAACTTCAATAATGCCATTTTCCACATCTTCCATTCCTGTGCCCACTTGTGTTAACTGGGCATTTGATCTCAGCCAGCCTGACACACAGTACGGTAATGTACGCACCAACATTCACACTCACAGCAGTAGTCCAGACCTACCAACAAATCTAGCATACTCATTCATCTCTTACACATGGGATGAAAACTAGAGGACTCGCAGAAAAAAACAATGTGTGAACTCCACATCGGCAGTGATGGGGCTAAGGTTTGAACACAGATTTCTGCACCTGTAAGCAGCACTGATCACTGTGCTACAGTGTTGCCGATTAGTGTGTGTAAATATTGGAGACATTGCATTGGACATGTCTTTTCTTATAGCCACAAAAAGGCTACTCAATAGATTCAGTAGAAATAAAGTGCTACCTACACTTGCAAGTGATGTTTTGGACAATGAGCAAAAGTGGCTTTAAAACAAGACTACTGTAACTCCATACATGCCATGTGACACATTTTGAATCTCTGCGAGCACAGTTGAGTCATCTGCAAATTTCCTTCACCCAGCTGACTTAGCTCAATATTTTACTAAAGTCGCAGGTGAACCTTCAAGAAAATAAAGCCATTCCTACAGTGGAACACCCTTTCACAAATCAGACACTGAGTGAAGTGGACTGAGAGGAATCCACAAAGGTTCTTCTAGAACAGAGGATATTAGGTACTCCAAAAGCAAAAATAGGCAGCTGCCACCGAGAATAAAGGTTCATGAGAGAGGTGCCTCTTGGCACCACTAGGAGTTACCATATTCTGATAGTGTATAGCACTGGCCACATGTATGATTCTGGCTGGGCCAAAAAGTAAAATCAATATAGGGTTTAAAGGCACATGGATTACCAAGTTTAGAGTTAGTGTTCAATGATGATCAAGAAGGAAGGCCAGAATTTGCATTTTTGGTGGTACAGTAGAAGCTTATGTTGACCAACCAGTTGCTTAGGGTGGGTTGTAAACTTAGCACAGTTACTGTATATGAAGGTGGCAGCCCATCACGCCCAACTCGATAAAACAGCCTTAATATATCATTCAGCTCAGATGGGCATATCAAGAAAGAGGAACCACAGTGGAAGAGCAAAGCAACAAGACAAGCAGTTCTCACATAAACAAGAAGAGGTTAAAAAACTAGCAGACAGGCAAAACAAAATTCCACTGAACAAGCAAAAAACACCCACCAACTCAGTAAACTGTAAATGACTTCTAAAATGGACTATGAGGCTAAATGTTAGAACAACTTAAAATGGAATGTATGCCTTTTTAAATGTTTCTTTTCCAATTTTGCAAGCGATATTCAGTAGTGTTGTCAGAAAAACAATGATGTCAGCAAAATTAAGAAAAAATGCCATACAATGCTTAACACAAAGCACTTGTGAAAGTTAAAGCCATTTCACAACAGAAACAAGGGCATATGGAGAGAGGTATGATGTTTATCAGATCTTTTGTTGGTTATTTTCCATTGTTATCTTTATTCCTTTGGCAAATTTCTGGGTTAAAGGAATGTCTATGTAGCACTACTAAATGATTTAAATCATTATCCCCACCACACTACTCCAAACCCAAACAACAAGCATTGATTTCATATCAGGAAGCTATCTATAAATTAAATTTTGGAGACCTTCAAAGGAAAACTTAAAGTTATGACAAGACTTAAAGATTTGATTAATTTCTGAGTTAGCCGAGTAAAAATTCTAACAAAGGTCCAGATTGATATAAGGAGCACCTAAAGCTGCCTGCAAGAACTTCTAATTTTTCACATTTGACATGCCTAAGCTGCATCTACATCTCGTGCATGCACCTTTATTTCATGAACACCAACTATATCCTATTCTCTGATACTTCCCAAAGCATCGTGACAGCAGTCTGCTCTGACCATCTTCATTTTTTCTTTGTTTCTTCGTTTGTTTAGCTTTTCCCTGAGCCCAGTCCTTGGCCCAAAGCGCATCTAATTGAAAGTGATCTGTAGTCGGGACAAGTTCCGCTTCTGTCCTAAGCACCCCCCACTCCCCCATTCTAAGAAAGCTCACATGGTCCCAATTACTCTCTGAGCAGGCCTCCCTCTCGGTCTGTCCTGCCTCTGCTCTGACTTCTGCCAGCTCTCATTCGAGATGATGTTATTAGCTGTGCAATGTGGAGTTCCTGTCTGTCATGGGGGCCTGGAGATGTTATCATGTGCCGTTGATGTATACTGTTACCATACCAAGTATTCCATCAATTAGACCAGAATTGACAATTTATAGTTACTTCATGCATGCCAGTGAGCTTTTGGGGGCTTTGTAAGCAGTAGCAGAGGCTCACCAAGAGGCTGGATGGGGGGTGTGGAGTTTACGTTTACTTATAGATAGCTAGATGACTGCAGTGGTAGTATTTTTACTTGAATATTGCAAAGTTGCCATTAATTTGCCCTAGAGTGTTAATGAAGAGCAGCCCTTCATCACCCGTGTGTTAACACTCCACCAGCTGCCACCATGGCAGGTCTTCAGAATTGCTTCAGAGATTCATTGGTGGCCTTTGAGAAAAAAATATTGTTTCAGATCCAGGCTTAATGCTGGCGACTTGGAGGGACTTACAAGCAGGCTGCTGCCAATAGCAGCTGGTCTTGATTGGACACCTTTAATCCCGTGTCTGAGCAGGCTTAACTTCTGAGAGCTGACAAGTTCAAGGTGTAAGACGGGAAAGCTCCCATACTGTTTTGACAGGGGTGTGGACGGAAATTACTGTCAGCAGCATAACCTATGTTCGAGACTTTATCTTGGAGAACATTCCTGCATTATTACCCAAGTTCTCCCTCTTTTGTTTCTTCTGATCATGAAGATTTCCTGTTCTATTTACCACCAGCTTTTCACAATTAATGACTGATATCAGCATGTCACAGCTCAGGCAATCCCTTTCCTGTACTGGAGGCAAAGCTTTACCTTTTGTGGCCTTCATGGGTGGCAAGGCAGATTACGAATTCACAGAGCCTCAATTGACGGACTATCACAGAGAGTTAGACAAAGCTTAGCCTTGCTGGGAGTCAGAGAAGGAAATCCACAGGTTTCCCGTGAAAGGCACCAAAGACAGAGTGGCATTACAAAACCACCATTGCCAACTCCCTAGATTAACACTGCAGAGAAGGGCTTTGCTCTATTCTGTGGTTTGCTGTGGTGCCATTTACAGTGACAGCTTTGTTAATCCTGTGTTCTGTTAACAGTCACACTGATTAATATTAACAAGACAGATTGACAGTAATTAAGTCCTTTAATTATGTGATGCAAGTAATTGAAAGCTGTGTTACTTGGGAGAGCCCCATGGATTTTATCTGTACAGGAGTTTATGGCTTCTCCTGTTGTATGAATAATGAGTACATAATGTTAATAAAAGGGCGGCATGGTGGCACAGTGGTAGCGCTGCTGCCTCGCTGTAAGGAGACCTAGGTTCGCTTCCCAGGTCCTCCCTGCATGGAGTTTGCATGTTCTCCCCATGTATGCATGGGTTTCCTCCAGGTGCTCCGGTTGCCTCCCACGGTCCAAAGTCATGCAGGATAGGTGCATTGGTGATCCTAACTTGTGCTTGGTGTGTGGGTGTGTGTGCCCTGCAGTGGGCTGGCGCCCTGCATGGGATTTGTTCCTGCCCTGTGCTGGCTGGGATTGGCTCCAGCAGACCCTTGTGTTAGGATATAGTAGGTTCGACAATGACTGATTAATGTTAATAAAACTTTGCTCAGTTAAAATGCAATGGTATTTTTAAGACATAAATTGCCATTAATACATCGGTCATGTTTTTTATTGATTTTACACTACAAGTGTTCAATGAACTGGCACATTCAGGTTGAATCTAAAATTGAATCTATTGCCTGGCCACTCTTCAGCCACAAGAGATGAGGAATCTTAGCTTTATGTCACAATTCATCCGCTACTAAACTAAAAATAATTTGTAGTAGTAGACACCAAATGTGCAGTTGAAACACTAATAAGTTAATAGTAAAAAGAGTATATATGATCTTAATACAGAGTAAAAGATCTTAACCTAAAATAGCAATTTGAACACCTTATGATGAAACCTGCAAGGGTTTGTTTTGCTTACTTGTGTCTACACAAGGAAGTGTGAGTGCTTGACTGAAATACGTTAGCTACTGGAGAGTGGAGAAAAGCAAATAAAACACCACAACAGTGCAACAAAAAGGGAAAAGGCAAAACAAATTTCAGTAGAAAAAAAACAACGGATGATCAACAGATAATGTATGGTATGCACAGATATCTAAACTACTTCCAAAATGTTTCAGTGCCAGAACCAGGCAACTGCAAAAAGGATCAGTAAAGTGGATGATCTCAGAATGCTTCCAGACCTACTTTCACAGATGGGAAAATAGATATAGAGATGCTTCACACCCACTCATCAGACTTTACTATGTAGCTACACTCCTTTTGATATGACAAGCCCAGAATTTTCTTGGAACTCCATAACAATGGCAATTACAGCAAAAACTGTATGAAATATAAACAATCAAACACTAAGAAAACTTGTCCCGGCTTTGGTCTTGTAACGTCTGGACTACTGCCACTCCCTGCTGATGGGTGCACTGGCATGCGCCACCAAACTACTGCACATCATTCAAAATGCAGCAGCACATCTGGCGTTCAATCTGAAGGTTGGCACATGCCACTCCTGTCTTCAGATCACTACATTGGCTTCATGTAATGACAAGTAATATGGTCAAATTCCTGATGCTTGCCTAGAGTAGTCAATAAAGCAGCACAAATATACAGTATATGAAGATATTTGTAAGAACCTATGCTCCTTCTTGACCACTCAGGTCTGCTGATGCCTCCAATGCATGGTATTAAATCTCAGTCCAGATTCTCTTCATGTGTAGCTGCTAGCAAATGGAAGAAGCTGCCCACCTCCATTCTGAAGACTCCCTCAATGTTTTCAACATTTTTGAAGACTCTTGTTTGGTGAATTCCTATCTCAATGACTTTAGCTGTTAGGTTTTATTATTTTTGAATTGTATTTTGCTGAGTTCTCCACTTGTAATAATAAATTTTGTACCCTTGTCCTCTAACATCTCTTCCCAAACAGTTATTTGATTATGTCACTTGGGATAAAAGAGTATGCTAAACAAATACGTGCAAATATAAATAATAATAAAAAAGCAAAAAAAATGGCACATAGCATGTTCAGCTGAGTTTGAAATCTTACAACTAAATAATGCACCAGGATGCCAAACCCACACAACCCAACGTTAACCAATAGCTTGGGTTGCCTCTGTACTTCAATTCCAGATTTCTAATGAGGAACCTGTTCCCCAGAAGTTAACTTTCTGCAGATTATAAATGAAACTGGTGTTTCCTTTCCCTTCTTCTCTCACACATGACCTTAACCATTTGACAGTAATAAACATTGTCTATGACAAAAAATGTCTGGACCCACAAATTGTCCTATTTACATGGTGATCAGAACAAGTGGCATTTAAGTATGAAATTATTGGAATACTAGAACAAAGAAAGGGATCAAAGAAATAAGAAAAGCACTTACACACAGCAATGTGATACTCATACTGGCTGTGCATGTTTAAATATGTATTGATATTTCTATCTAATTGTGGGGCTGGCTTGACTGTATTGCCCTCACACTATTCATTTTACTCACCTCCCTTTAAACTACATATCTGACCAATATCAACAGTATCTGATTGAATATTGAAATACCCATCTGTAATTTCCATTTTATTCAAACAGAATAAAATTACCTGAAGCAACATACTTGAACGTTCATTGGAAAAGAAATGCTGAAATTAGCTATCATTACACTTCTTACTCCTCCATATAGAATGATGAATGATATGAAAATGTAGATCTCATCTGATGATGTATTAGGACAGAAGCAATTTTATATGTGTTTAGGTTTATACAGTAATTCTTGTCATGTGTGCAGAGCATAGTGAAACTCTTAATTGCTTATGCTAATCAACATGCAACGTGTCCCCATTTGTGATGTGTGAACCCCACAGAGTTTGGCAAAATCACAGAAATGTTCAGGAATTTCACTGAACTCCACAGAATGCATGGAAGTCAATGGGGAAGGAGGAACTGAACTAGTTGATTAAAATTGTGCAATGCTCTTTTCAGTGTCATTGAGAGCTAGGATGGCATCTGCCAACTATGATGGAGAGATTATTGTGGTCAAAAGTGTGAGCTGAGCTGTGATGCAGCTGTGCTAACCAATGAGCCACTGTTTCTCAAACAACAAACAAAATATAACAAATGGCCACAAAGTAGTGAAAAGTAATATACATACATACCACATATATACATACACATACATGCGCACACACACATTAGCCATGCCACAAAGCAGTGGCATGGGACTGGCTCTTTCTGTTTTCTGTGCAGGTATTTTTCTTCCATCCAGAAGAAAGAAGCAACTTGTAAATAATAAATCTTTGGGGAAGCTCCTTTAATGTGTTAAGTGCATGCAGGGTACAAATTCACTTGGATTGATTTGGGATATCACATACAGTATGCATGAAGCAGACCAGGCAGAGATCTTACAGTACGCATGTGTGAAAGTTCTGCAAAGGTCTGCTACAGCTTTGATGTTACCCTGGCCTTGCAAAGCATCATGGGGAGCTGGGAAAAATGTTCATCTAAGGTGGCTGCACTGCAAATTAAAAAAAAAAATCTCCCAAAAAAGGTCACCAGTGAACACAACATATTTGCTGTGAGAAAAAAAGCTTTGGTGAATGCCTCCAATCAACACTATTTACAGGTGTTTGATGCCATGTTCAGTGAGTATATCAACTTTATCTCGAAATGTCTTTCCTCATCTGAAAATTCTCAGAACACATTACCAATGCAATTTTAACACAACAAAATATTAAAACATCTATGTAAAATACACTTTGCAACAAATGTATTTAATATGTAGCCAAGTGATGGTGGCTACTTTATACTTTTATAGATGTAGTAGTTCATTACCACTGAACAGCATGATGTGCCTCAGCCTCATGCTATAGGCATGAGTGTGCACAAAGAGAATTTTACGCCACACAGTTTGAGAAAAAGTTTCCTCAAAGTTTACGAGTAATCCTCAAAATTACAGCACTGCAATTGGAGATGATGTTAGTGAATAGACTTTGTCTGTAAAGGTTGTTTTTGTTAGAAATTTATAAAAATGTAATGTTTTATTTAACAGATTATGAGGCTATGGCATAGTAGGGTGGAATAGGTGGAGAAGATTGTCAGGAGTAATTTGTGACAGATAGGTATCAGCAAGAGTGCAAGAGAAGGTCTACAGGACGGTAGCGAGACCAGCTATGTTACATGGGTTGGAGATGGTGGCACTGACCAGAAAGCAGGAGACAGAGCTGGAGGTGGCAGAGTTAAAGATGCTAAGATTTGCATTGGTGTGACGAGGATGGACAGGATTAGAAATGAGCACATTAGAGGGTCAGCTTGGGTTGGAAGGTTAGGAGACAAAGAGAGGTGAGATTGTGTTGGTTTGGACATGTATAGAGGAGAGATGCTGGGTATATTGGGAAAAGGATGTTAAGGATAGAGCTCCCAGGCAAGAGGAAAAGAGGAAGGCCTAAGCGAAGGTTTATGGATGTGGTGAGAGAGGACGTGCAGGTGATGGGTGTAACAGAGCAAGATGAAGAGGACATGAAGATAAGGAATAAGATGATCCGCTTTGGCAATTCCTAATGGGAGTAGCTGAAAGAAGAAGATGAGACTACGTGATGTACAGGTTTTAATGTGAGGAATGTTTTATCCTATACTTTTTGGAGCTTTCTGCATTTAAAGTTGTTATATCTTGAGGACTTTAAACCAAACTGTGAGGAGCTATGATTAACATTTTACCCTTCACACTGCTGATATTGTCATATTATCTTTGTGTAGGTACATATAGTGATTTGTATTATATACTGAGCGCTCATAAATACCTGTAAGAGGACCATGACAGTTGTTGTAAGCCTATTTGTTGCCATCCAAGTTTGTGCTGTTAAAAGAATTAAGGATGGGATTTTTGGACGATTTTCTTTCATCAAGATCCTGCTATCATAATTCATTAATTTTACTTTGTTTAATGATTTTTCTAGGTCTTTTTTATTAATCCCCTAGGGAAAATTCAAACACATACTGCAGCAAAAGCATAAACACAAACATACCAACTAAAGTATTAGACCACAGATTAAAACGTATTATAATAAATATTATGCTAAAAACAACTGTAGTATGTTAAAGTCTGCACTATTTTCCGATGACTGCTGGTGGGAGTGAAGGAAGGGGCATCAGGAGGAAGCGCTAAAGTGGCTATTGGCAGCAGACAGAAGAGATCACCAGAGATGTTGGTCACTTTTTAATTATTGAAACAGCAATCAAAATAAAAACTCAAAAAACATGTTTGTGTATGGTGTGGATCTGAGTGTGGCAGGACCAGTTATATACACAACACCAGGAATAGTCTTGATACCATTTGTCTTTGTCAAATAATAGGAAGCCTTCCATGTTAAAGTGAATAATATTTGAAAAATTTAAACCCAGAACAATAATATTGTACTTAAGATATGTCAAACAGTATTTATATGAACTACTTAAACATACAACATCATAAACAGAAATTTTAATTGTGAAAGCACATACAATAATTTAAGGGTCCATGATCTCTAAGAATGTGTTCTTTTAGAATTGCAGCCATACTGCTTCCCCTACACCCTTCCTCTGTTTAATGAATTGTGTTCTTTATATCACAGTGATGCATTCGTTTTTTTATCTCTAACCACAAGTAACAATTTTATGTCCTTAATAAACAGTCCTCTGTATTATTTAAACTTCTAAGAGTTAAATAATCCTTACTGAGGCCAACACAAAAAAGTTATTTTGATTATTAATAAAATAAGTACCTTTAGACACTTTTTCTTATAGTAGGTTTCTCCTCTTGATGTTTCAGACTCTAGTGATCAGCTTTACTTCATCCATAAATGACTGCCATTGCCCCCTTCATCACACTCTAATGCGTCTCTTTCAGTTTTTTCCCTCGCTATGTTGCATACGTTTACTTCCACTCAGTCTGCAGAATTTAACAAGTGCTTACAGCTCGTAGTTCAGTTAAGTAATTTGCTTCGCTCAGAATTACCAGTCTCAGTCTTTCCACTTTCCTATTGCTGTGTCCTGCCTCTTATCTTCCACTACATTTTTTGCTCTGCTTTCTAACTCACCTGTCATCATCTTTTCCATTTATATTTCTCAAAGGTTCTTTTTTTTTCCTCTGCATACACACACTTTCTTCAACCTTAAGCTACCAAACTTTACTTACAAATGAGGCTTTTCCTTTGTGGTAGTTAATCCCCTTTTCAGTTTCCTTCAGGCTTCAAAGCTAAGATATTATTGGATTGTTTCATGTGTGACTCTACATTACTTTTGACAGATGATATGGTTGTGAGTTTTCAGTAATCACCTGTCATTCTCTCAGAGTTGTGAAACAGAAGATGTAATATGAAAATATGCGAAAATTAATGACAAATTAAAAAAAAGTTAAAATAGCATTTCAGTTATAGAGTCATACTTCATATCTGTTTTGCTGTCATAATCACAGTTTTCAGTATTTCCAGACAGCTGCAAACCACATGACCTGCAGGTTATTTCTCTTAACACTAAAGTATCTCCACTGGGGGTGGAAGTGATGAGTTTAAATTTATGAACAAAGTTCATAAATACTCATGAAAGACCAGATGAGGCATTCCATTTCTGTTTTGTGTTTTTTTTTTGGTGATATACTTGCCTTTTATTAAATACTCCAGATAATTAAAACATGCTTGTTTTAATAAATAACACCATCCAAATTCATCATAACACAAGGGTTCTAAAAGGTGGGTATAGGCATGTTCATACAGACACAGGAGAAAAAGCATGAGTGAGCAGGCCACCCTACCCAAAGCATCTTCTTCCAGTACATCCTGTGGGAATGCCATAGGTTCTCAGATCACAGATCTAATCATTTCAACATAACCTCTTATTTGCCCTGGATCTTCTCCCATTGGACACTGCCTAGTACACCTCTGGTGCCAGGCATATAGAGTGATTTCTTGCAACATGCCCCAATCACTGTAACTGGTTGATCTTCAGCTGGACAAGCAGCAATGGTATTTACGAGTTTTCCCCTATTGCTGATCTACTCATCCTGTCTTGGAATGTGAGCACAGCAAACCTCCACAAGAAACATCTTTTGTCCACTAGTACTCATAATCTCACTCTGTTGGTCAGCACCCAGACTTATGACCATTAGTGAGGATGGGGATGAATATGGACTTTATAAACATCACAGAATTAGACTAGGTGATTGAACATCCAATTGGCATATTTTTAAAGTGGTTGTGCATGAAAAAAATTGCTTGAATGTGACTTCTGTGGTAGAAACTTAACATTTTATCTCTCAATTATAAAAAAAAATCTTGGGGAGGGAGACGGAGACAAGACGTGATCTTCTCGGAAGACAATTTGAAGTCCCTCAAAAGACACTTTAACTTGCTCCCAGCTCTTAAAACAATGACAAGCAAAACACGCAGCTCGCCAGCAACAGAAAACCAGCAGATGATCCGACCGCTTCTCCTTGGGTGTGATCAGCCACCCTAACCACCACCATCAGCCCAACGGGCAGCGCAAGAGCAGCAGAAGAAAGACAGCAGATGATCCGATGGCATCTCCTTAGCATGTGTTCAAAAGAAGACCCCACCCCCACAACAAAAGTTTTAAAGTAAAAGTGAAAATAATGCATATGTAACAATTCCCATGAGAATAATCTCTTTAAATTGTATATCCTGTAAACCAAACCCAGTGGTGGGCGAGTAAAGCGAGCAAAGGTTGGAGCCCCCTTGTTAAAAAAAGAAACATCCTATAACAGGACAATTCTGTAATCAGGCAGGAGAAAAGCTGTTCATTGCATCTTTTAATTACTTCTCAGCAAAATGGAGGGAGCATTCTTCAAAAGCAGCATGTTTTCCGAATGATCAGAATGGTCAGAGAAACAAGAATAGAGGTTCATTTTATGAACTGTTGAATTTACATAGTGTCAATCAATGCATACATTTTACTCTGGTTGGTTCATTGGTTTACACCCAAATTATTTATATAAAATAAAACTTTGTTATGTTATATTCTGGTTCTTCTTATACGTTTGAGTTGAGCCACCTCCCTTGAAATTTCTGTGCATATAACAATTGTCCATTCTCGTTGCTTATAGTACATCTGCTGATTTCTTAGTCATCCTTCAGTACATTTTTGTATTGCATCAACCTTTCTGCTGGTACATTCTTTATTTACTTGACCATGTCCGTATTTTTCTTAAACCAAATCTTATATTTCAGTGTATATTTTGTTGTTCACTTGATCTTTATTTGGTTTCCCACATTTATTAACTCTTTATGCTGTTTCTTTAAGATGAATGCTATGTTACCCTAAAATTATTCTAACACACTGTTTTTTTTTTTGGTCTGCTTTTTCTTGAAATTATGTGCTGTTTTGTTAAGATAAAGAATGTCTATTTCTATTTCTGTAGCTGCATTTACCCAAAATTACCAAAGTTCTGCAACTTCAGTATGATTCATGGGATTCTGGCAATAGCTTGACACATTGAAATGATTCCACAGACAAAATATCTTTCTTTTAAAAACTTTAGCAAAATTTCAAAGTAAAAGAGCTCACACAAAGAGAAAAAATTGATATAGTAATGTAAAGAAAGGTTCTTGATCAAGAAAAGTTCTGTTTAAAGCTTACTGTACGTATCTAGTTTCATTCTTTAAGTTTGCTTACAATTGAACCATTTCTAAATGGTCAGAAAACTGTATGCCAATCCATTTACAGACTGCAAATGGGTCTGTCAGTCCATGCTAGCACGGGGACCTACTCTAAACAACAACTGACTTAATTAACACACTGTATTGTAGATATAGTATTTTAAATTACAGGGGTAAAAGACTATACCATATTCTAATAGTTATTCTTCTATAGGAGTCAAGCAAACACTATATGAATTTAACTTTAAGCATTAACTTTCCATCTGAACTAGTGTGGTGCTGAAGTGTCACCCGCTGCACGGCTGCACTCAGGTCCTAATCTGATATCCTGAGTTGGTATGTCATGTGGTGGATGCAACAATGTGCTGTATCAGCATGTGCTCCTAACATCTCTGTCTCTCTAACTTTCTAAGAATGGCTCTTACAATTTCCACACTCCTGTAGCCTATGATACTGGCTGTTTTTTCCAGGTAAATTAAATTTCACACAACTCACTTCATTTAAAGTTTAAAACCCATCGGTTTCACAACTAGTTCCAGTTCGTTCAACTACTACTACTCCTACCAAATTATCTTTACACTTGGGTGTTGTAGTAGGGATCAGTCAATTAAAGCTAGCAAAAAAGTATGTCTAAAAAAGAAACGCAACCAGAATGTAAAGGTGAAATAACTGCAGCACAGAAAGTATATTCACACTAACTCTACAACTGTCATATACATTTATGCATTTGATAGCAATACTTATTAAATAAAATGTACCTCTGTGAACAAAATGTGCTCTATTTTACCCTGATTTTTGTAATTGTGTTGCTTGGGTTTAGTGGTGTCATAACTTTCTGTTAAGGAAAAAAATGAAATGTTATTTCCAAGCTGAAAAGGAAAGAATGGAAGAGACACAACATTTTGTTGACACCTGAAGAAGGCTACATGGCCAAAATGTGTCTTTTACCTACCTTTCCTTAGCTTTTTTGCCTTTGCAGAGTATTGTGATGCATCACTTCACAGACATTCTGTTACAATGTTTCCCCTGAAAGAAACAAGAAACAGACCTTTTTTAAGCAGTCATATTTACTTAGATAAATCAATTTAAAGGCTTCATTCTGTCAACCGTATATCAGGTGGAGCTCAGCTAGTTGGAAACGTACCCGAAACATTTGATGCCTAGCCCTGCCTCCTCATGCAAATGAAGTAACAATTTGCCTTATTGAAATGGACTAACTAATATTCAGTTAGATTTCAGTTAGATTTGGTAGGATTGTGATGGATTTTACCTGTAAAGTGCCTGTCAAATCTGGCAGCCCTGCCAGAAAGTGAGTGACTGTCCAAATAGAGAAGAAGGTGAACGTAATTCCCATTTCCTCTTACAAGTTCACTAGTTAGCCATGTTTTCGAAGTATAACATTGTGGGGACCTGTCTTGAAGCAAGACTCTTCCTCCCTTAGTATGTGAAATAAAGGAAATGGATTGTTTGCCACAAGCACCGCTGCATTGGAGCTTGTTTTGCTTTGGACGTACTCTGTCTCTGGGTATGTCAGAGGACTGGGACTGTGTGAAGTGGGTTTTAGCTTCACTTGGGGAGGCAAAAAGGGAGGTGGGGGTTAAGGGGGGAGAGAGCAGGCCTGATCTATACCTAATCTATCCTCTCAGTCTTTATAATTATAATAAGACTATAAAATGACATCAACACCTCAGAATCGGTGTCTCCATGATGGGACAGTTAACTTCATAAGCTGGAATGTTAAAGGCCTGAATCACGAATTAAAGAGAAAGAAAGTACTCTCTCACCTAACAGGTCTAAATGCTAAAATAGTATTTTTACAGGAAACCCACTTAATAAGCAAGGATCAGTTCCGGCTGCAAAAAGACTGGACTGGCCAAATGTTCCATTCTAGCTTTACGAAGAAAACTAGAGGTGTGGGAATTCTCATACATAGAACTGTTCCATTTGTAGCATCAGATGTAGTATTGGATCCTGAAGGGAGATATGTAAAGGTTATGGGAGACTTATCTTTTAAAATGATCTTGATAAATGTTTTTGCACCTAATGTTGATAAGGAATTTATACAAAATTTATTTGCATCCATTCCCAATCTGAACACTCATAAAGTTATAATGGCTGGGGACTTTAATTGTGTTCTAAATCCACTAATTACTAAAATAGATGAAGAACATGCCAGACTACCAAGCGAGACTCTACATAGGAGAAGGCAGGCTCTACATTCAGAATTAAACCTCTTGACAACTAAAGAAACTGAACAACTAATTTACAAATCCAGACATCATTACTATGAACATGGGGAGAAAGCTAATAAGCTTTTAGCTCAACAAATGCACAAGCAAGAAGTGCAACGCAATCTCGTAATCACTAACACTAACGGAGATAAAATCATCGAACACCAAAATATAATGCACACTTTCAGAGACTACTATAAATCCCTATATACTACTGAGTTTAAGGAAGACAATACACAATCTAATGCATTTCTGGATACATTACAGATACCACAAATAGACGCTTCTAGTGTGAAGGAACTTGATAAACCTCTGCATTATCAGAATTACTAGATGCTATAAAGTCACTCCAAGGTGGAAAGCAGCAGGCCCTGATGGCTACCCTGCAGAATTTTACAAGAAATTCTCGCTCAGCTAGCTCCCTCCTATTAGCAACATTTACAGAAGCCAGAGATAACCAATCTCTTCCACAAACCTTTCGCCAAGCACTAATCACTGTCTTTCCAAAACAAAATAAGGACTTATTACAATGTGCATCATACAGACCAATTTCACTTCTGAATAACGACGTTGAAATACTCTCTAAAATCATAGCTAGAAGGATGGAGAAAGTGCTCCCTCGTAATATCACAAGACCAAACTGGATTTATTAGGGGCCGCACTTATCTTCAAATCTTCGACGCCTGTTTAATGTAATATACTCACCAACTAAATCAAACACCCCAGAAATATTATTATCATTGGATGCAGAAAAGCATTCGACATGATTGAATGGAAATACCTTTTACTATATTGGAGAAGTTTGGGTTTGGCCCAACATTTGTGCATGGATTAAATTACTGTATACTAACCCAGAAGCTTCAGTTTGCATCAACAACATTTGCTCAGACTACTTTAAACTAGAACGTGGCACTAGACAAGGATGCCCTTGTCACCGCTGCTGTTTGCATTGCCATTGAACCACTGGCAATACATTGTCGAAATACTGATCAGATAAAGGGGATTAGCAGAGAAGGACTGGAACAGAAAATCTCATTATATGCAGATGACATGGTACTGTATATATCGACCCAGAAAATTCTGTGCCTGCAGTCTTAGCAGCACTCACAGAATTTCAAAAGATCTCTGGTCTCAGAATTAATCTGAATAAAAGTGTACTCTTTCCAGTGAATTCTCAAGCATATAATATTAGATTAGATACCCTACCTTTTATCATTGCAGAACAGTTTAAATACCTAGGGTAAACATCACAAGTAAACATAAAGCTCTTATCAACAAAATTTGCGTCTGCATGGAAAAAATTAAACAAGACTTGCATAGATGGTCAACCCTTCATCTCACACTAGCTGGAAGAATTAACACTGTTAAGATGAATATTCTTCCTAAGCTCCTTTTTATTTCAAAACATCCCAATATACATTAATAAATCATTTTTAAGCAATTAGATTCAACAATAACCTCATTTATTTGGAATTCAAAACATCCACGCATCAAAAGAGCGACCCTACAAAGACAAAAGGCAGAAGGCGGCATGGCTCTACCTAACTTCCAGTTTTATTACTGGGCAGCAAATATACAGGCGATAAGAACCTGGACACAAATAGAAGAACATACACAGGCTTGGACCGCAATAGAAGTAAAATCCTGCAGTACTTCTTTGTATTCCTTGCTCTGTGCTCCAATAAACACACCCTATCGGCAATACACTAATAACCCAATTGTGCTCCACTCACTTAGAATCTGGAACCAATGTAGAAAGCATTTTAAGACGGAGAAGCTTCTATCTGTGGCACCCTGCAAGAGAACCACCTCTTTCAACCTTCACAAACATATGCAGTTTTAATATCTGGAAAAATTTGGAATTAACTTGCTTAGAGATCTTTATATAGACAACGTCTTTGCATCCTATGAACAATTACATTCCAAATTTAACATTCCAGCTACACATTTCTTTCACTATCTTCAAATCAGGAACTTTGTTAAACAGAACCTTCCAGATTTTCCTCATCTTGCACCCTCATCCATGCTGGAAAAATATTGCTCAATCTCAAGGACTTAGACTCCATCTCTACAATATATAAAATCATTTTACAATCCCTCCTTTCAAAGATCCAAGAGGACACTGGGAAAAGATCTCTCAATTAATATATCAGAAAAGGAGTGGAAAGTAGCAATGCAGAGAATTCACTCGAGCTCCATATGCGCAAAGCATACAATTATACAACTCAAAATTATATATCGAGCACATCTGTCTCGACTAAAACTCTCCAAAATGTTTCCAGGGCATGATCCAACCTGCGAACGTTGCAACCAAGTCCCAGCCTCACTAGGTCACATGTTCTGGGCCTGCACCAAATTAACATTATTCTGGAAAAAATTTTTTAATTACCTTCAGACAGCCTTGGACTCACAATCCCTCCTAACCCATTAACAGCTGTGTTTGGGGTTCTTCCAGAGGGGCTTAAAGCGGAGAAAGACAAACAAATTGTGATTGCATTCACTACACTTTTGGCACGCAGACTTATTCTGATAAACTGGAAGAACCCAAACTCTCCTCTTTAAGTCAGTGGGAAACTGATGTGTTATATTATTTGAAATTGGAAAAATCAAATACTCAGTTAGAGGATCTGTACAGACTTTTTTCAAAACATGGCAGGATCTAATCAGTAATATTTTAAAATAAGTTCATAAAGCACAGAGAATTTATTAATTTAGGTATGTTTACAAGCCTTAAATTTAACGTTTGGCTTGCTCTCTCTCTCAGGGTGGGGATCGATCTGTTCTTAACTAATTTTTTTTTGTAAAAACTTGATTGCTTTGTATGGATTGTAATAAAATAATAAAAAATAAATAAAAAAAAAAAAGAAAGCTAAATGTTTTTTCTCATGATTTATTTAAGTATATTCATCACATTAAATCTAAATGAATTATTAACGTTGTAATTGTATAACAACCATAACATGAATCTTAAAATGTCCACATTTAGGCCTGATTTGCACTAAGATATCAGACAAGGACATGACTTGTGAGAATGGTGACAAGAATGGTGTACTTAAGATGATTGCATGTTATTAAAAATATGCCACTTATTCACTGGTCATGGTCAATGTGTTCCAATGATATTGCCCATGACCATTGAACATTTTTTTAACAACTTGTTTACCTGGAACCAGTTGTGTAGCCTGATTAGACTCTGGGTACAGAAATGGGTAAAATTAGAGTATACTAACCATGTCTCCTTTTATCACTGTAGAATTCTTAATAAAAATAAGTTAACTAAATTGTCAAGGGTATCAGATTTTGTTTAAGCTAAATTCCTTTTGAGATTAATTATTAGTAACTTTCATAAGCCAAATGACAAATTACTATTCTGTGAGAAACTCTTCAGCTGATAGGAATATATACTTCTTTTTCTTTCAGCTGCCCCTATTAGGGGTTGCCACAGCAGATCATCTTCTTCCATATCTTTCTGTCCTCTGCATCTTGTTCTTTTATATCCGTCACCTGCATGTCCTATCTCACCACATCCATAAACTTTTGCTTAGGCCTTCCTCTTTTCCTCTTCCCTGGCAGCTCTATCCTTAGCATCCATCTCCCAATATACTCAGCATCTCTCCTCTGCACATGTCCAAACTAACGCAATCTCACCTCTCTGACTTTGTCTCTCAACCGTCCAACTTGAGCTGACCCTCTAATGTACTCATTTCTAATCCTGTTCATACTTGTTATGCCCAATGCAAATCTTAGCATCTTTAACTCTTCCACCTCCAGCTCTGTCTCCTGCTTTCTGGTCAGTGCCACCGTCTCCAACCCATATAACATAGTTGGTCTCACTACCGTCCTGTAGACCTTCCCTTTCACTCTTGCTGATACCTATCTGTCACAAATTACTCCTGACAATCTTCTCCTCCTATTCCACCCTGCCTGCACTCTCTTTTTCACCTGTCTTCCACAATCCCCATTACTTTATACTGTTGATCCCAAGTATTTAAACTCCACCATCGCCAACTCTACTCCCTGCATCCTCATCATTCCACTGACCTCCCTCTCATATACACACATGTATTCTGTCTTGTTCCTACTGACCGTCATTCCTCTCCTCACTAAAGCATGTGTCCACCTCTCCAGGGTCTCCTCAACCTGCTCCCTACTATCGCTACAGATCACAATGTCATCAGCAAACATCATAGTCCACGGGGACTTCTGTCGAATCTTGTCTGTCAACCTGTCTATCACCATTGCAAATAAGAAAGGGCTCATAACCGATCCCTGATATAATCCCACCTCCAATTTGAATGCATCCATCACTCCTACCGGAGACCTCCCCACAGTCACACTTCCCTCGTACATATCCTGTACAACTCTTACATACTTCTCTGCCACTCCCAACTTCCTCATACAATACCACAGCTACTCTCCAGGTCCACAAGGACACAATGCAACTCCTTCTGGCCTTCTCTAAACTTCTCCATCAACATCCTCAGAGCAAACATTGCATCTGTGGTGCTCTTTCTCCATACTGCTGCTCACTAATCATCACCTCACTTCTTAACCTAGCTTCCACTACTCTTTCCCATAACTTAATGCTGTGGCTCATCAATTTTATTCCCCTGTAGTTACTTCAGTCCTGCACATCCCCCTTATTCTTAAATATCAGCAGCAGTACACTTCTCCACTCCTCAGGCATCCTCTAACTTTCCAAGATTCCATTAAACAATCTAGTTAAAAACTCCACTACCATCTCTCCTAAACACCCCCATGCTTCCATAGGTATGTCATCTGGACCAAAGGCCTTTCCATTTTTCATCCTCTTCATAGCTGTCCTTACTTCCTCCTTACTAATCCGTTGCACTTCCTGATTCACTATCTCCACATCATCCAACCTCTTCTCTCTCTCATTCTCTTCATTCATCAGCCTCTCAAAGTACTTTTTCCATCTGCTCAACACACTCTCCTCGCTTGTGAGTACGTTTCCATCTTTATCCTTTATCACCCTAACCTGCTGCACATCTTTCCCAGCTAGGTCCTTCTGTCTAGCCAATCGGTACAGATCCTTTTCTCCCTCCTTAGTGTCCAACCTCTCATACAACTCATCATACACCTTTTCTTTAGCCTTCGTCACCTCTCTCTTCACCTTGCGCCTCATCCCCTTGTACCCTTGTCTACTTTCTGCATCTCTCTGACTATCCAACTTCTCTTTGCCATCCTCTTCCTCTGTATACTCTCCTGTATTTCCTCATTCCATCACCAGGTTTCCCTTTCCTCCTTCCTTTTTCCAGATGTCACGCCAAGCACCCTGCTTGCTGTCACCCTTACTACATCTGCTGTAGTTTCCCAGCTGTCTGGTGACTCTTCACTGCCACCCAATGCCTGTCTCACCTCCTCCCTAAACTCAACCTTGCACCTCTTCTTGATCTCCAATGTCATCATACAGACCACCATCCTATTTTGTTTCACTACACTTTCCCCTGCCACCACTTTGCAGTCTTCAATCTCCTTCAGATCAGCTCTTTTGCATAGGATATAATCTACCTGTGTGCATCTTCCTCCACTCTTGTACACAACCCTATGTTCCTCCCTCTTCTTAAAATATGTATTCATCACTACCATGTCCATCCTTTTGGCAAAATCCACTATCATCTGACCTTCTTCATTCCTCTCCTTGACACCATACCTACCAATCACCTCCTCGTCTCCACTGTTCCCTTCACCAACATGCCCACTGAAATCCGCTCCAATCACCATTTTCTGTCCCTTAGGTACACTGTTCATCACTTCATCCAACTCACTCCAAAAATCTACATTCTCACCTATTGCACACCCACCTTGTAATGCATATGTACTAACAATATTCATCTTAACACCTCCAATTTCCAAAATTCATAATCATTACTCTGCCTGACACTCTTTTCACCTCTAAAACATTCTTGACATACTGCTCCTTCAGAATAACTCCTACCCCAATTCCCCTCCCATCCACACCATGATAGAACAATATGAATCCACCTCTAATCCACCTGACCTTACTCCCCTTCCATTTAGTCTCTTGCACGCACAATATATGAACCTTCCTTCTCTCCATCATATCTGCTCTTTCCCCTTGCCAGTCATACTGCCTACATTCAAAATTCCTATCCTCAGTTCCACTCATCTTAACTTTCCTCCTCTCCTCCTGCCTTCGGACACGTCTCCCCCTTCTACTTCTTCAGTCAACAAAAAAATTAAAAAGGAACACTTTTTAACCAAAGTATAGCATAAAGTCAATGAAACTTCTGGGATATTGATCTGGTCAAGTATCAGAGGGGGTTGTTAATCATTTTCAGCTGCTTTGGTGTTAATGAAATTAACAACAGGGTGCACTAGACGAGCAACAATGAGATGACCCCCAAAACAGGAATGGTTTAACAGATGGAGGCCACTGACATTTTTCCTTCCTCTTCTTTTCTGACTGTTTTTTCACTAGTTTTGCATTTGGCTACGGTCAGTGTCATACTGGTAGCATGTGGCGATATCTGGACCCTACAGAAGTTGCACAGGTACTCTAACATCTCCAGGATGGCACAACAATACGTGCCATTGCCAGAAGGTTTGCTGTGTCTCCCAGCACAGTCTCAAGGGCATGAAGGAGATTCCAGGAGACAGGCAGTTACTCTAGGAGTGCTGGACAGGGCCGTAAAAGGTCCTCAACCCATCAGCAGAACCGGTATCTGATCCTTTGGGCAAGGAGGAGCACTGCCAGAGCCCTACAAAATGACATACAGCAGGCCACTGGTGGGAATGTCTCTGACCAAACATTCAGAAGCAGACTTCATGAGGGTGGCCTGAGGGTCCTTTTGTCCTCTAGTGGGCCTTGTGTTCACTGCCCAGCACCGAGGAGCTTGATTGGCATTTGCCATAGAATACCAGAATTGGCAGGTCCACCACCGGCACCCTGTGCTTTTCACAGATGAGAGCGGGTTCACCCTAAAGACATGTGACAGACATAAAAGGGTCTGGAGAAGTCATGGAGAACGTTAGGCTGCCTGTAACTTCGTTCAGCATAACCGGTTTGGTGGATGTCAGTAATGGTCTGGGGAGGCATATGCATGGAGGGACGCACAGACCTCTACAGGCTAGACAACGGCACCTTGACTGCCATTAGGTATCGGGATTAAATCCTTGGACCCATTGTCAAACCCTATGCTGGTGCAATGGGTCCTGGGTTCCTCCCCATGCATGACAATGCCGACCTCATCTGGCAAGAGTATGCAGGCAGTTCATGGAGGATGAAGGAATTGATACCATTGACTGACCCCCACGTTCGCCTGATCTAAATCCAATAGAACACCTCCAGGACATTAAGTTTCAGTCTATCCAATGCCACCAGGCTGCACCTGGCTCAGTGATGCCCTGGTCCAGATCTGGGAGGAGATTCCCCAAGAAACCATCCGTCATCTTATTAGGAGCATACATGCATACAAGCATGTGGGGGCCATACAAACTACTGAGTACGATTTTGAGTTACTGCAATGAAATTTCAGCAAATTTCAGCAAAATGGACTAACCTGCTGCATCATTTTTTCACTTTGATTTTTGAGGTGTCTTTGAATTCAGCCCTCTGTAGGTTGATAATTTTCATTTCCATCAAACAATTGACATCCTTTCATTCCTAACACATTACCCAGTCCATATCAGTATAGATATCCAGCATGATTTTTCCCCACTCAGATCTGATGTGTATTCAAAGTGTTCCTTTTAATTTTTTGAGAAGTTTATATAAAATCCAAAAAACCCAGAGCATTCGGTCCATATGGGTCATTTGGGTAGCTAAGAATGAAGTTGTCCCAATGTCACATCTAATCACTTTTTAAAAGGTTGTCACAGCTGCTGGCTC
Organism: Polypterus senegalus; assembly: GCF_016835505.1. Lineage (NCBI taxonomy): Eukaryota > Metazoa > Chordata > Cladistia > Polypteriformes > Polypteridae > Polypterus > Polypterus senegalus. Next base: position 61,069,085 of record NC_053159.1, on the reverse strand, counting down.
AGCACCGGTACATGCTTTTGTAGATAATTCTGGATTTCTAAGATGTATTTTGTGAGTAATGTTTCTTAATTATCTGAATATACGGTACATCTCTTCAACTTTGACCTGAGTTTGAGCATATGCTTTACTGTTTAACTGAAAATTTCTGCTGGATTGACTTTATCCATAGCTTTGAGAATTTTAAAGACTGGTATTAGGTTCCCAGTTATTTCTGTTTTAGACTTAAATGTTTTGATTCTCATAGTCATAATGCAAAAAAGATCACATCGCTGTAAAACATTGTAATTATAATTACTGTATTCTTATCTCTCTATTATAAAAAGAAATCCTGTCCTGGAAAGCAAACGCAAGGCTACCATACGTGATCTTCTCGGAAGACATTTAAAAGACTCGCGAGACCAAAGAGACTAGTCACAGTGCGTCTCGCGGGGACCGTAAACATGAGACATTGTGCCAAGAGATTGACCCAGGACCGTCTTGCGATGACGTAGAACATGACATTTTTGCAAGACATGTCCTACTTACAATCTATCAAATAGGACAACAGGGCAGCAAAACATTCAGTCTTGTGAAGGATTTGAGCACATGCAGATCCAGGGTCTCAGCGCATATAAAGCGAATAAGGACATACATTATAAATGAAACATCGACAAATAAACGAAGAAGAAATCAGCGTGGAGAAAAGAGATTCAAAAGCGTTGGAAAGGAAAAAGAAAAAATAATAGTTGCAAATTCAGAAAATAAGGCAAGTAATTATCAGCCCATAACAAGTGGAAATTAAACAAAGCACATCCAATCGGGCTCAGAATTAAAAGGCAGAGTAAAAGACAAAGTAGAACTTCATAAAGACGTTCACAAACGTTGGCGCTATTACACATGCAGAGCAGATTATGAAAGCAGAGCATTCGAAAGGCTCAAAAAAAAAAAAAAAAGTATGTGCAATTCAAATGTGGAGAAAGTTAAAAAATATGAAAGTAGGAAAAATTAGAAAGTATAAAAAAAGAAACTAAAGATCGCAGTAGCGCAAACAAATGGAAATTAATACTCGAAAAAGGGAAGATAATCACCACGGACCAGGTGTCATTGAAAAAAAAAGCAGGACTAAGCGAGGTTAGAGATAAAATACAGAGTAAAAAGTCATAAAGTGGTTAAAAACCAAAAGGGCCAAACAACAGCAGAGCAGGTTAGAGACAAAGCGATCTACATCATCAGCAGTTAATCTTTTTTTTTTTGCAAAGTAAACAATAAATGCATGTGAGGTAAAACACGTTTTTGAAATTCTCTGACTTAAACTTCAAAGCCTTACAATATTTTTATACTTCTGACATATCACCTTATGTCCATATATTCGATCTCTAATCACATTTTCGTTATTTCTCCAAGTAATAATTTCTGATTTTTGTGCTAATGTGAAGTTTAGTTTTTTTTTTTTTGGACACTTTCATGTTTTTGCTGCTTTCACATTCAGTATCTTGCTCTGCATGTGTTTCGCGCCTACGTTTTTTGGGGGGTCTTTTGAATTCTAGTTTTCGTTATCTCTAACCTGACAAAGTCATTAAACACATGTCTCACTGATCTCATTTAAAAGATTCAGCATATTTGGACTCAAAAGATTCCAAATATTGTTTTTACAGAAGTTCTGAAATAAAAGTGAAACTAATGAAATAGCAACAATTCAAAGAAAACAAAATCTTAACAGTGTGTCCGGAAAACCAAACATGAGGGTTGGCGAGCGAAGCGAGCAGGGGTGAAGCCCACTAATAAACAATAAAATTAATTTTCTGGAGAAGGGTTGGTAATCCAAAAATTATGTTTAAAAATACAGACATAACACTAGCTCCATGAAGCTCACTCTAATGAGTAAAACCAGAAAGTGGAATACACTTAAGTCTTCATTTTTAATGGCATTTTATTGCACAACGGGCTGTAGGAGAAGGAACTCCAAACGGTCTTTATAGCAGCAGCCATTCTGAGTAAGAACTTGGGGTCTTAATGACAGTTGCTCCAGGTTGTTCAGTATGTGATCCTGTTCAGTGTCTCTGACCACAGCTATTGTAGAAGTGACCCGGACAAGTGACTAAGGGCCCACCAGTACAAGGTGACTAGAAACTTTAGAATAATTCTGTAAGATCTATTAAATATTAAAATTCTCTGTATCCAACCAAGGGGTTTCCTCACTTTGGTAAACCCATGAGCCTTTGCTATTCATGTTTGTGAGCTGCCAGTGAACTGCAAGTAAAAAGGTGCGTTATTTTCTAATGAGGGAAAACTTGATAAATAACATTTGCTCTGCTTTTACAATTTCTTTTCTTCACATGTAATCAGATGAAAAGTATTATTCTACAAAAATGAAACAATTACTCAGGACATTAAAAGAACATCTGGAATGTTTTACCCCTTTACAGGACTCCAGAGTCTATGTTGACTCTTGAATTTTTTTAAACATAAAACAAAAATAAATTTGCTCCTTAAAACGTTCAAGTATTGGCAGGTGTTGGCACTCAGCGCCGAGAATAAAATCCTTTTACTTAAGCGGCCTGGATCATACAGAGCCCTGCCAGTACTCCTGATCCAATTTTAATAGCTTATTGCTAATTACTTTCATCCCTTGCTCTTGGTTTGCTAACGAGCTCCAGTCGCTGCAAGCTGTACTTTCACAAATTTAATAATGTCGCTGTTAACTTCAATAAAAAATGAAAAAGAGCAAATATGCCAAGGGCAACAAACTTTATCTCAAGTTCTGGTAGGTTTGTTCGCCCGGTTGTGTTTCCAAAGATTTTATACGTTTTTTTTTTTTTCTTTTTTACTTTAATTTTCTTTCTTCATTCTTTCACATTCTGATGGGATGTACTCATAGAGCTTTTCTCTTTGCAGTGAAGTCCTTTGGAGTGGTGCAACGTAGAACATATGTGCAGCCATTAAATTGGGCATTTAAAAAGTTTCAAGACTAGTGTGCAGATCTGTGGGGGGTGGCTGTCTGGCACATTTGTTTCCAGCTGTGCATGGCCATCTGCCTGACAGAAGGAGAAAACGGAGTGTCACTGATCTACAGTGCGTATTTCCAACCACCATGTGCCCTGCAATCAATAAGCATCCAGTGATTGTAAAAAAAGTAAACAAAGTCTGGGGCGTACAGAGCAAAAGTGAAGATGAATGTAGTGCTTCATATGTCCTGTGCCCTGTAATTTGGCTGCTGCGCCGAGATGCCTGACAACATGTAGAAGCGAGGATGGATGATTTTGCCAAGCAGTTACCCTCAAAACAGACAAAAGTGCAGGTAATCTTGTCCATATGTGTGAATGTATGATTGAGGACAAGGACACTAATAAAGAATAATGTGGTGCTCAATAAGATCACCGCAATTTCCACACTATGGATGCTTGAGTGCTGTGCATATGCTGTGTCGAGGATGCCGGGGGCCACGACCCGGCCGGGATGCCTTGAAGGACCGGAAGTGGGCGTGTGCCCATCTGGGATCACGTGGGGGCCGCCTTCCTGGTTGCTTTGAGGGCCACAGGTTCGGGGCATGGAAGCCCCACCCTGTAGGGGCCCGTGGTCACCGCCAGGAGGCACCCCAATACCTTGGGGACTTGTGACCTCAGCACTTCTGGCACACCAGGAAGTGCTGGGGGGAAGAATTAGACAGACACCCGGAGAGCTGTCGGGAGAACAGCCGGCACTTCCGCCACGCTGGGGCGTGGCCAAGAGGGGAATGCCGGGAACCACCTGGAGCTCGTCCGGGAGTGTATAAAAGGGGACGTCTCCCTTCATTCAAGGCTGGAGTCGGGTGGAAGACGGACAAGGCACGAGCGAGAGAGTGTGGAGGCGGCCAGAGAAGAAGGCATTGTGTGGCCAGGTCTTTGTGTGTTGGGGTTTGTGCACTATTTGGACTGGGTCTGAGTGACCATTTATTGTATATATTGTAAATAAAATACGTGTGGTGGTGACAAACAACATGTCCGCCTGTCTGTGTCCGGGTCGGCTCCACAGCTGTAATTTGGGCAAAACTAAACATGAAAAGGAAACACATTTGGGTGCTGTCTTCTGGGTGAGTTAGCCGCAGAATTGTTCACTTGCTGTAAGAAAAGTGCTCTCTAGGACTGTAGGTCACAAACGTATTACGTGCGTGTTCACATGAAGCATTACTCCAGATATGTTTTTCCACCACATCAGATAACCAAGAGTACCAAGTTGCATAGCACTTCATGAAATCTCTCTGCTGTTGGCTTCTTGTTTTTTTTTGGTTTTTTTTTGAGACAAGGGGCAGAGTTTGGAAATGCTGGACTGAATCAGAAGCTGAAAGCCTGAAAGCAATTGGCCAGTCTTGTTAAAGCAGCAAAATTAAATTTAGTCTTCAGGTAACCAAGTTGTAATTTTAAATTCTTGAATCACATCTAACATTAAAACATGCAATTATGAAATAAATGCATAAATCATGAATGTACACTGAATCACAAAAGTAATGAAGAATCAACATTAATTTAAACAATGACCTTATGTTCAAACTTAACAAAATACTACTTCAGCAAGTACAACCTGAACTTGATTGCCTTCCTAAAAGTCAAGTTGAAAAGAAAGCAATAAGAAAACAAGACCAATGTATGAATTCTCAAATTGGTATGGCATATGAGATGCAGACAAATTGTGTCAAATTAAAATTGATTAACTGAAACAACTGTAGTTTTTGAATGCACTGCTAAAGACGAGCTTAATTGAAATAAGCATCTATTAAATCGGCATACATTAAAACTTCTCTTAAAACTCCCCAAATGCCATCCTTAATTGTTCATCACCATCAACTTTATAATTATACATTAAACAAGTGTTTTTCAACTGGCACACAATGAGAGCTACCCAGATGTGTCATATAGGACCACCTGTGCGAGTGGGCCATGTCTCTTTAAGTCTAGCCCCTTCGGACAGTTTAGCAACATAACTCCACATGTGTTCATTCATAGTTTTGATGCCTTCAGTGAGAATCTACCAATGTAAATGGTCATGAAAATAAAGGAAACACATTGAATGAGGAGGTGTGTCCAAACTTTTGGCCTGTACTGTATGTATATATGTACAGTATATGTATAGTATATATGTGTGTGTATATATATATATATGTGTATATATATATATATGTGTGTGTATATATATATGTGTATATATATATATATATGTGTATATATATATATATATATATATGTGTATATATATATATATATATATATGTGTATATATATATATATATATATATATATATATGTGTATATATATATATATATATATATATGTGTATATATATATATATATATATATGTATATATATATATATATATATATATATGTATATACACACACACATACATACAATGGAACCTCGAGATACGAGTTTAATTCATTCCAGCACTATGCCAAATTATAGAAACACTGTGCTGAGAAAAAGAAGTAGAAGACTATTTATATGCAAACAATATGATAAATAATAGCAAGATTTTATTAAAGAAAGACCCTATAAGGTTCATTTTGAAAGTAGAGGCCATTTCCACCCGAGGTAACAAAAGATCTCAACTTGTTCACTTAGGTATTGTCTGCTGTGAATCACCTTTAATTACCATTTTTGCCTAAAATCTTCATTTTCATAGGCTCTGCCACTATTGCCCCACAAAAATCTCACACACTTTAACAGATGCAGTGGTTCATTCATTCCTGGATGCTATCATTCAATCAGCCATTCATTAACTTCACACAAATATTACATTATTTCAAACGTGTTAAGAACATTTTTACACAAGAGAAGGATTCATCAAGCATATCCTGCAATTAATTCATTCTGGTTTAATTATCAGACCAAATGAGTATGCGCAATTAGTTAAAATTTCTATTTTTGGATTGCGAAAAACTATAATGGATGTAACCATTGTAACCTGAGGCCACAGGTCCGCCATGCCCTCGATCCTCTGCAGTTCACATACCAGGAGAAGGTGGGAGCGGAGGAAGCCTTCATCTATATGCTACACCGATCCCTCTCCCACTTGAACAGAGACAGTGGTGCTGTAAGAATTATGTTTCTGGACTTCTCTAGCACCTTCAACACCATCCCACCTCTGCTCCTTAGGAACAAGCTGACAAAGATGGAGAGTAGATTCATACCTGGTGGCTTGGATCGTGGACTATCTTACAGACAGACCTCATTATGTGCATCTTGAGAACTGCAGGTCTGACATTGTGGTCAGCAACATAGGAGTTCCGCAGGGGACTGTACTTTCTCCGGTCCTGTTCAGCCTATATACATCAGACTTCCAATATGACTCACAGTCCTGCCACGTGCAAAAGTTCGCTGACAACACTGCTATCATGGGCTGCAGCAGGAGTGGGAAGGAGGACGAGGAGTATAAGAACCTTATCAAGGACTTTGTTAAATGGTGCGACCTACAACTCAACACCAGCAAAACCAAGGAGCTGGTGGTAGATTTTAGGAGGCCCAGGCCCCTCATGGACCCCGTGATCATCAGAGGTGACTGTGTACAGACCTATAAATACCTGGGAGTGCAGCTGGATGATAAATTGGACTGGACTACAACAAGAAAGGACAGAGCCGATTATACTTGCTTAGAAGGCTGGTGTCTACCAATCATGTACCTTTTACTGATAAAGCAGGACATAACATTCAAAACTCACATTGCATGTTATCTTGCAAAAACTCTATCAGAATGCTTTAAGAGGAAAATTGATACTAAGGATAGTCATTCCAAAGATGACTGAACTAAGAGTATGTCTTTATTTCCATCACACATTAACTCAAAAAGAATAAACAACAAGGGTTTCACTCCAAATCACATATGCACTAGCCAAGCACAACATATTCACTGATGCAAAGATATTTAAAATAGTACATTAGAGGCATTTTATTGGAGCTTGCTTAAGGTAAATCAATGGAAAAGTGAAATAGGTACCTCAGTTAGCTGTGTTCATGCTAAAGTCAGATGATAGATGATGTCAGTCAGGCTGATCAGGTATCCACCCAGCCAATGACGAATTGACAGACAACACAGACACTGGTGCAACTGTGTGTTTATGTCCATTACTACAATGGAGTAGAATTCAGACAAGAGGGCAGCACAAGTGTGTGTTATTTCAGTGTGCCTGAGCACTTCAAACCCCCGTTCACAAACCCCTTTTAGGGCTAAGAGCAGCTTTCAAACTGTTGTGCAATTAAAGGGCTCCCATTTTAGGTAATGAGTTTATAATTAAAGCAGCAAACAGAGTGAATTGTTTTATTTCATTATGAATTTTCGCCTTGTGTGATTAATTATCATGAATTCAGCACCTGGCCCCTTTCAAGCATTTTGCACGTGCCTGATTTTTAGATGTCTGACATTTATAAATTCAACATAGTTTTAATCCAAATAAACTGAGCTGGAGGAGGATGACTTTGGAAGAGTAAAAATTGGTGTGCAGGCTGGATATGACATGGGTTTCACTAATTGATGATCCTGGTGGTATAAGTGTAGTTTGGTACGTATAGTCTAGACCAGAGTTTCCTAAACTATAGGTCTTGAGTTGCCAGCATTGGATGGTCGCGAGTCGCTGTTGTATTTAATGGGAGTGGGTTGTGTATGGTTTGCAAAATGTGTTGTGGTGGGTCACCACGGGTTGATTAAGCAATCAACATTCTACTGCTATGACAATTGTTGGCGATTCCACAACAGGGTTCTCCTCTACTATGTTAGTGTTGAAGACAGTAAGAAGGTTCACAAGAAAAAAAGTTTAAGAAACTCTAGCTTAGGCAGATATGATATTCCTATGGTCTACATATTTTAAATATTTACAGCATTAATTACTAATTCTACTAGTACACATTTCATTCATTGTGTACACAAGCATACTCTATGGTGGACATCTGTGATAAACTATTTACAGATGTTTGCTGATACATTTATATTTGCTCTTCTAAAAATTCTTTAAAATTAAAATCTCATAAAGAGCATGGGACCAGAGAAAATATGCATGTAATGTATGCAGGTGTATCATTGCAACTGTCCGAACTGCTAATTAGAGTTCTTTCTTTCTCTTGAGCACATTCCTCACTTTACTGCCATGAGAGCTGAAATATAATGCTAATACATTGGGCTTATCTGCTTAAGTTTCATGGTGAAAGTTTCCTGTGAATGTTAAATTCGAACTAACTGCTACTTTCTACCTGACACTCGACACTATTTGGTGTAAAAACTGAGTGATGAGCACAGGGCAGCCAGGAGTGCTACCAAAACTTAATAGTACAAACAAAAACAGGTAACACCAAGAAACAAAAATGGGGCTGGCAACTCAACTGGCAGCCTCAATCAGCCTCCGAGAGTCTTAGTAAAAACTCTTCTTTCAGCTGTTGACCCCAGGCTGCCCCAGGTGCTACACACAAGCTTTTAATTTTGTCATATGCAAACCATATGTGAGTGATTAAACAGTAAAATTAAAAGCCTGTAAATAATAAACAAAACAGAGACAACAAGCACAGCCTACAACTCACATGAAATACTTCCATGAAGTCAGATTACACAAATGGATTCATGCCTATTGCATGGGGAAGAATGACCTTCTGCCCTGCCACTGCTTTTCTAATGACTCCTCTAATCGACAATTTATTCAAAGATTTTTAAAGGCCAAGTCTCTAGTGACTAAGCGATATCCCATTAATAAACCCAAATTGGTGAGCTGTTTTCAGTTTCAGTTTCCAATGCACTATGTGAAATAAGGCCTTCACCATGGTCAGGAGTCGACCAGTCCCTCTTTATTGTCTGTCCTATGCGTGTGAGAATTTTGCAGACCTTTCTTAGGGTATTCCTCATACCACTCCAAACCCATTTTAGTTCATTTCCCTTTTGTTAATTTTTGCCACACTCATCTGTCTAGTAGTGTTCTTTGAGAAGTAATGACCAGCTCAAAATTCCTTGGTTGGCTGCTACCATCTGAGGCTTGAGGCCTAGAAAAAGCTTGGATTAATCCAAGTCATCCCTGCACACAGCTTGCAACTTTCCAATCAACGGTGAAAAGACAGAAAATCCCAAAATATCGGAAGAAAAGGAAAATATATTATAAAGAAAAGTGAATATATGTAAATATAGATAACATAAAGTGCCCAAAAATATGCAGTGAAACAATATAGAAAAACAATCAAATATTTATATACAAAAACAAATTGCCCTCCCATTTTCCTTCAACTAATAAACAGTATAGTCAGTTCTTCCAAAAAATATTCCCCCAAATAACCGTTGCACACAATATATACAAACAATATCATAAACCAAATACATACAAAGTCTGGATTGAAAAAGTGACTGGGAAAATGGTGGAAAATGATGAAGCCGTCTTAAATCCTTGAAGTAAAATGGGTGCAAAATGATTGTGGGTAATGATGGCGCCAGCCCAAAGTAAATAAAGCTCAACAAAACCAGAACAAGTCTCACCCATCTGAGTTCCAGTGGATACAAATTCATTTCCAAGTTGAATCCAGAGAAAGTGTCCAACTTGGGGTGAGGTGATTTTGAGAATTTCCTTGGTCCTGGTTGCAGTAATCTAAAACTGTTTTCGCACAAACAAAATGGTAGAAACTGTGGAATTAAAAACAAGATGGAGAGGCAACCGAGGTCTAAAGTCCTCTATATATAGAAGTACCCAGGAAATCTTTACGACTAGAAACAGGAAGTCCCACCTCAAAGGGTCGACAGCTGTCAATTATGTGTCTTCCTCATTCTATTTCAATGAGTGGCTGCTTCTACACAATGAACAATTGACAGTTCTTCAAAAAGACAATGAACTGACAGAAATAACTAAAAAGACCAATACGAAAAACAAAAATCATGTAGCCCTGCAGCAAACTCATTCACAGAATTGTTTTTATGCTACCAGAAGCTACCTGCTCAGCCCTAAGCAACTGACTAAAATTTTAATTCTCAGATAGCCATCTTCATTTCCCAATTTTTATTCATCTTTTTTGTTTGTCTTTGCTTTTCTTTCTCCTTCCCCATAGTTTTTTCACTTATTTGTAATTATTTATTATACAATAAATATTTAAGGTCAGTATGCAATGAAAAAGAGCCTTGTTCAGGTATAGTTGTTGATCCTAAAAGAAAAATGAAAAAACATCATTCATGTCCTCCTGAATCGCCTCCATGCCAATCACTCCATCAGTCATCATGCAAAACAATAAGAGCTTTCTGGGGCTGACTGCAGCTGGTCAGAATAAACAGGTGACATTATGGATCTACCATGTGGGTGGGATGCCATAATGGAATAATGAACGCCTGATGATTTCTGTATGGTTGGGATGTCCAAAGAATACAAGAACTTGCAGAAGAGGATGGCAGGGAGCAGATCATCCCCCACTTTAATAGCTGGCACTGTACCTCATATAGAGTCCCAGTTTGGACACCCACAGGGCTACTTGGGAGTTGGAGTCTGGAGGAGCAGCCTTGTAGGGGTCCCTGGTGGATGATAGAGGGTCACTGCTGGGGGAAGGCCTCCCTCACTTCATCATGACCCAGAAGTGGTCCAAACTGGTCCCATCATGCCACCAGAAGTACTCCCAAGTCCACAATAAAAGACACTGTGTTGCCTTGTCCAGACAAGCTGGAGCTGGGAGGAAAAAAGGCAACACTCGACAGGAGAAGAGCAATGCTGTAGAAAAAGAGAAAGTGCTAGAGTGATAGAGAAAAGGAAGGAAATGACCTCTTTATTACGTATAAGATATTCTAATAGTAAACAACCCTTTATTTGAACCTGACACTGTATTGTGTCTTTGTGTTTTGGGTTTGGACCTCTCTGGCACCCCCTAGTCTTCACAAAGGTTATTCTATATACCCCTGTATAGGCTGTGATAATGTCCAAGATGTTCTGGATCTGTTTTAAATGTCTGAAGTCTGAGAAGTGTAGTCAGTACTCATGTGCCGGGGTCTTCCAGCCACTTTGTATAGCACTCCTTACTGATATCAGTAGTCAGCCAAGCAATATACTCTGCATTTATACACCTTGATTTGATTTGATTTGATTTCTCATAAGCTTTTCTTGTAAACTTCGCTCCTTATTTCAAGACCTTTTGCATGTTCTATTGATGTAATATCCAACAAGCTGAAGCATCAGAAATCTTTGTGTGGCATTTTAATTGTTTAACCATTGCCATTTGGCTCTGAAGTTAGCCACTGTTTTTTTTTTTTTTGCCAAATTGTTCTCATGGGTGGTATTACTCCAACGATCATTTGTTTGCTTCAATTACTTAATTCACTACTATTCACATTCTTTGCCATATGTATCTCAGACAGGATCAAAGGAAAACTGAGCCAAAGCCAGTAACAAATGCTGTAGGAAAGAATCTCACCCTAAATTTAATGCCAGTTTCTCATGGCCCATATGCAGGAATATTAAGCTCTGAACTAGCATAATTAAGTATATTTTAGGAAACTTATACAAATACGATAAAACTAGCAAATTAATAGAAATGAATTAAGACAGAGCTGTCTTCTTCTCTCAATGGTTTTTGTTTTAATTTTCCTTTTTAAGCCTAGTGCTAAATGGCAAAAATTTCAATTTAGTTTCTTGTTCACTTATTAGAAACAGCTAGCCTTGCATTTGGTTGAAGAGTGAGCAGGCTTACAAGAGGTCTTTGCTTTTTCCATACAGTCTTCTGCAAGAAAAGATTATTTGTGAAGATCTAAATGTGAACCAACATTGTTGTTGGCCATTGCTGTGATGGACCCATCTGAACTGTGTGAGACTGTGCCATCCTAAGAGGTCACTATAGCATCTTGGTGATGATTAGTTCTAACTGTTTTGTTTACCTTCTCTGTGGCTTTTATTCTACTCTTCTTTTAATTTTTATTCTTTGTTGGAAATCTTTCATGGTGTATACTTCCAGCTTCTTCAATATCCATGTGTCCTATTTCCTCAATTTACATAACACTCTTTACAGACTACAGGTTCAGAGCACTTCTACAATTTACAACAATAATGCAGCAACTGTAAACTTTTACCATCATTCTAATTGTAGATTATAATTTCTACCCTATGCTGAACAATTTCTTAAGCTCAGACATCATACACTACATCAATGCACTTGTTACTCCATACTGCAGAACATAAAACTTATTCAAACATATAAAGCATACAAAGGTTTCAAAAAGGCTTTCAGAGGAAAAATATTTCAGCTACAGGCTTGTTGCCTGCAAAACATTTAGGGCTGAAACCAACTATTAAAGACACATTCATTGGTATGGATAAAATATACACAGCAGAAACCAACCAAACCACATAATTTCATAAGTGGTAGAAGAAACCTTCAGAAAAAAAAAATATTAAAAATAAAAGCAACCCGATTTAATATGGTTGTAACTGCATAGAAAGCAACATTAATGGCTTTTTGTAAATCCCAACGGTCTTTGCTGCTTATACCCCTGTGTTTGGGTGCTGTGAAAGAGTGACACTCAGTGGTGGAGCCCTGTGAAAGCACCCACTCAGTACAGGCTAACCCAGAAGTGGGTAACTTTGGTCGTAACAGTTCACAAGGCCAGTTCAGACACTTTATTGAACTGGACTTTCCTAAATGTTGGATACAAACGTGGCGGGCTATACACAGTAAATATTTATTTGGAAATCTGTATACATACAGTATTTAATTTCCTGGGCTGTATTTGCTATGCTGTTTTTAACACTGAACATGAGTTCAATATTTTTTAAACACAATTAACTGTTCAGTTAGTTTCTTTGTGAGGATGAAGAACGTCCAAAAATAACACATTTTTGGAGGTCCTAAGAACCCCAAATCTGTATGCTAATCTCAGCCTGTTCTTAGGTCTACTCCCACATCCTAAAGACATGCATGTTAGGGTAGACAGTTAACTCTAAATTGTCCCTGTATGCATGTGAGCGTCTGCAATGGACTGGCTCGCCATCTAGGGTTGGTGTATTCCTTGTTGCTGGAATTGCCAGCATGGACTGAATCATATAATCCCTTGGCCTGGACCTGGGTAACATGGGTTTGTAATACATGTATGGATGGATTGTCTTTTTATAGATATATTAAAAGAGGATTTACTTTGTGAACACTAGAGGGCACTGCAGCTCCTCAAACCCAGAGAACAAGTGCAGTCACACAGACAGAAGTCTTCAATAAAAGCAATTTATTTAAATCAAGTTTCTTATACAGGTTTCAATTCCCCTTCAACAGACTTTCTTCCACAATAAATCCTCCATCTCTCCTCCAGGCAAGCTCTTGTCCACCTTCCACCTGACTCTAGCTCACCTGGATGAGGCTAGATGGCTCCTTTTATCTTATGACCCGGGAGTGCTTCCTGTGTCAAATGACTACTGCCTAGCAGCACTTCCAGGTCAGGTGAAAACCTCCTTCAAGGTCTTTCTTTCTTAAAACTTCCTCTACTGGCACCCACACACTCCAACAGGGTTGATCTCTGACAGTACATGTCCCAAGATGCCCTGTGGGAGTATGAATGGGATCTCTGCCAGAGAATGGTTGCCACCTAGCATACTGAGGGAATAATCAGCCCCCAAAGCCAGTCCTTCCAAGTCCTTCCTTTTATCCCAGCCAGGAAAGGTACTGAAAACACATCCGGCCGAGACACTTGTCAAATTTCTTGGTCAGGATGCCCATCCATCCCATATGGCGCTTACACCTTATTGTGTATAACATAAATATTGTTTTCCATCCACTTTTCCTGGTGAAGGTCATGGTAGCAATATGTTGAGCTGGGCTGATTAGACCTTTCTACCCCCAGCAATTTTCTCGTGAATTACCTTGGGGATTACCCAGATGCTTGCATGACAATACATTAACATAACCCCCATACAGTGTCCTGGGTCTGCCCCTCAGTCTTCTCCAAATGTGTTATAGTTTTCACAGTTTCATTAGGAAGCAGTAGGGCATCTGAACTACATGTTCAAATTACCAGCATCAGTTCCTTTCAATCCAATGAAGCAGCAGTTCTACTACAAATTCTCCCTGTATTGCCAGGCTCCTCACTCTGTTACAGAAAGTGAGCCCAGCAGTTTAATACAGGGATTTTTTTTTTGCCAGCTTGCAGTTACAATTTCATTATTTTATTATTGAAGATGAGGAGTGGGATAACCAATATACTGACAGCTTTGTCTGAGGACTTTTCAGCTTGCACTAAATCGTAAAATTGTTGCCCCTGCAAAGATTCACAATTTACCTTTTACTCACTCACAATTAAGACCCTGATGGTCTGATCTCCTTCACTTGCAGCAGCTTCTCACGTCTTACTTACAAGGATACAAGCCATTCTTTCTGGGAGGGGAACCTGACCTCAGATTTGTGGTGCTTATTCTCATTCTATTCATATCACACTCAGATGCTAACTGTTCCAGTGCACACCAGAGGTCAGTCTGAAGAAACCATATTAGCTACTAATAGTAGAAATGTAACTACTAGGTTCCAAAGAAGAATGTACTCCACACCTCAAACTGCCCCTCCATATCCTGTAACTGAACATCATAAATAGGAGAGGAGATAAAACACATCCTTGGTGGAATCCAACATTCCCTTTGAATAACCTCGACTTAAAACGAAGTACATAAACACAATTCTTGAACTTTCTAAAACTGGGGACCACCTTCATAGTCAGCAAATTTGAGGCAGTATCGTTGCCATCCAAGCAACATTTCACATAGGAAGTAATAGATAGTTAGAGCTGAATACACAATGGAAGGAATGAAACTTGAAAGTACCCCTATTGAGAAGGACCTAGAAGTCATAATGTACTTATCACTATTTACATCAAGTGAAGCATACATAAGCGATCATGAAGACTAACAGAAAGTTAGTTTATATAGTACAAAGTGTAAAGAACAAATCAAAGGAGGTTAAGCGTAATCTTTATAATGCACTGATGAGGCTTCACCTGGAGCATTATGTGCAATTTTGGTGACTGGGCTATAAAAATGACATATCTCTTCTCCAGTGAAGAGTGACTAGACTGATTTTGGGACTGAAGGTTATGCTCTATGAAGGAAAATCGAATAAGCTGAAACTTTTCAGTGTAATGATATGTGATTTTTTTTTCTTCTTTAGCATTTAAGCATCACATGACTGCAGAATAAACGGAATCGCAACTGTTTTGTCATGTGATCTATTTTTGTCTTGTAGCTACAGCTGCGCCTCGGTGCTTTGCCCTTTTCGATTGGTGGAATCTTTTGTATGATTGCACTTTCAATCCAGGGGTCAAGCCAATTGACTCCAGGTTACATTCTACCCTGGTATCCCTCGGTGGATTAAAACAAACTTTTCTTCATCAATAGTGGTACATTTGGTGTGAAAACTAGGTAGTTTGTTGGCAATTTGTTCTTTTGGTTTATTGACTCTCATTTTGTTTTTCAGTTTACATTTCTTGATTTCTCCTTTTTTGTTTGTCACTTGGTATTTGTCTGTCTTTCTAGCTTCTGACTTCTTGATCATTCCTTTTGACTTTTTTCCAGGCAATCCTTAAAATCACATTAATCCAGTGGGACGCTGTCCATTATCTTTTAGATTAAGCAACAGAGATTAAGAGGTGAAATGACTGAAGTTTTTATAATTATTAAAGAAGTTAGTACAGTGGATTGAGATTGTTATTTCAAAACTAGTTTAATGGGGACACAGTTGGAAACTTGTTAAGGGTAAATTTCACCCAAATGTTAGAAAGTTTTTCTTCACAGAAAAATCCACAGACACATGGAATAAATTACTGAGTATTGTGGTAAAGAGTAGGAACTTTAGGAACCTTCACCTCTTGATTTAGTGTTATTTTGGATAAAATAAGTATATAGGATTGGTGAGTTTTGTTGGAGTGAATAGCCTGTTCTTGTCAAAAGTTTTTCTCATGTTCTAAATTAAACAGACATGTTAGGTAAATAGACGATTTAGCTTAAACATACATATAATGTTCATCTTTCAGCTCTTCTGACCAGAGGGATATATCAACGGGGTGTATGGGTTTCTAAAAGTGCTTCATTCACTAATTGATGTTATCGCCCAGTTGAGCTCAGTGTTTCCTTTTGTTAATGAAACAGTCTGTGTGACTTTTGAGTCAGCATATGGTTTGTATGCCAGTTTTTGAGGATGTCAAAGGTCATTCCCAAGGGCCATGTTATACTCCACCCACACACCTATCACTGTGGTTGCTCCTACAGTTGCCTTCTCTTTGGCTTGTCATTAGTCATATTTGGAGGCATTCCTGCAAAATGATGCAAGAATAGGCTTCTTTCTTCATTTTCACAGCTTCCCTTACTGATGGACCTTTTCTTTTGTCCAAAATTCCTTGAAGTTACATCCACTATTGAGGTCTTTAGAAGGGTCCATTGGACCCTAACATATGGCCTCAGATCAGACAATCATGACCATTGAACTGGCACCAGGTCCACTTATGAGCAATGTAAAGGATCAGGAGAAAATTATAAATCAGAGATATGAGAAGATCGAAAACCAGGAACCAAAACAATCTCTCATCACAAGAAGGGGAAAAACAAGAATCAAAGTCAAGAGTTCAGAAAAAAAACATGTTACATGAATAATATTATCAGTAAAGAAAAGCATAAAATAAAATGTGGATAGCAAAGTCTGGACATAAATAGTCTTTAGAAAAGGCTTATAAAAAGGTAAAAGATGACAAGGATGAATGTCGCAGGCGGCTTGAGATCTAGCACTCGTAGTTGTTCATTAGATGCTTTTCTGATGATCAGATGGAAATGATGTCGCTTTGTTCCATTCTTCTGACATCTTCAGCCCCAATGACACTCTTCAGACGAGGCATATTTATTATAAAACTAGCCATGTGCGCCCAACTACGTTGCGCGTGTTAAAGTTGTCTGTGAAGGGCTCCCTTATTTAAACGCAGCTGCCAGTCGTGGACTGGGCCCTTCGTCACACAGCATTATGATTTTTTTATAAGGGAAACAAAATTACAAAAGAAAACCCTTGGACATTGATTCGATAGAATCACTGTCCGAATAGTAATTATGTGGTGGTGTAAGAGCATTTCTGCTTCTGTCCATTCACAGTCCGTCTCGTTTTCACGATGCTATCATTTCCTCTCACGATGTCTCCTCAACCTTTCTTCAATCTCCAAAGAGTAAGGCAATATACACGGAGCAATGGTTATAAAAGGGGGACACATAGGTATCCAGGCTCTTTAAAGCATAAATAGGGATCACTTCACTGACATTTGAGCAAGCCACGGTACAACTGTGAGACGAGCAGCACTCGCAGGCTACAACGTAACAATAATAATTTCCGGAACATGCTGTTATGTTGTCATTCATTTTACCCACTGTCTTTCTTTCATTCATATGTTACGTAGGCACTTTCCTTTTATCTTCAGCAATCTCATTCTCTAACCAGGCCTCAGCGTAACACTGTCCACCACCCCTTTCGTTATTCCAGCACATTGTTGACATCCGTGAGTAACAACAACGCACTAACCTGGAAGGTGGTCTACGCATGCGTGGAATTCACGGACAAACAAAGATCAAGATCTAAATGAAGATCTCTTTAGTTAATTTAGAGCACAACAATTTGTTTAGTTTGAATGTCTGTGTTTTGAGGTGTGACTGGAGTATTACAGTCTTCAGTAGTATAAGCCTGGAGGAGATTCTTAATGCAATGCCTATGTTTTAGCTGTCTCTCTACTGCCATCTAGTGCTTCTTCTTCTAATTCATTCGCGGACAAACAAAGATCAAGATCCAAATGAAGATTATATATAGAGATTTCATGCTGGGGGGTTCACAACACATGATTGTTGCATAAACCTGATTGGCTGGCTGTCAATATGATGGAAGCATTTTGCTCAGATTCTTTAATCTTGAGCATGTCTGATTTTCCTAAACAATAAAACTTTAGATGTTGCTTAGTACTAATGGCATGTCTTTCTTTCCAGGCTGTAAACCAATTTAGCAACTTGTTGTCCAGGTTAAACATGAATCGATAGCCTTAGACACCAGCATGTCTTCCTTTCTTTATTGGAACAGCTGTTTTAAAAGTGAGGTACAATTGGGAAGAGGATATGCTTTGATGTGTCACGAATTTAGTTTATCTGTTGTTGTCTTGAGCAAAATATAATGAAAATACAGAACAAAATATACAGATTTTGCACCCCACAACACTTGGATTATAAAATAAGTGCCAGAAATGAATTCTATGGATATCAAAATATCATAAATAATATATAAATTGTCCCAGACATTTCAAGGAGGAGGAGGGAATATTAAATAAAGAAGCCATTCATGACACATGCATAATGTTAATGACAGTCCTTTAATTGCAAAGAAACCTGGTAACAATTCGCAACTTGGATACAGACCAGATAGGCCATTCCTCCCAATCATGTCCATCCAGGTATCTCTTACAGAGCCAGCATATGGTGTCTTTTCAAGCTCTGAATGTGTGGTTGGTGGTGCACACATGAGTGTTTGATTGAGAAAGCTGCTGTGCAGGTAGTGAACATATCACAGGCTAAGGCAGCATCAGTAGAGCTGACAATTTGTAATCCAAACAGTGGGTGTTTATGTCCTACCTCTGTTGTGTCAGGATGGATGGCTTTCAAAAGAGGGAGGAGTAAATCTTTAGCAATTCTTCATCAGTTACAATTGGGGTTAACCAAGGATTCATTTCAAGGAAGGGACAAATGTGGCTAGCAGCACACAAAGGGCAGGGAGCAATTTTACAGGACAAAGCCATATCACAAGCTAAGTAGCCATTTCTGTTGCTTTCTACTAGAGATTTCCCCTTTAGTCCCCAGGTAGTTTGGGTAGCAAGAAATCCCAACTTTGTGAGGTTACACCACACCACACAAAAGAGAGAATGAGGCATAAACGCAGAGTGATTCTTCAAAAGGGACAGAGAGTTCAATGTGTTTGGTATGTGTAACACTTTTATTCTGTCTATCTCGGTCTTTATTCAGGGAATGTTACCAGTTAGAAAGTACTGATATCCAACAACAATTAATGAAAGCTCCTGACACACACACTAATTAGCTCTAATCTGCCATTCAAAGCCATGCACCCACTCCGCTGCCAGTGATAAGACATAGACTCCCCTGCTGGCAGCTATTGTTCTTATGATGTGATATCCAATGGCAGAGGCGCAAGAAGTAAGAAGGAATAGTCTGGATGTATAGGATGTGACTGAAAGTTTTCCAGGTAGTGTTTAAGACTTTGAATATTAAATCTTGTGTGTCCACGAGCAAGCCACATCACCTGCCTGTGCTTCAATTGGAAAATCAAAGGAAATGTAGGCAACTATATCTCAAATGATGTAAGTCACCTTGGATAAATGTGTGACTCAAGTAAAAAAAAAAATTTCTTAACAGGCTCCTTAGTTGCTACACATTTTAATCATCACTTATAATAATTACAGTACAGGCATATTTCATGCCTCTAGACTTAACAATGATGTAAGGGACAAAGGTGCAATTAACTTTGTAACTGTCTCAATTTAAATGGCTATTTCACTTTCAAAGCTCACCCAGTCCCAGGTTGGATCCTGCATTGTGTGCAGTGCTGCCAGGACAGGCCCTGACTTTGTGTCTCTAAATTTGTGTCAGATAAAGTAAGCTTGATAATGAATCAATGAACTCTAGAAGCATCTGCTGAAAAGTCTAAGTAGAGTGTTAACAACTTACTGGATTACAAATTTCTTCATGCAGCACACCCTCTACTTATACATTAAGGAAAAGATTCTGCAACATCAAATCATCTAATTCCAAAAACGAGACTGAAAACTAACACTCGGTGTTTTACATAGCACCTTTAAATGCAAACTCCATTCCAAAGAACTTTTACAAGTACAGCTATCACATGTATGGGACAGTTGAAACACGTGTGGGTTGAGAAACGTACTGTGAGATATCCAATGAACTAGAGGTGAAAACCAGTCCTTTAGTTGACTCCCTGAAGTTTATTGCCTGCAATTAAAAATCCTGCTGTGAGTTTCACATACTTAGAGTAAATTAGGTTTTTAAAGCACCCAAAAAATGACTAGTAAGGCTACATTACATCTCATTCCAAAGCAAAAACGCTATAGACCATTAAAACTTTTCAGTCTCAACATGCCTTTATCTGTGCCAGCCAATCAAATATTTGTTTCTTGTTCCCACTTAAATTTCAGAACCCACAACGCTCCCACTAAAAATGAACTACCAGGGCTGCTGGCACTTGCTGCTTGACTGGCCCCTGCTGTTGATTTGTTATATCCATCTTGTATTTCTGGTATGACACATGAGATCCTGTTAGCTCAATTCTAAAAAAATAAAAGGACTGTTACCTGTTCAAAAGGAGATTGCCAAGTACGCCACCTAGTGGATATACCACAAGCATCAGAACTCATTATTACAAGAAAAGTGAATTTGTACCCCCACAGACCTACATCTTGGAGTCATACTTTCAAGACAGAAAGAGCACTGAATAACAGGGATTTTTACATTAAAATATAAAAATCTTAAAAATGAAATCACACTACACATCTCACTGCCACTTGTACTAAGTTGGCATTCTACAACAAAAGGGAAAGAAAGTGTCAAAAATTCTGATGAACTCATTGAGATACAGTATCTTGAACAGATTTTGAAATACACAGAAAGGCATCTGAGCTCAACATGAGTTCATCTTATTTTCACTGAAAATGAATCCCTGAAATTTTTCTCTAAGACAACTCGTCCTCAGATGAACATATACTTGTCTTTGCCTTTTACTCCTTGCTCCTATCAGTTTTATGTAGCAGCCATTAAAACCTAACTTTCTGTGTTAGATTGTGCGGGGCTCGAGTCTGTCCCATGAATATCAGGAACAAGGCAGGAGCCTGCCATGGAAGGGAAGCCTGTCCAACACAATACCAACTCACATACCCACCTGCACTCACACAGTTTGTAATTGCTGAATACCTGATCCAAATGTCATTGGGGACGTGGGAGGAAATCCCACAAAGATATCAGGAGGACATGCAAACTCCAATAGACATTGTCATGTACAGGATTCAGATCCAGGATGCATAATCTGTGAGGCAGTAGTGCTAACTACTGCATTCCATACCTCCCCATTAATGTAAAGTAAATTAAAAAGCTCTCTTGGCGGTTTAGTTTCCTTTCATTCCCAATGCCCCTCTGTTCATAATACAATTTTTGCTTTAACACATTCAGGCCCTGAACACACACCTCAATGCCTTTTTGCCATTCATTACTGTTGCCTTTCCAGGTCCTCTTCCCTTTATAAACCATGATCCTTGCAGCTGTTCTGATCTCCCAGGCAGCTTAGAAACTGGATTAACACTTGAGAAGTGATACCCAAGTACTCTGAATCATCTCAAACAAAAAAAAGAAAAGAAAGAAGAATGTAAATAAAAAATATGCCACAGTGACTAGAAAAGCAAAGGACAGCACAAGGAACTAAAAGTAAACAAGTTAGAAAATGTAAGCATTTGTGTGCCTTCGAGAGCTGTGCATGCACTGAGCCCTCAATGGACTGAGTTCAGTAGATAGGTTCTAGAACCTTCTCAAACCATTTCAGTGTTTCGTGGTCAAAAGGCTATCTCACTAGGTTGAAAACAGGCCTGGACAGGCTAGTTCATCACAGGAACCACTTTTGCTCACACACACACACACATGAACATACACACACACACACTCCACATTTCACAAATGGCAATTAACATAAACTATATTTGAAAAAGCTGACTTCTATATTTATTTGTTCTTTGCTTGATCATG
The DNA here is from genome assembly GCF_016835505.1 of Polypterus senegalus. Taxonomy (NCBI): domain Eukaryota; kingdom Metazoa; phylum Chordata; class Cladistia; order Polypteriformes; family Polypteridae; genus Polypterus; species Polypterus senegalus. Next base: position 61,047,338 of record NC_053159.1, on the reverse strand, counting down.
CCTGACCATTGTAATTTATATGGAATGGGACTTGCAAAACTGTTCAGTTATGACAAATATTAGGGAATAAGACAAGCCAAAAGCAAACTTTATTACAGCAAGCAACCGTTACGAATACCATTTGAACGTGGCAATCTGATGGTAAGATATGGGGTGACCAGATTTTCAAAGTTCCAAACCAGGACACTTTAATAGTATGTATGCTTACACATGAAGCTCATCCTCATTTTTTTATTGGCTGCCTTATCTCAACGTCATCAGAGAGCAATCAGAGCATGAAAAAAAAAATACTTTCACAAATTAACACGTAGGATTCCACAACAGTGGTTGATTTGTCTGCATGTTGGCCCTTATCATGATGCTGTTCAAATTTAAAACAAGTTCTTAATCAACCTTTTCCCCTTGAGTGTTTTAACCAAAACAGGACAGGTTTTTGTTATGGGTTTACCCCTTGGAGCTTCATATGCCTTGTTTTAAATATATTATGAAGAGTTTTGTTTGTTTTATTAGATGGGTACCCTGTTAAAATTGGGACATTTTGATATTCTTCAGTTATACAGTTATTCAGTCTGAAATCACGATTGACCCTGTCACCGAGGCATGTGGTCACTCTAGTAAATTAAACTGACGGTGAAATAATGAGGCATTATAATCTAGAAATAATGGTGCTGTGGGGCTGGTTTAGTATAAGGTTAATACTGAGAAAATCTTTATTAAAACCACAAGGTAATTAATTTGTATCTAGATAACTTTGTTTTCCATGTTTTCATTTTATAATTTTATGGTTAGAAAGATTATTTACCTTACCTCTTCCTACATAAAGCATCAGAAGAATTGAGATGCTGATGTACTCTTTCTCTTTTGCTTGTGCTCAAGCTGCTGGGAAGACATCATAAAGCAGAAACCATTTGCCAATATGGAAGTTTCAAGCAGCCTGTGAACACAAGCTTCTGCCCATACATACAGTCTGCTGGTGTTTCATTAACTTGTATTGGGGATCTGTTTGCCATCAGTAGTGGTTATCAGAGGTGAGAAACAGGAAAATAAGCAAAACATGCAAGTATGTGTAACCACTGTCAAGGTAAAATTGAAACAGTAAACTATTTCATAGCTGAAGTCGCACAGAATGTTTTTATCGTTTTAAAATAAATGAGTTTGCAAACTCGGTAGTGTGGTCCGAGTCCCATGAAATAATGTTTGATCAACGTTCTTGGGATGGATCTGTTCCCGCTGAACAGTAATGGGGTAGCAAGGGACAATTGGAGGTCTCTTAGTGATCTGACAGGTGCCAGTTTTTGTGAGATGAAGACGGGAGACGATGGCTTGAAAAGACACAGCAGACACGGCGAAGGAGGCAGTCATGGCTAAGCAATGCTTGAAAGGGACTGCAGTTGCTGACATCTCTGCTGACTGTGAGTTCTGGAAAGGTGAGTCAGCAAGACAAAAAAGACAGATGTGCTGGGCCGAAGGAGGAAAGAAAGGAGAGGAAGGTGGTAAAGCAGGATGAGAGAGGCAAGACAGTGATAGGTAGAAGGATAGTTGCTGCATTAGGGCAGAGGAAGAGGTTCAGCTCAGATGCCTTTCTGTGTATTTCAAAATCTGTTCAAGATACTGTATCTCAATGAAAACTGAACTGTCTTGATAAATTTTCTTCAATGGAATTTCTATGAAATTTGTGTACAGGTGGCTGATTTGTTTCATGCTGATGGACAGACAAACAGACATGGCTATGGCAATAGATGTTTTGCACATTACTTTCGAACCCACCTAAAAAAGAAAAACTAAATGCATTTTTGGAACTCTTGTGAAAATAGCTTTAAAAATAGAATGGAATGATGCAGTAGTAATAATAGGAGCTTCTAAATCAGGAAGAAAAAGAAGAAGCACATTTGCATGCTGTGACAGTGATGTAAGATCCGTCTATCCATTATCCAAACCGCTATATATCCTAACTACAGTGTCACGGGGGTCTGCTGGAGCCAGTCCCAGCCAACACAAGGCACAAGGCAGGGCGCCAGCCCACTGCAAGGCGCCCACACACACATACACCCAAACTAGGGACAATTTAGAATCGCCAATGCTCCTAACCTGCATGCCTTTGGACTGTGGGAGGAAACCGGAGTACCCAGAGGAAACCCACGCAGACACAGGGAGAACATGCAATCTCCAAGCAGGGAGGACCTGGGAAGCAAACCCGGGTCTCCTAACTGCGAGGCAGCAGCGCTACCCACTGCACCACCGTGCCGCCCGTGGTGTAAGATATTCAGTTATTTTTTAGCCCTCCTATCCAGTTGATGGTGGCAGTAAGCTGGTACTTGCCTGGGCAATATTTGACCAAAGATAGAAAGCAGCCCTAGATAGTGTGACAATCTGTCACAGAACACTCTCACAAAATTGTAATAATTCTGAGTAGTTATTTTACTTAATTTGCATGTCTTATGGATGTGGAGTACCATGAGCGGAATCTGCATGGGGAGGACAGACTGTGGTCTGACTAGGATTTAAACACTGCGCCATCTTTGATGGCCCAGGTTGAAGCAACACTCCCTAAATGCCATGTAAGAACCAGCATTGGTACACCTTAAAAGATGGGGTGAATAGTAGTCTTGACTTAAACTGGAATGGATGATGCCAAAGAAAGACAGAAGAAAGAGCAATAGAAACTGAAGGACTCCCATGTGGTGACAGTAAGGTATTGCTTACTAGAAGTTAAATCATACCTAGAAAAGCTGATAGCCACACCTCAGCAACAACTGGGAAATGAACAACATACTGTATGAGGAAAAATGAATAAAGCATAGGTTTTAAAAGAAATATTGTAAATTAATAAAATTATTAAATCCTCTTTTGTTATAGAATATTATTATGAAATGATCTTTCAATCAAGAGAAATCTTTTGGTAGACTTTATTTTTTTAACTGCCTGTTTTAATTGTGCATCGTTGCATTTAACAAGCTTGAATGACACACTAGAGACCCTACAATAAATAGATGTGTGAGTTTCAGTAAAAGGCATAAAGTTGATGAAAACAAATTATCAGTCTTTATTATCATAAGCAGTTGTATTAGAGGATGTGTGAGCTGACATGAGTGATGATTGTGCTAATGATCACATATCTTATGTTAATTTAAACAAAATCGAATTGGGAGCAGAACATGGAGCAAATTAGTTAGGTTGTTTCTGTCAGTTTTTCAGCCAAAGATCCTCAACCACCCAATCCTATTGACCAGAGTAAGCTAAAAGACAGTGGACCACTAATAAAGAAGGTAGGCTATCATAGTTACCCTTGCAACAAAATAAAACAACAAAGGAATTCTTTTATCACAAAACATTCAGTGAGTGCTATTTCTTATTACGTTTGTCACAAATGAGCTCTTGAGAATCACCTTCCTGGCTCTGATGAGGTACCATAATAGGGTGAGAGAAGGCACTCAATCCCAAGAAGCTAGTAGGAGAGGGTAACTGACCTGTTTACAGCACCCTGAGCTGACCCAGAACTTCTGGCTGGGGCTCTATGAAAACCCAACAGTTACCAGAGGAGGTCATCTGCTTTTTGGACCTGAACATGGCCTTTTCTTCAGGCAAAATGTAATTAATGTAAATTGATTGATTACATCTTGCCTGAACAGGGAGCCTTAGCTGCCTTAAAACTTTGAATATTCCAATCTATTTGACTTCACATTGTCTCTATAATGGCAAATACTGTACAACACCCTACTACTACAAACACAGCAAAGAAAGATAATGATAAAAATGCAAAACTAATGCCACGATCAAAACTGATGATATTTACCGTCCTGAGAAAGTCTTTACAGTAAATAATGATTGTGTATTCAGAAATGCAATCAACAGTTACCAGAAAGAAAGATAGGATGGAATAATCCCCTTTAAAAAACTGCTTCATAGAAACTTGGATAAAGAACACAGCCCGACCAACAGTGTCCAGAAAGAGAATGATATTCTGGGGCTCACGTCTTCACAAAGAGCAACAATAGATAGGATTTGTAGAAGAAGTGCCAACCGCCACCCTTGTAATGGGCGGTCAAGCAAAATCTTGCTGTGCTGCAAACTTCCAGTTAATAAAGGGTTTTAGGTGCTATTGATGATTTTCTGTAGTCAATGGAAAATGGAGAAGTCAAGAAGTTCAGCAACAACCTTCTCTTCCGGTTTTATATGTACAGTGCCTAAAACTACAAAATACAAATCACACAAACCTGTTTAATGACTCAGGCCCCATATTTAGAAAGCAGGTTTCTGAGCTACTACTTGAGTTAGTAACTTTTAACAATCACTAAACAGGACATAATATACAAAAATGAAAACCCCTGTGTCAACACTACAATTGCTGCAGTGGTTTTCCTGTTTCTTCTTGCACAAAGGAGCAGATACCGGTCTTGCTGCTGGGTTGATGCCCTTCTATGGCCTTGTCCAGCATTCCTTTTGTAACAGCCCATCTCCTGTTATCTCCTCCATGCTCTTGACAATGTGCTAGAAGCAATCCTTCTTATGACAGTACATATGGATGTGCCATCCTGGAGGAGCTGGACTACGTGTGCAACCTGAATCGGCTACATGTACCACGTCACGCTAAAAGTAGTGACAAGGTGCCTCATGTATAATGCCTTGCATAGAATACACACTAAAACATGGCATACAGGCAAAACTAGAAATGTGCACAGGCACAAAAAACTTCAGATGCATAAAGCTGTGGTTAAGCAAAGTTCTATGCACTTTTCCTTTATAAATCTCAATCAACGTGAATTTTAAGGCACATGCACATGCCTACAGCCCCACCTCGACTCCCAGAATTTCACCTATTTAAATATGCAAATCAATATAAATAATCCCTTCCATTCAGTGTTTTTTTAAATGACAACGGCAAAAGCATGTGTAAAAAAGAAAAATTTCAGTGAACACGAAATGGAGGCCCTACTCATTGAAGTGGAGGCAAGGAAATACATACTATTTGGTGGCGTAGGCAGTGGTATGAGCAACAAAAGGAAATGGATGGAGTGGCACAGCGTGGTGATTCAAAAGTTCAACTTCAGAAAGTTACACAATTCCCAAAATAAAGAATTGATGTGAAAAGGTGAGTCACAGCCCACTGTCTGAGTGTCATACAGAAGTGTATTAGGGCCGCAGGGAAGAAAAATTAATAGGGACACAGTGAAAAAAAAGGTCTATGTCAAGATTAACTTTAATCTCAAAATTTTCCACATTAAACTTGTACTTTTTTTGTCATTAAAGTCGAATATCGTAAACTTCATCTTAAAATCAATGTTACTAGAGTTTCTCAAACCCCATCATAACTAAAGTAGCATGTTAAATGCTTTGTATTTTATGAGTTCCCCAACCCAGTCATTAATCGCTGCATGCTTCTTAAACGGGCTTTCTCTTACGCCAACAGGAGCATACAGGTAATGATTGCCATACAGAATACATTACATTAATGATATTACAGCTCTCTAAACATTTTAGAATACTAAGGTGTATACTTGAAATAATTTTCATGGTGAAATGCATTAAAATATGTATTACAAATGTGGAGGCACAGTGGTTCAACAGCAGTATTGCTGCTTCACAGTAAGGGGGTCACGTCCCAGGGGCCTCATGTATAAACGGTGCGTACGCACAGAAATGTTGCTTAAGAACTTTTCCACGTTCAAATCGCGATGTATAAAACCTACACTTGCCGTAAAGCCACACACTTTTCCACGGTACCTCATGCCTTGTCGTACGCAAGTTCTCCGCTCGGTTTTGCAAACTGGCGGCACCCAGCGTCAAAGCAATGGTACTGTTCTTGTGTGATTACTCATTATTTTCATGATGCGGCTTTATAAATACACAGAAACTAACTGCATATTGTTTATTAGTGTAATGCATCTGATTGTAATTAACTCGTAACAATATAATGGTCCAGGGAACAGCCATAGTATTCCAAATACCATAACTGCTTTAGCGTTGTTACTCTCACTTCTCCTTCTTCTTCTTCTTCTTCTTCTTCTTCTTCTTCTTCTTCTTTCAGCTCCTCCCGTTAGAAGTTGCCACAGCGGATCATCTCTTTCCATATTTCTCTCACTGCACGACTCGGAGTATTTATATCACTGTATCTGAGTGTGAATCACAGCAGCAGCTGATCGGAAGAGAATTATCAGTATACGGCATTAAGCACACGCTGTCTCTGCCACGGCAAAACGTTTCAAAGCCTTTCCTGTACGGACCTCGCGGTTCAAAACAGTTTAATCCCAAGAACTTTAAATGCAGCCAATCAAGTGCTCCTTGTAGAACTGTTTGTACTTATAAGTACAATCACCACACTGTAAACTTGCACTACAGTTATAATATTACACAACCTGAGCCACTTTATAAAGCGCATTTACATATGATGACGATATCATTTTAAGGTGAAATGCAGCAAAATATGTTTGTTAAATTATACAGATAAAACTTTAACTTCATTTAAATAATCTATATTCTTCACTGGGAGTGTCTTTAAGGATAGAATAATTAAACATGTACTACGAAGATATTTCAATGTTCTTTAAACGTTTTGAAGAATCGGCGCTAAGCTTACAGATGGCTTAACGTCTATTACAGAGCTGATTGTATGGCGATCGGTTACTTGGGGAAAGAAAAGCAAGGACTGCAGTGACGGCTACGCCAATATATATTGAATATAAAACAGAAAGATAAAATAACAACACAGCTAAAAACGCAGCGACAAATTTGGCAAAAGTTAAATGCTTGTGTCATGAGCACGAGGTGGCTAGTGTCTGCAACATACGTGGCCATCCACCATGCATGACATTGGCGGGCGAAGGAGCCACCGATTCTTCCTCTGCCCAGTGCCACCACAAGCTTAGAGCCGCCCCTGAGTACTGCTGCAATAAATTAATTCATCGAAGTGAAACATATTTAATAACATGCTTTAACTCCTATCATCATGAAAATGACATCACGTATACATCTCAGTATTTTAGTTATTCAGAGAGATGTAATATCACAAATGTAATGGACTCTGTGTGTCCAGTTGGAGGAAGAGAGCCGGTTTAAGAAGCAAGTAGTGATTCACACACATAGAGCACATAGAAAATCAAATACAAAACAAAGCATTTAACGTGCTACTTTAATTACGATGTGATTTTAGAAACTGGTTAATTAAACAATTTTAAGATGAATTTTATGATGTTCTACTTTAATGACAAAATAAACTACGTGATTAAAGTGGAAATGTCGAGATTGAAGTGTACATTTCGTGCTTTTTCCCCACCATGTGGCTTTTTTCTCTGTACCCTAATAAGCTTTCATATGACACTCAGACAGTGGGCTTACAACTCGGCTTTCCACGGCGACTTTGATATGTGACTTCTTTTTTATTTCCGGCACTGTGCAATTTTGTGGATGTGAGCTTTCATGTTTCTCCAACACGCTATGCCACTCGATCAACTTCCTTTTGTTGATTATACCACGGCTTATTTGAACAAATGGTATGTTTTTCCTTTGCCTCCACTTGGTATTCGCTGAAATTCTTATGTTTCCCCCCGTGCTTTTCCCATTGTCTTTTCACAGAAGGCTGCGCTTAAGGGCGATTTATATTGATTTGCATATTCAAATAGGTGTATTTCTGGGAGGATTTGGGGCGTTACATAATGCTTGTGCACCAGCGTTAGTTTTCACGCTGATCGGGATTTATGGAGCGGAAGAACGTGGAAGTTGGAGTACGCACAGATTCCTGTATCTGGAATTTTCTGTGCGTAAGCACATTTCGGCTTTTGTGCTTACGCCATGTTATAGTGCGAGTTCTACGCACGGCGTTATACATGAGGCGCCAGGTGTTTCCTGCCTTGAGTTTTTATGTTTTCCTGGTGGGTTTCCTCAACGTGCTTCGGTTTCCTTCCAAAGGTATGCAGGTTAGGGGATTTGGTGATGTTAAATTGACACTACTAGTGCTCATGTTCACCTTGCGATGATCTAGCACCCATCCAGGGACTGATCCTGCGTGCTTGCTGGGACATCTGGGGCTGCCATGAAAATATGCATAGCTTTACGCCAAGTTTAGTTGTTATACAGCTCAATGTTAGTGTGGAAAACCGGCATACACAACATACTTGTGCATACACACGTTGAAACATGGGACACTAGCAAAACACAAAACTACAGAAGAATCAGTCAGGAAGGATAAGGAGAGAACAAATGTCTGTGGCCATTACCTGAAAAACCATTCCCTTTTTGGGGATCTCTTGCTACTGCCTGTCCAGTGCACCTGTTGTCACTTTTATTTGCACCGAAACAGGTGAAGTTGATTTACAGTCGCTTATGCTTCCTAACTGGACAGATTGATATCTCTGAAGGTTAACTGACTTGGTGTTAGTGTGTGATGATTATGTGTTCCCTTAATTTTTTTGAGTAATGTAAAACCTGATAATCGTACATATGCTCTAAAGTGAGGATACAAGTAAATGGTAGCACTTTAGTTTAGGTACTGGTATTATAAAGTAAATTGTGGAAGGTAAGGATAGGTTGGGAATAAATGTCCAAAGGATACATTCAAATTCAGCTCTAAGCTTAACTGGAATCCAATGGAGTGATACTTTATGCTTCATGTTAAAACCATTACAGCCATTATTAAAGCTGCCTGTAAAAGTAGTTGGTGTCAATATAGAAACTGACACTGTCAATGTTGCTATAAATTGATCTATAAGCTAGCATTTCAAGATCCTACTTGAATCCTCTTCTATATCTAAAGCAGATACTTACATGTGATAGATAGTATGAATGACTCATTTTGAAATCAAAATATCACTTGTATTCCGTTAAAGTTCATATCTTGCTTTGTTAAGTTTGACTTGATTGTATAGAATATTATCATGTTCTAATTAAAATCAATAAAAAAATAATAATGTTCATTTCTTATGACATAGAATTTGGTCAATATTATGTTGCTATTCAAAGAATTTTGACCTTAACAAATAAAGACTGTACTATTGTGTTATTACCCTTGAACTACTCAAGTTCGTTACCGGATCGGCCTACTTTTGCACCTTAAAATCAACACACACATACATAAACATACAAATACACACAGATCTTAACCACATAAATGAAGTATGAATGACGCTACATGACCCGTCACTCCCTAGCACTTGTAAGAGACTTACTTATCATTGGCACAAACAACATACAATGTCTTATATATATATATATATATATATATATATATATATATATATATATATATATATATATATATATATATATATATATATATATATATATATATATATATATATATATATATATATATATATATCTCAGACCTAAATATTGCTTTGCTCTCCAAGAATATATGTAAACATACAAAGGCTCAACATCCTTGGCTATTGGTCATTTACCAACCAATGTTGCCTTACTTTTACTGTACTGTGCCTTCAATTAGATTGCGCTCCCCACCTCAACCTGATAAACCTCGCAGATCGGAGCGTATGGCAACTGCTGACTGCTGCAGGTGCTCTTAGTATTTACATTTTTACTTCAGTCACTCTAAATATAAAGATAAAGTATAGAAATTTAAAATCAATGTGGTATTTATTAAAGAATAATAATAGCAGTTACAAGAAATTATAAAAGCAAATACTGTATACTGTAGATAGCAAAGTCTGGATAAATACAGTTTTTAAAAAAAGCTTACAAAGAATGTTAAAGATTGGAAGATGTCCTGTAGTGGCTTTTGAATTAGCAATTGATGCTATTCATGAGATGCTTTAGATGATGATCAGATGAAATGGTCACACATCCCTCAGTCTCTTTTTCTGACATCACTTCTCCCTCTCCTATTTTGTTGTTGGTGTTTCTTGTCTCCTCTCTTTCTCTCTCCTGGTCCATCAAACAAGCCATATTTATATTAAAATTCCACATCTTTGTAATGTGTGATATGTGGCTTCTTCATGATTTGTGCTTCGTGACATGACTTTATGATATGGCTTTGTGACAGTATTACTATCACACAACTTTAATTGACTGGATATTAAAGTTCTGTTTCCAAATGATAAGATAATCAACACAGCCTGAGGCAAACCGTCAAAACAGTTGTTTTAAAGTGATAGATTATTGGTACTGTCAATTAAGTTGTTTGTCTGAGCAAAATATAATGAAAATATAGACATCTATGATTTAAAAAATTGCAGATCTGGCATGCAAGGACAACGCCTAACAAGAGTTAACACAATTTATTTTCTTTCATTGACTGTTTGACTTAACTGAGCTGAGAATATTGTACTCCTATTATTGTTATGCTTGCCAAACAGAAGGAAGGCTTTTTATAATGTAGGTAGTCAGGAGAATAGACATCAGCAAATCAAGCCAAGAGAATCGTTATCGAAGGTCCATTCTGTTTTTTGTCAAAATGAAAATGCTAACCAGAAATCAATCTCAAAGCCATTTATTATTTAGGACTGTCCACAAATTTGGATCACCAGCTAGAGGAAGGCACCTACCTTCTATCTCATTGTGCAGATAGCATCAGCACCGTACACCTCTGAGTGATTTTGAATAGCAACGTCATACCAACAGTTGCTCAGAATGGCAGCATTCATGAAAAGGAGGATGGCACAGAAAAAGACACACAAAATTTGTAACCATCTGAAAAAAAAAAACTTAGCTATAAGAACTGAATACTGCAGCACACAAAAAACAGAATTCTGTATACGGTAAAGTAAGTAAAAATAGGCTCAAAATAGTATGTAAAAAATTAAGAATGAGTATCAACCATAACATTTACAGAGAGTGTTGAGGCTTTTCATATTTCATTTACATAGTTATGGCAACATCTTTGACTACTTCCCAATCTCCATCCTTTATCTAATCCTGTTGTGGGGTTTGGTATTCCTTTTGTCTGAAATACCTCTGAAGGCCTTGCAATGGGGCATCACAGTTAATGAGAGCAGTTGGTCTTTAAAAAAGTGAAAAGCCAAGTGTCGGACCTTCATCGTGATATGCTCAAAAGCACTGTAGTTTACTCCAGAATGTCAATGCAGGACCTCAGTGCCCAGTTATTTTTAACTTTTTCTTATTGGTCCAGAGGTTCGTTTTTAAACAAATCTGTGTACACAGGAGTCTTGTTTTCCTCTTTTCTGCTGCCAAATTGGCTTTAGCTTTATTTTACATTACCACTTATCATTTATAGGAGTTTTAAGAACCTAATAAAGCAGTATGTGTGTCTCGACATATGAATCTGGTGATTTTACCTAAAGTTATGCTGCATTTTATTTTAACTACATTATATCTGAAAGAATTTACAGCACTCTGAGCTTGTTAATGTGCAGTGCGCTATATAAATATGATACGAGTTCCAGTCACAGACCTCAGCTCCCACAAAATTGCCTAGCTCAGCTATGAAATGTAACAGAGGATCTGAACATGTGCTTTTCGTTAAGGAATGTTTTACTGCTGAACAATGTCTTTGCCTTGGAGCGATGGCCACATAAAGACTACTTTGTCTTTGCTGCGCCCACACAGGAGCCGCACAGTTTCTGAAGCAGCGCAGTCCAATCTGGATGACATCAACTGCAGAGGGCCCCCACAATGGTGATCATCTCTTTGGGCTCCATGCTCTGCTGAGTGAAGCCTAGGGCTTCACCATAAATGGTTTTAAAACACAGGGTCCCACATAGACATCTTCTTCACCAAATAATTTCTAGACACATGACATCACAGAGTGTTCACCTCTCTAAATAGTCAAGAACTCAGCAGCTAACGGTCTCTCTGTCACAACTAAAGGCACAATTATGTTTTGTCTTCAAAATGTCTAAAAGCCTCCTAGATATGAATGTCAAGAAAACTGATACTCGTTGCCCTGTCACCACAAAAAAGTCGGCGAAAGGGGATTTGACAGAGCCAAAGACTCCACAACTAGAATGAAAATGTGCTGTGATCTAAAAGGGTCTGGCTCAAGCCTGACTTTACCTGCCACTGTAAAGGATGTTTACCGCCATATGAAGTAGCTGTAACAAGACAGGTTTGTGCAGGGTCTTGTTAATCTATCTGTTTCACATATTATAAAGGGGGGGCTTGTGGTGGGTTAGTCTGGATTCAGAGAGCTGCAGTAGTGGCCATATAGTCTGTAAAACTATGATGAGTCATTATCTACAGAATTGCTCCAAGTATTCAGGCACAAATGCTCATGTGTGCTTGCAAATGACCCACCCCAGGTTTTTCTCACATTCTCCGACTTCACATCCGCACCATGTTCCTGCGCACCATACAGATGTAGCAGATCCTGCACAAATGGAATTGGTTTTATTACCATTACAGCTTTTTATCCAGTGACAAGTGAACACATGCAGCTGGTACTGTAAACTTCAAAGCGGCCGACTCTCTGAAATCCTGTCTCAAAAGCTCTCTAAATCCCACTCTGTGCTGCTTGTATCCTTCTTCAGCTATTATGTGTGCTGTGACTGGAACTACTGGTGAAGTAAACACATTTAGGGTGTTAATGGTAATACCTGAGAGTGGCTGAAAATGCCAGACTTCTTTCCGAATGGAATTTTCTGCAGCTTTGTTTCCTTCTGAGGGGGCATCATCTTTCAGACTTGATTTTGCACACCATCCAATTGGTATTTGTGCCAGAATCAAAGCACACTTGGGGAATGGATCCATGACATGTGAGTTTTTATTCCAATTGCAGTCTCTGGAGATGCATAACACTTTAAAATAAGTATACAGTGTATATGTTAATCGCTTACTGTTATGGAACACAAATAAAGTCTTTGTTAGTGTCTTATTATGCAGCAGTTAGTGACTAATAGATGTGCAATAGATGGCCCTGCTCTGTAGCATTATCAGTGCTTTGTAAGCCTTATTAAGTACAAACAATGTGTTTGTTAAGATCTGCTTACAGAGCAATAACTGTCTATGCAGTGTTTATTATATTTTTAGGCACTGCGGAGCCCCTTTCAAAAAATATATGAAAAAAATGTAAAGAACAGAAAATTACAGTCAGTTATGTAAAAAATATTTTTTAAAACAGTATCATGTGTATGATGCCATTGTATTAGACAAATCATCAATATTTGGTTTAAGGTTTGTTAGAAATAGTTTAAATACACTATAGGTGTCCTATTAAGCCTATTTTAATGATTGGTTCTTGTTTCAGTGAGAGTCAAAAATCTACTTTCGCATAAGCATGTAGAAGCAAACCGGATTAGGAACATAAATGCTTGCTCACAATCCACATTTACTAAGCTGTTTCTCCCAATATTTTTTAGAAAAGTACTAGTCTTTACATTTTTAAAGTAATATATGATAATAATAATAACAATAATAATAATAATAAAGTTTATTTCTATACCACATTTCCCATGCTCAGTAAACATATCTTCTTTAGTCACAGATAGATCCATCTTTATAGATCCAGAACTCACCAAAACCTTCTCCTGAGTTCTGACTTTTAGTTAAACAGCCTTTAAACTTAACTAATGATATTTTCTTGATTAAAACTGTAGTCTTAATTTCTTTTCAAAAGGTTATATAGTTTTGATAGAAATATAATTATTTCTGCTTTTAGATTGTCAAGGTTTTTTTTTTAAAATGTGACTTCACAAAAACAGCAAATATCCTGTCACACATTGGTACTGCCCTGGAATGAGAGACGGTGCTGTCGCTAACAGTCCTGGAAAAACCGCCCCTTGAATGCAATGGAGCCAGAGGAGCCCCACCCCTTCCAGTTCAGCTAATATACATAAAAGGGAGACATCCCCAGAAGGTGACACCTCATTTGGACCTGAGAGCCTGACTGTCAGGAACAACTCCAGACTGTAATTACCAGAAAATGCTGCTAAGGGAGCAATAAGAGGCCATTGCATGTGCTATATGTGTGCACCCTTTTGTGACTGTTAAGTTTTAGTTTGAAATTAAATGGAGTTTGCCTAGTTGGAACCCCAACTATTTTTGGACTTTGTCTTGTCACTCTCCACCATACAATCCATGTGCAATAATAAAGAAAAAAAAATAACTTCAGTTATTTACTTGTATTCATAAAAACGTTAAATAAAATCAGTGTAATATTAACACTTTCAGTTTAGTTAATAGGCATAACTAGCTACACAGTAATGAATGCAACACTGCATGCCTCAAACAGCAGAGATACTTAGTAACCATCAAGACAGTCAGCGGGTTCTCTGTTTTCTGGTTAGGGTAAGCTCAGATCAGGGTGGCTAGAGAGTTGTATCAAATTAAGGCTGTTTGTTGATCGCTGCTAATGTTTCTAGTAGTTACAAGGCATTATGACTGATGGCTCACAGAACTGCTATAAGTTTTCATGCAACTCTAGGGTTCCATAGAACACAATTTAAGAAACACTGGTCTAATTGTTGCAGGCAGGTATGCCCTATTCCACCTAGAAATGCTTCTGTAAAGGCATCTTACCTGAGCCAGATTCTTGTACTTTGAATTCTAGCAGAACCTCATTGACAGTAAACTGTTTAAAAGTAACATGTTAGGGTGTATCATTCACTTCTGTCTCATTCAGTTACCCTAAAAGCTTTTCTACACTTGATGAATTTTTGGTGCATCTCTAAATACAGACCCACTTTATATTCTTTGACACATGATACAAACAATAAATACCTCATTGCAGTATACTATGTGAAACTTTCCTCACACTCTCTAAAGTTGTGTACTGTCAGCCGACATGCGGTAGGTCCGATTTCAAAGCAGACCTCACTGGCCATCATGTGCCTTCGTGTTGAGTTGAATGTGACATCCTCTTATCTTCTCACTGGACTCATACTGCAATGGTTTTTCTGATACATCTCAGTGATTTGAAAGCTTTAACTTGAAGTTCTCCAGTCTTTCATGCTTTTCTTGTCATTTCTTTTTGATTTTCAAGACAAAGCTGATTCATCTTGTTGTCTTGTATGTTGGTCAGCTAATTTTGATGGGGAAGTGGAGAGCATTTTGAATATGTGGCAATGTTGCAAGTTGCAATCCACATGAACATCACAAAGAGAGATTTGTCACATGAGAAATTTTGCATTTTGATCTTCCTCTGTTTCAGTGTCAGGTATGGCCATGGCTTTCATCTTTTACATTGTAATAGTTTACATTTGTTTTGAAAGCATTGCATTATTTTGTTTAAATTTCAATTTCTATTACTGCTTGTTGGCAATAATGTGTGTGTGTGTGTGTGTGTGTGTGTGTGTATGGGTGTGTGTGTGTGTGTGTGTGCGCATCTGTGTTACATCATGGTAAACATTTTATTTAAAGACAAGTGTTTTTAGGAATATTTCTTAGTCTCCAGGGAAAGTCTGAAGAACATTTTCTTGAGTATTAATAAAATAAAAATTTCTGAAAATGTCATTGGTTTGTTTGTTGAGTTTGAATTTTGTTTTGCCTCAGTTATTTGGCTTTACTTGCCCATCTTTGTCTCAATAACAGCATCAAGTTTGTCTTAAAAATTTTAAATTTGTTCTCTGCCATTCACAAATAAATCAGTATGCTAGACCATTCATTGTTTATGGACAGATCTATCTGGTTGTGGCATTTTAACTCTGTAGCCTCCATATTATTTTACAACTAGGAAGACTGGACAATAAGTTATCAAGATATTCATAGGAGCTGGGAACAGTAAAACACACAGGTCTTTGTAAAGCCATTGATGTCATATACATGTCAAATATATAAACATGACATGCAATGGAATGAGTTGTAATGTAGATATGGTATATTTTTAAAACACACTATGCCATAGAAACGTAAAAAAGATTTTTGTGCAGAACAGAAAAATCTATTACAATTCACACATATCTAAAGAAGAGCAACAAGGTTGATTCCAGGACTAAGATGTATGTGGAAATATTAAAGGATCCAAACCTTTTTAGTTTAAGCAGATAAAAAGTGACGTGGTTGAAGCATTCAGAATTGAAACTTGTTAAGAGCAAATTTCTTACAAACATTAAAAAACGTTGTTTTCCACACAACGAACCATAGACACATTTTGTAGTAGAACAAGTAGTATGGTGGAGAGTAGGACTGTGTGGGCCTTCAAATCCCAACTCAGACGTTTTTGGAGAAATTAGAAGAATAGAATTGGTAGTCTTGTTGAGCTAATTTGTTAAAGAAGCATAAAGTACAGAAGATTATAAATGAGACAGCTGCTTGTCTATATATAGAAGATTGGAAGTGTAGAAGCATGACTAACCAGACTCAACAGTGAAAAATTAACAAATCTTCTTTTATAGTGAGTGCCAAATATATACACTATAATGAGCATATTACCTTTACGAGTTAATGCAGATTTAAATATTCAATGACTACATTTCATTTAAATATACAGTAATTACTTAAATTATATTCAAAATGATCATCATTGTCAATGCCTTTTTCCACCATTCTTGATGTTTGAAGTTCATCTTATGACAGAAGTTCTTCCCAGCTATGGATAAACAGCAATGCACTGCTTGGACGGCCTTGTTTCGCTGAATGTCACTTATCAATCCTCTCTGCTACATTCATCTGGGCTTTTTGCAGGCCAACTGAGTTCCTCCATACCAAATCCATCACATTTATGGACTTAGCTTTGTGCACAGAGGCGTAGTCATGCTAGAACAGAACTCTTCCGTGGGAATCCCGAGGCGTTCCCAGGCCAGCCGAGAGACATAGTCCCTCCAGCATGTCCTGGGTCTTTCCCAGGGCTTCCTCCCAGTTAGACGTGCCCGGAACACCTCACCAGGGGGGCCTGGGGGGGCGGGTTAGTGTCATGCCTAGGGTATCAAGGAGCTGACACCACAACTGCAACTATACTAGCAGATGACGTTTCCGGTATCGTAATGCCATGGGAAAACTCCCTTTTGTCAGAAGGCGGAAGTAAGAAAGTCAATAAGTAACGCCTAAGATGCAGAATGATTCCATCACAAACAATAGTAATCATTTTGTATAAGTTTATTGCTAACTCGGATCTGTCATGTGGGCTGCACAGATTTCTGTTGCGGGCCGCATGTTTGACATGCCTGCTTTACGCTTGGCATTGCACATAGTGATCTTAGACTTGTGTGCAGATGGAAATTCATTTTATGAAGCACCCAACAAACAGTTCTTGTTCTGGTGTTGCTTCCAGAGGCACTTTTGAACTCTGCTATGAGTGACCAACAGCAGATTAACGATTTTTACAAGCTATGTGCTTCAGTACTCAGCAGCCCTTTTCTGTGAGTTTGCTTGGTCTCCCACTTCATGTCCAAACTGTTGTTACTCTTACACATTTTCACTTCACAATAATAGCACTTACAGTTGACCCGGGAAGAATTAGGGGAGCAGAAATTTCATGGACTGACTTGAGGCAAAGGTGGGATTCTATGACAGTGCCACATTTAAAGTCAGTGAGTCCTTTAGTATGACCCATTCTACTGATAATGATTGTCAATTGGGATTGCCAAGACTACTGATTTTATGCCTATGTTAACAATGGGAGTGGCTGAAACACCACAACTCAATAAGTACAAGGGGTGTCCACATATGTTTGGCCATATAGTGTAGGTTAATGGGATTATTATTGCCATATGTATAGAGCAAAGTGAAAATTCTTACCTGCATATGTCGATCAACATGCATCCTGTCACTGCTCTCCAGCACTGTGATTAATGAGTATATCTACCATACCTCAAATCTTCAATCTCCCTTATCTGAAAAATCTCAGAACATATTTATTACCAGACACAAAAAAATGAGAAAATTTATATTGTTCATTTTAATAGCGCTACCAGTTAAATCAGACTTCTTAATTACTTTATACATTTTATTTAGTATTTATGTTTTTGTACTGCAGTCTTGGAATTCATAGTGAATGCTGTATGACTTTTTAAAAAAATGTGTGATAATTATGTATATTAGCACACAAGAATTATTTAGTATATGAATGTTCATATCGGGGTAGCACGGTAATGCAGTTGTAGTGCTGCTGACTCACAATAAGAAGAGTAAACTCCCTTTGTGTAGTCTGCATGTTCTCCTTGCGTCAATATCGGTCTCCCCCCACAGTCCAAAGACATGCAGGCTAGGTGGACTGGTGATGCCCAAGTGTGTGTTTGCGTGTTTCTGTGTGTGTGTTCACCTTGTGATGCACTGCCTCCCTACCAGGGGATTGTTCCTGTCTTATGCCCAATGATTGCTGGCATATTCTCCAGCTTTCCCACAGCCCTGTCCTGGATAAGCAGGTCTGAATGGATGGATAGATGGATGTTCATATGGTCATTATTCTTACTTGCATGTGCTAAAATTGATGAAATAACAGTTCTTGAGAGTGACTAAACATATTCTAGGACTAAACATTATGGATTGTGAGGAAAGAGGTCACAATGCTGAGCTTTTTCAGTTGAAGCAAATGGAAACTAAGAAGTTAAAGCAAAGAATTATTGAAAATGACAATGAAGCCGATTATAGAAAATCGCACACGATTACATTTTCAATTGGAAAATTTAGATAAACTGGGTTTCTTCACTATAAAAAATATATGAAAATAAAAATAAGAAATATGTTCTCAGGCACATTCTTGAAAAGTAAGCACCATCTATAGAGCTGTTTATTTAGCAGAGTGGCACACAGCAGCACCCCAGGGCCTCTTATGATTTGAAGTGGGTTACAGTTGTGTTCCTTTTCTAATACAAGTGAACATTTACCTTTTAGCACATTCTATTGATCGATTTACAGTAAGCAGGCACTTGTAGGTCATTCACAGCAGTTTCATGTGAAACAAGGATTACAATTTGAACCCTGGCTCATACACAGCAGACATGCTTCAAGCTGCTGAGTACCACTAAGACCAGTGGAAGGTATCAAGCATGGGACACAATTTATGTAGAAAGAAAAATCTTGATCTTTCAAACTCTGTTCCTCACTAAAGATTGCCAAATGCTAATCCATAAACATTGAAAAAACAAATTAAGAAGAAATGGTTTCCTTTCAATTAGGCTCCCAGTAGCTTTAAGTAACAGTCTATAATTCTATTTAATGATAAAATAAAATCATTACTCACCCCCTCTTTCGTCTAATGGGAGTAGATGGCAGTGGCCGCGTGTCGCCTTGGCTTTAATTAGAAAAAAAAAGGCTTGTTTTCAGCAGCACTTCAGGAATCCTCAGGACAGGAATTAATCAATCCTGCACGCCTGGCTGTTGATGTTTAGCAAAGTGTATGAATTCATCAAGTCGTTAGACTGGCAGGGTGCCGGGAAGAGTTTGCACTGGAATATCATCCTAGTGATCAGCCACAGTCTCTGAATGTAGTTCAGATGTTTGGGAACTTTGTAGGTTTCAAGCCTATTTCTGTTTATTGGTGATCACCAAGTTTCTGTGAATTTCAGCTTTATTGTTGTTTTTCACTGATTCTGACATTTTGTTCATTTCAAAGTTACCTGATGTTATGTTATTGTGGTACTGCTTCCGAGGAATTAAGGTGCACTTCTCTTTTGCATTTGGGATTCTGTTATAGTGTATATCAGGTCCAGTTCTGTAATAAAATTGTGGTTCTCTTTCTGTGAACATCTTGTTCATCAGACTTTGATGCTTGTTGTATTTTTGTATATTTCACGCTCTTCATCTGCTCATCAGTTATCATTGCGTTTCCTTGGAGTTAATTTCTAATATGTGACCGCGCTTCTCTTTCTGTGGATTTTGGGTCCTCTTCTGCTTTGTAATGAAAGTCTTGTTGTCTGGACTTCAGATTCACTTCTGATTTGTAACTGTGCTTCTGATTTTATACATTTCAGGCTCACGTCTCTGCTGTCACTGTGGCTCCTTTCTGCGGATTCCATGTTCGCTTATGCTTTGTAATTCACATTCTTTTTGGTAGGTTTTGGATTCACACCTGTTTTGTAATTGTGCCGTTTTTCTGTAGATTTCAGGTTTCTCAGGATCTCTTTAGAAATTTTCCTAATTCAATTTGTTCACTTTTTTGCTTTATTACTGCAGTTATTTGGGTTGATGTTGTATCATGCAAGAATACTATTCAATACTTTTTCAAATGGCAGAATCCTGTTATACATTTTCTTCGGCACTGCCATATTCTTGACAGTAACAATGTCCATTAGCATCATTAAACAGACAGTGATGTGATGTGTGACATCATCATGCTGTCATTATAAAACTTTGCATCATGTAAGCAAAGACCTGTAGCAGCTTAGCATTAAAGCAAATCAAAAAAACAAGAAAAAAAAATAAGAAAAGTACATTTTGTGAGTGTCATGTGGGATGGACTGGCTTCCCGGCCAGGATGGAGGTTGGCTTCTGCCAGAAAAGGAAACCATGACAGAAGGACAAGAGGCATCTGCTGCCCAAAGTTATATTCTTCCCCCCATACACAAGGTGGAAGTATCCCATTGGTGGGAAACACATAGGAATTGTAGTGCTATGGGACAACCCTGTTGCAGTTCTTGGATGCGGCCATGTGGAGCTATATGGGATCGGTATGACCTCTTTACTAGACTTCTGCCTGACCCAGAATGGCTTCTAGTGTGCAATGCTGTGGCACCAGAAATACTCCTGTATCTGGAATAAAAGAAGCTGCGTTTACTGTAAGAACAGTCAGAATCAGGAGGAGTGTGGACCAGGCTTCAAGGAAGGTGTGGAAGGAGGAAAGAGATTCATTGTTGTGTTATATTATTGTTGAAGAGAACTAGAAGAATGGTAGATGTAAACAATGAAGAAAATCCTGTATTTCAACCCAGGACTGTGTCATGTAGTTGTCTCCTTGAGATGTTGTTACACCCCCTACTGGTCACAACTGGCATAGCCAGCAGGATTCTTAGCCATTTATATGGCAGGTACCAGTGTTCAAAATATTTTTATTGTGACCAAAAGCCCAGACACAAGCATGCTATACTTATTAAAGACTGTGACAGACTCTGTTGGTACTATGGGAAAAAATTCATACAGCAGAGGGGAGGATACACAAGGAGTCAGACTCGGGATAATTTTGCCTGTGAACTTGCCTGTCTGAAGGGAGAAGAAAATGTCCAGTCTGCATGTCTCCCTACTATGGGCCTCTCTATAAAAAGAAAGGAGAAACTACAGAGACAAGCACATTCAGGATGATGAATCCGACATAGTGGTATGTGCTGACCCTGATATTAACACGTCATGAGATTGTGTTAATTGAGCTTCCTGTTCTTATCTCATCAGGGGTGGAATCATGACAGGTAATACAGCACCACACTACATCCCTGGGCAAGATGGCGACAAAATTCATTCAACGTATTTGAGCTGCAAAACCCTCACCCCTCTATTTGCAGATTTGAGTCACATGCTCAATCCTAAAGAACCCAGAGAGAATCAAGATGACAGTTGGAGCACAACTTCCCAATTGTCCAATCCAACCACAGGAAAAACGTACAGAAAGAAATTTACGTTAAGTGACTCTTTTGTTTCTTTTAGGGAAACTAAGAAGTCCTGATAACAATATCTGATGTCTACCAGGAAAGCAGTAAAAATAGGACTGCCTGGTCACATTGTTGACCAACCGGAGCACGCGTTGACTGACACATTGGGGCTGGATGGAAATGCCAAAGGTTCAGACACATTAGATGATTGGATCAACATAATCTACAGGAAGAGGTTCACAAACTGAATGAACTATTGCATTCAATATGAGCTCTCCTGTCAGTCTTGAATACTCAGGGCACAACCATATGAGTTCTGGAGGAAACAGCCAGAGCACCAATAGAACTGGTACAAATATGGTTATGGCGTTGGAGGTTAGATCAACTACCAAGTGTAGATTCAGCTATAAAGGAGAGTGATCTCTGAACAGTACAGCATATAGGAACACAGTGTGAAGGGGTCCCTGACAAAGGTAAAGAGAACTAACACATTGATAGCCAAGGTCACTGAAGAACTTCCCAAGCCTGGACACTGTGTTTCTAAAAACACTACTCAGACAGTCGAGGTCAGGATAGATAAAGAGAAGGGAACACTGAGGGAAGGTACATCTGTATGGGAACCAAGTATCCAATATTTCTTAATGTTACTGGTAACTCATTTTTTGCCTTTAGTGTTCCTATGGAACTTCATATTTGTTACAAGCAGTTTTCAGAAGATAAAATCTTTTCATTTTAAAGACTCTGTGTTTGCCCTTATTACTTGATGGTAATATCCCCCCTGTAGTAGGCATTTTTGGAAGTGCTTTGAGATTACATACTTTGGGACTCCTAGTTCATGACAAATGCTACACAAGAATGGCTTACCCGCAACAATATTAATATCTTGGAATGGCTGAGTCACCGTCCAGACTTCAAACCAGTTGAGAATTTGTGGCCGGACTTGAAAAAGGCTGTTCAGTCCTGATCCCCATCTAACATGGCAGAGCTTGAGCTTTGAAGAATGGGCTAAAATGCTGGAATTGCTACAAAAGATATGTCTACTACCTATTGACTTGATGGTGGTGAATGTTTATGTGATCAATTATTTTGTGTTTTATATTTATAATTTATTTAGACCACTTTGGAGAGATCTGTTTTCAATTTGATAGTAAACCAGCTTTTTCTGTTGATCAGCATCACAAAAGCCAACATATTGCATGTTGCAAGTAAGAATTTTACTCTACTCTGTATACATAACAATAATGACAATATGAACCTATGAATTGTCAAATTGAATACATAAACCAACCACGCTGCCAAGATGACACTGTTATCCATTGTGTCACTGACTTTGTCATCCACACTTACAATAGTAGTTATGGAAAGACTGGGGCCTGTTTATTCATTATTGTAAATATTAAAGAAAGAG
Source organism: Polypterus senegalus (assembly GCF_016835505.1). Taxonomy (NCBI): domain Eukaryota; kingdom Metazoa; phylum Chordata; class Cladistia; order Polypteriformes; family Polypteridae; genus Polypterus; species Polypterus senegalus. Next base: position 61,024,571 of record NC_053159.1, on the reverse strand, counting down.
ATCTGCAGTTACAAAACAAAAGCAAACTTTTGGACTGGATCCTTTCAGAAAGAAGTGAGGACCTCATATTGGCAACACTTGATTTTATTATTTTAGACTCAACATACTTGACATACTATAAAGAAGAGGAGTTTAAAAACCAGTCCTCACCGATATCAACGTTTCACTTCTTGCTGATGTATGAAGTGCTTATTTAAGTTAAGGTACCGTACTTTCAGTTTCATTATCATTATGGAGTGAATTGTATTTTAGAAATGTGAAAGCAGGTAGAAGCCTCAAGCTTTATAAGTCAGCCTTTAAAATACACAGCACCCCCATATCACACTTATCACTACTCCTTTATTGGCAGTTATCATGACAAGTCGCTACATCACAATGCTGTCTCTCTTCCATTGAAACCACTCCTAAATCCGTTTCAAAAGAATGCAATAAGCCTTGCTTCTCCTCTTGCTGTTTTCTGTTTGTGGATTTTTCCTGTTTGTTTCTTCTTTGTAATTCAAGTCTCTTTAGTAATTTTTGTAGATTTCTCCCTGACTTTTTGTAATTGCCAGTTTGTGGATTTCAGGCTTGTTTCTTTCTTTTTTTTTTTTTTTTTTTTGAACCAGCTGCCCTGTTTTTGTTGTTTATGTCTCATTTGTACTCAAATTGTTTGTAATTGAAATTCGCTTTCTCTGGATTACAAGCTCATATTCAATCAGTGTTTCTGTGGATTTCAGGTTGTCTGTTTTGAAATCACCACTGATGTTTTGTCTTTTGATCGTAATGTTTTGTAATTGTAATTCTCTTGTTGCAGACTTCACTTTCTGATGGGCTTTTCAGTTGCCACTTTGTGTTTCTCTGGGTGTCTGCTTCACACGTCCTTTGCAACTAAATTTCTCCTTCAGCGGATTTCATTGTTGCCAATTTGGTTCTCTTTTCGCGGACACGTTTACTTTTGGTTCCTAAGTGCAGACCCCTTGCTGTGGGCTTCAAGATTTGTTTTGAAGCCGTCCCTGTGTTTGGTTGATTTCAGGTTTCACTTCTTTTTTGCACAGAATTGACTCTGACTTCTACTTTACAGCTCACATTTCATTCTGTTTCTTCAGATTTTAGCCTCACTTTTTGGCTGCATTTCTGCCCGACCTCTTTATACCCCCTGCTGAGTTTTTACAGCTCATGAAAAAATAAAAAGAAACATTTATAATATTTCTCCTCTTAACTGATGTGTAGGACTGCCATTGCCGTGTATGAAGCCACATGGGCAGCACAATAATGATACTGATGTTTCAGCAGTACGTTTGTTTTATGGTGCCAAGCAGAAGGAATTATAATAGTAAAGCATTAAGTTTATGGGTATGACTGTAATTTTGCACAGGAGGCGCATTTCCCAATTTAGTGAAGAATATCTTTTGAGAATATCATGAAAGATTTACTCGGATGTATGGTAGCAAAGTGCCCAGCCGACCGCTGGCAACCTAATGCCGTTTCTAGCCACCAGCCTTTACCGTTCAGTCGTCTGTCACTTTGTGAGATGAGTGGTGGCAGAGCAGGCACATTCACAGTGCGACTGTGCAACAGCGCTTTCTTAAAACTTGTACACTGTCACGACAAAAAAAGCGCAGTATTTACTTCAAAAGACTAATAATAAAAAGTGGAGGCTAATCCATATTGGCACTTCGCTGGACCCTCAAATGAGTACTCAGCTCCTAAATTAAGCCTGGCTCAAGGTGGGCGCTGAGGTAAGTGTCAAATGAATGAAACTTTACATACAGTTTCGAGAAACCCGAACGAGCCGATTACCCCCGTTAGTAAATGGAAGTTTGCTTTACTGGATTTTCAGACTGGTAACTTGTGTTCTTTTTTGAGCATTACGATGGTATAACACTCACAGACCCTTTCCGACACAGCCGCAAATGCCAATGCGGATGCACAAAGGATTACCCATTACACGAATCCGCCGTTGTGCAAATGAAAGACAGCCCGGTGCGTTTGTGGCTAAAAGGAAAGAGAAGAATCTGAGCGGACAGGTTTGCAGAGCTCTGCTGCCCTCTTGTGACCAGTTTCGAATCTCTCAGTATTAGGTTGACTCACAGACTTCTGCCTCCTTTCATGTTTCTAAAATACAGTACTTAACTTCTGTGTTTTAAGCCAATTCTGTCCAAAATGATAAAGAAACGGCAAGTACCTTAATTTAAATAGGCACTTCATTTATCAGCAAGATGTGAAACTTTGATATCAGTGAGGACTGGATTTTAAACTCCTTTTTGATACCTGCAGTGTGTCAAGTCTAAAATATTTGTAACTTCCAGTCAGGTGTTGCCAATATGAGGTTCTGACTTCTTTTTGAAAGATCTAATCTGAAAGTTCATTTTTGTTTCGTAACTTTAGATCTCTTTCTGTAATCAGTCAGTCATTGTTCAACCTGATATATCCTAACTCAGGGTCACGGGGGTCTGCTGAAGCCAATCCCAGCCAGCACAGGGCACAAGGCAAGAACAAACCCCAGGTAGGGTGCCAGCCCACCACAGTCTTTCTGTAATGATTAAAGTAATGAATAAGCAAGCCCCAGTGTATCCATAACTACCATTGTAGCTGTGAGTGGCAAAGTCAGTGACACAGTTGATAGCACTGTCACGTTACAGCACCTAGACCCAGGTCATATTAGCAGATCAAGTGCTTTCTGTGTTTAATTTTCCAGTTTATAGGTTTATAGTGTCATTATTGTCACATTACTGTTACAATTCTTACTGGCAACATGCAATATGTTTGCACTCTCCCGCACCATGATAAATGAGTAGAACTATGTTACCTCAAAACTTTTGTCTTCAATGTATATGTCATATGGCTTTCCTGTTCCAATGGCAGAAACAAATGTATTATTATTATTAATAATATTATTATATTGGTTGTTGTTGTTACTGTTAAGTAGAGAGACATATTACTTAAAGAAGCAGATGGCACCTTCCTCATCTCTGTAATAATGATAGCCATAAAAGTAGACCTCTTTCCTAATTACATTTTATTTATTTACTTTTTCTTTTATACTACATTGTAGAAACCTTAGGTGTTTACTAACGGTCATAAGCCTCCCACAGACCTGTCCTAACTATCATGTCAAGTAGGTTAATCGGACTGCATGACTGTCTTCATCTGGACATTTTTGAACAAACATTCATTGTAGCGTCCTCAGCATTACATTTTTTCTTAAAAAATCGTGTAAAGTGTGCTGCATTTTTTTTTTTGAAAAATTACATTTTTATTAAATCTCGCATCTTTATATTGTAATACATGCAAAACGCAAAGAAGTGTGCAATGTCTAAAGTGTAGAAGGAACAATAATGACACAAATAATAATAATGAATAATAATAATGATAATATGAACAACGCACTGCACATCGGCGAGCATCATTTTCGGATTCACCAGAATCAGTTTCGGTTTTACTGCCCATGAGGCATTTCTCACGGGACGCCATTATAAGGCTAAGAGAAGACGATTCTACACCGTTGTCCAGGTAACACTCACACAAGACATGGCTATACCATTGCCCAAGTAACACTCAGCAGTAACGCTGTTGGCACTTTTACAGCCCGAGTAATCCTCGGTTTTTACTCAAGATGCGTCTATACTGTTGCCTGAGTGATAGGTTCGACTAACACTTTTAGCACTGTTTTTACAGTTCGAGTGACGCTCATCTCTAACAGTAAGGAACAGACCCGCTATGCACAAAATGGTGTTTATTTAAGGATCACAAAGTCTTGTTCTCGAACTATAACTGCTTGATCTCTGGATCATCATAGTTGAGGAGGCAGCTGTGTAAGGGGTGTCCTCTTCAAGATTGTTTCATGTCTAGACTCTGGACCTCCATGACCAGGAAATTGGAATGGGCTGGTACAAGAAAGAATGATCAGATTGATGGATGACTGGACAGATGGAATGATAAAACAATGTTCATGATGAAATGTACCTTACAAGCAAAGACTGACTTTCTAATAGCTGACAACATTCTTAGCCAGGTGTCCAAGTTTCATCATCTCTCAGGTTCAGGACATCTTTGAGGACCCTTTGAGAAATGACTGTTAGTTATGGAGTGGTATTGGGGGAAAGAGTTGGCTGGCTGTCATTTTATGTTTACTTTTGACTACAGGAAAAAGACTTTTCATTTCACTACAGTTCCTCATAAATTTCAAATAATTCAGTTACCAAAGCTTCCACACTGGTTGTCAGAGCTGTTAGTGATCGCTGTCTGTTTGCAGTCTGCATGTTCTCTCAGTCTGGATCATGATATTCTCCTACATTCTAATATTGTGCTGATTGGGTTAATTTGTGATGCTAAACTGATTCCATGCCTTACACAAGTGCTGCCATGTTTGGTTTGGCTCCTGGACCTATGCAGTTGGTTTGAGTGGGTGCATTTGGTTGGGTAATGAATGCGACAAGATATGTTTTGCCAATGGATGACCATCATAAAGCTAATTATCTGTACTGATGACAGCTTTCTAGGAATACCACATTTCCCGATCTGACTCCATTTTAGGTTCTCAGTGTTGGCAGTTATGTGCATTAAAGAGGTTTTTGAATCACATCAAAGATACACAAAGCACCTCATTTCCACAACAAAACCCATGACAGTAGACCTCTTCAGTGATTCCTGCTTCATTTTATTTATCCTTCGCAGCAAAAGCTGCAAGCCAAAGCAGCACAAGCACGAATTACAAGAAAGGCACCCCGAGATAATCTGACTTAATAAATTACAGCAGCCACTAATGTATTAAAGCAGAAAGAAATTTCTTGTAAAAAATGATTTAGCTGCTAATTAAGCTGTTTAGGACTTGTTTCCCCGACCGCTAATGATAATTAACATGCAAATGAGCTTGGGGAGTGGAGGAAAGCACAGCGGTCCCCAGTTCGTTACCGACTTAATTACTGTTTGAATAGTAAAACATCACGGTTATAAATGGCAACGTTTCAGGTAATGGGCAGGAAGATAATTAGGGTTATGACTTACTGGAAAACTCGTTTTTATTCTCAGTGTTTTTCTCCTCGGGTGATAAATGGGGGGCTGCAAAACATGGCTGGCATATTAAAAGAATAACAGAGGAGGCAAGACAGGTGTAAAAAGCCCCTCAAGCTCTCTTTCTGCAGTGATCATTTAAGAAGTTGGCCATCCAAGTCTTGTCACACCCTTTAGGTCACACTCAAGTTTAGGGTAACTTGCATTGAGCCACAGGATACCTCTGACACTGCCCTCCAGTGGTTCAAGTCCTATCTGACTGATAGGCCAGAGCTTGTTAGTCTTGGCAACAGCAGATCCAGCTGAATGCCAGTCACACATGGAGTTCCTGAGGGCTCTGTCCTCTGCCCTCTGCTCTTCTTTATCTATATGGTTCCCCCTGGCCAAATTATTCATAGATTTGGACCGGGTTATTATTTTTATGCAGATGATGCTTGACTCTATTTGAATGTTAAAAGTGAAACTTCATCGGGGCTTTCTCAGGTAACAGCTAACCTTAATAAAATTAAAACCTGGATGGAACAGAACTCTTTAAAATTAAGTTGTAACAAAACTGAACTCCTGAACATTGGCACTACTTAAGAAAATGAGTTCCTTCTTAGTCACTCTTGATGGTGATCTCATCAGACCTTCTTCTAATGCAAGGAATCTTGGTGTCATTTCTGATTGCTTCCTTTCTTATTCGACCTACATTAACCACATTAAGAAACTATCTTACTTACACCTTTGTAACATATTCCGTGTTCGCTCTTTCCTCTCTTTTTCTAATTTTGAGAAACTTGTCCATGCTTTTATTACATTCCACATCAGTTATTTCAACTTCCTTCTAATCTTCTATCACATCTCCAGTTGATTCAAAACTCTACTGCAAGAGGCCTTACATGGACAACCAACAGCGAGCACATCACACCCATCCTGCTTCGCCTTCACTAGCTCCCCGTGTCTTACAGGATCAAGTGTAAAATTCTATTATTAACCTACAAAACTTTAAATGGGCTCGAACAGGACTACATCAGTGACCTTCTATGTTCCTGTTCACCCAGTAATGTCCTCTGTTTCTGGCAATCATGCAGTGTCTCACACTAACCTACACTCTATGGGTGACAGAGCCTTCAGCTGTATAGCGTCCAGACTTTAGAATAACGTCCCTAAAGTAATTATATCAGCAGACTCAATTTATTTAAAAAAAAACAATGTAAAACTCATCTGTACAGGAAGGCTTTTAGCTTAACCTAACATTCTACCCCTTCTTTCAGTTTATGGCTCTTTCCAGATGCTTAGGATAATTTGTGTCTGTGTTATATCACAAATTATGTGATTTGTTCAGGCATTTCTTTTAATATTGATTTTAGCATTTTACTCTGGCTTATTGTCTTTTATTCTATGTAATGCTTGTATATCTTGTATCTGTCGGTTTTAGTGTTCTATTCAGGAAACATCTGAATCCAGTGTTACATATTCCTGCTGATTCTTTCTGAGACTCTGTGAAGTGCCTTGAGCATAGGAAACTCACTATATAAATAAAATGTATTATTAATATTATTATTATTATTAACATATTAACATGTTATTAACATTAAGAGATACATAGTTTGCTGTTCAAATATTGGCTGCGATGACTTAATCAGAGCAAACTGGCTATTCTGCCCCATCACCTGGACTTCACCATATAAAGTTCCAATCAGTTCTACTTTCAGGCATATTCAAGAGCTCTCTTTGAGAAGTAAGACTTTATATAGTTGAATAAAATGTACTCAATGTCCTCACTTAACTCTAAGCTATGCCCTATATGGCTCTTAAAACAACACCTGCCAGTTAGCGTCCACTGAAGATGTTCAATGATTTCAATCTTAGCTCATAGCCCACAGTCCTGGAATCAGTCAAGTCCCTCTTTTCTGCACTTCCTTTAGTGCTGTTAAGCCCTTCTTGTCATACGGATACCCAAACTACATACTGAAATAGCTGCATAGGTTGACTTTATTTAACAATCAGACTGGAAAGTATACAAGACATACCAGAGATCTTTTTTCAAACAAAACCAAGGATGTGAGTAATCAGAGTAATAAAGAGCAGAGCAAAGGAGCCGAAAGCCAGAATAAAGCATATAACCACTTCAGTAAAGGATCAGAAAGGTTTTTTACAAGAAATCCAGAACTGAAATTCTTGAACTTTGGAAAGAGTGTCCACAAACTTGGACAACCAGGAAAGATGTGGCAATAACCTTTAATACTGTTGTTGTATCGATGTCACAAGTCGCACCATTCTCAGTTGTCCTGCCTATACATTAAGGCACAAGATGGCAGCATCCATATCAAAACTAAATTGGTGTTGAAGGATAGGGTATTTCATTTTTAAAAATGCATCTAAACAAAAAACAAACATGACCAATGAAATCCCTGTCCTCTGAAACCCCCAGATTACAAACTGAATTATTTTCTAAATGTATAAAATACCATGTGAAAATGAAAAACAAAATTCAAATCATGACACATACAGGATTGCTGATGTGTCCTCTCATGGCTAAAAGTGATCCTCTCTTGACTTGCTACATTTAGACCTCCCATTGCATTCATAACCGTCTGCATTCGCCGCCTGTCTGCCAACAAAATGTAGCAACAGACCATTCTCATGATTGATGAAGGATTCTGCCATCATCAGGTAAATATCGTGACTGCAGAGACCAAACACTTCCACCAGGCAAATGTGACACACAAACCTGTTTTAAAGCACTCCACTTTAAACTGGGCACCATTTTAACAAGGGTGGCTAGCCTAAGAGTGCATCCGTTGCTCAAAGACTGCAACTTTCAAAGACCTTCCTACCTTTAAATTACCTATTTCAAATCTGCATTTCATTTTCACTTCTAGATATATTAATCCTTAAAAATAACTTATTTTTTCTAATTAATTTACTTTAGATATAGCCTGCTTAGTGCTATGTTTATGAGTTAAAAACAATGAAATTTGTTTTACAATAAAAAGTGTTATTACAAGTAATGGAAACATGGTAATACCAAAATGTCAACATAAGTCCTGTAGGAAAGGTACATGTAGTGTCCACTGCTGTGCTGATGCAGATTTAGTACATGTCTTTTGTGTGATATGTTTTGAGAATTCTCAACATCACAAGTGAGACAGTTAGAACCTTTCTTTGCACACTTTTCTTATAATATTTTTGTGGCTGCTTGCATATGAGAGGATAGAACGTCAGTGTCTGATCCACACGATCAATGTGACCCTTGCCTTACTGTAGGCTACCACAGCATAAGGCTTGGTGTCTTCCACATTCCCCTAATATGAACATTGACATTTGCTACATTGCGAATAGTGCTGAAAAGGCTAACATCTTTCTTGTCCTTCCACTTGACCACAATCATTTTTCCTTTTTGCCCCACAGATACTTCACCCCACTGCAGCTTTACATGACTGAAGTCACCAGGCATATCACGCCAGTTCGGTCGTAGAGTGCCACATGCATCGCTTTCACTGTCAAATGTCTGATGACCAATTCACATTGTCATCACTATTGCTTAATTCATATAATGATTCAGTTTAAATTTCTTGTAAAACAGACTTTACAGATTTTTGTTTCCATGCTATTGTGTGTTTTGGTTGAATGCTCTGCCATAGAGTCACAAAACACATGGAAATATCCATGGAATGATTTCATTTTAAATCCGAGATAAACACTTTACAATGGATCATAACAACTTAGCACAAGGGATACTCAGGCTTAACTGTTATTGCATGGAATTCTGAGCCCAAGACATGCTAAGGGTTAACACCAAAGAGGTTAACTGAAACAGCTTTACATAATTTTATATAAAAAGTTAAAAAAAATACAAATCTTCAAATAGCTTTCAATTTCAGCTAATTGATGAACCATACAATAACACCCTAAAATTTACTAAAACATTCACTTTAAAGCATCAAAACTTCCAGATTTACAAAAGATGTCACCAGTGTCTTCAGCGTATGTTAATGACTGGTCAGATCAGGTCAGGTTGGCAGCATGCACTGGTACAACACGTTGTCGCACCCACCACACGACGATAAAGCTCAGGATCCCAGTTGGCAACCCCCCAGGCAGACACAGGGTCCAGTCCCACAATCCCGAAATGACCATCTATCTGTCATAGCCAGGTGTTACGTATGCGTCCCCTTGGCCTGGGCCAGCTGCTTGGGTCCTCAACAATGATGATTCTGCAAGGCGAGTCAAACTTGAGGAGTTGATGGCCATAGTGCTGTAACTGACATTCCCTCTTAATGCATTCCGGACTCATTGTGACAAGCCTCACTGACAACCAAAAAATGGGAAGAAATTAATTTGATCACATTTTTAGCACTGTCTTTTCTAGAGGAAAGGTACTGGCTCTCTGTGTTCATATTGACATGGCATGGATGGAGTTTTCATGTACACAAATGAGTTTGTGACACAAGCTAGGGCGCCAACTGGAAGCACTTTGGAAGTCAAGGTTGCAGAAGTAAAGCAAGTATTTGGAGCTCGAAAAAGCCTTCAAACTAAAGAGAAGCAAAACAGGGACATTTCCTTTTGCATACAGCTTAGAAAAGCTGACATGAAAGCTTGTTTTTCTGCCTATTTCACAATCTCAAAATGCGAAGCTCACTGAAAAGAGAAACATTGCTCCCTAAAGATTTGTGTTTACTTGTGCTTTTTTCCACAGCTGCATAATGCTTACTTGTGGGCTAATCCATGAATTGCACTTATGAAATCAAGACTTGAATAAGTTTTGTATTTCAATCAAGGCTTAATTGGTTCTAGCCAAAAGAGAATTAATGGTAGAGTTTTAGAAAAGGTACAAGTTCAAAATTACTCAAAAAGGAAATACACCTGCAATTAAAAAAAGCAAGAGAGGCAGCATTGCAATCAATGGCAGGCTCATTAAGTAGAGTACTGTTCTTAATTTGAGCATTAAGTTCATGTATACGTTTACTACGATGTATACAGTGTATACAGTGTAGAAAAATGTAACTCTTCCTTGAATATTTCCACAGAGCAGTTATGCTGTATATATAAAAAAATATTTGAAATATTATTGGCATCTGTCAATTTTTTATTACTCCTTTCTACTGTAGCCTTATTAGTTTGTGAAAGTTGTATTAAAAGCATTTTTGGACATTATATATTCAATAGCAAAATGAGAGAGGAGAAACAGCAACAAGTAAAAATCAAACACAAGAACATACTTCCAAATGGTATGTCCACATTAATTAATTTATTATTTAATTGAAATATAAATGTATAAGTGAATGTTATTCTATTAGCAACCAAAAAGAAAGCCACAGCTATGTCAATGGTGCCCCAAGAACTTCAAGTATCATGCCTACCATATTAGCTTGCCCAGGATCAAAACTGGTCAACCCTTGGTTATGGGTATTGGCATCTTCAGAGGTGATTCCTCCCCATGTACAAAAACCCTACATGAAAGGTTTTTTTTTCTTTCCCACCTTTTGTCAATGATGTGAAAAAAACCTTCTAACTTAACAAATGTGTTACAGTGATAGGAAACCAAGCAATCTTTCTGGATCCCCCTAAAGATAGACGTCTGTGTAAGTATCTTGTTCGTGATTCATATAAGATTCTTGGTGATGGTGAGTAACAGGAGTATTACAATACAATACAATACAATTTATTTTTATATAGCCCAAAATCACACATGATGTGCCAAAATGCTCTTTAACAGGCCCTGCCTCTTAACAGCCCCTCGGCCTTGACTCTCTAAAAAGACAAGGAAAAACTCCCAAAAAAAACCCTAGTAGGGAAAAAAGTGGAAGAAACCTTTGGAAAGGCAGTTCACAGAGAGACCCCTTTTCAGGTAAGTTGGGCGTGCAGTGGGTGTCAAAGAGAAGGGGGCTGATACACAGATCCAATCACAAATAATCCTCAATACAGTATAACAGTAAAATAAAGATATTACAAGTACAGAGCAGAATTTAACAGTAGATGATATCACATAATATGATTTAGATTTGTTTAGAATCCTGGAGACCTCAGCCATCAAACTGCCTCCCCCAGTTCCATTCCACAGCTGGGATAGCGCTGGGCTAGCCAATCCGATGAAAGGACCCCTATACCCGACGATTGCTGTGATCCTCCATCAGAGATGACTTTACCTTAGGCAGGCAAAACCACTTGGCAGGTGGGCCATGGCACCAAGTGCTACATTTGAGTACCGAGAAGAGAAACAGAATAGGTGAGGGTTAGTGTCAAATTATAACTATCATATTACTTATGTTTTAGTGCTAATGACCAACAACAGAGATGCAATCTGTACAGTTAATCAGCAGCTCTAGGCAGGATATGCTAAACTGAAGTAGTGAATCTTCAGCTGGTGAGTCTTTAGCAGTATTCTGTTCCAAGGTGAGGTTGAAGGGCCACAACAGGATGATGAAGGAAATGCTTTCTGCCTACTCGAAAAGGATGGAGGTGAGGATTAATGTCAATGTGCTCTTTGTGTGTGTTCATAATATGAACTAATTAAATACTCATTCAGTAACCAGGAGGAATGGGAGCACCAGCCTTTTTCTGTGCTCCCAGAAGAACAAGGGAACAAGTAAGTAAATTTAATGTATCTTGCAACATCCATTTGACAACAGTTCAGGGACTGTTCTTTTGTCTTTAAAGGAGGTACAGTAGATGTCAGAATAATATATAAGCACTACGTGCTCCTGGAAATAGAAACAAAAAGCTTGACATCAAGTAGAAATAAGATAAAAAAAAGGAAATTTAAAACATAAGAAAGGATTTAAGTACATTTTACAACAGGTGATTCCTACATTTTAAGTGAATTTGTAACAGAATTATTTTTTGTTTCCTCATCCCATCTAATCCCAGGCTGGAAAGGATAAATTCATTTTGAAACAAGTGTGTCCAATTTTGAAATTGTACTTAAAAAGGTTAAAGTATACTTTCACATAAGACGGCAAAGGTCAAAATCAATCAAAATATGTGGTTATGTAAATGTTCCTCACAGTTTTGCCATCCACGTTGTCTTGAGGCTTTGGCCAAAGCTCAACCCAGTCCTCTGCCTCCAAAGGTACTGGTGTTTGTTTTGTTCTTCAGGACAGCCACATTGTGCAGAACTGTGCAACTGACTACAATGTCACATGCCCTTGCTGGATGCACTCTGAGATGGCATGAGCAGTTAAATCATGACTGTGTGTGACCAAATGCCATCTCAATATATGACCATGTTTTTAAGTGAAGAACACTTTTAACCTCCTTACTGGTATTGTTAAAGGCTCTGGGTAGGGTTTCAGAAGATAAGGCTGTCAGACAGTAACCTTTGTCACCAAGCAGAATACCAAAAATGTCCTAGAAGGTAAAATATGTGGTCATCAATGTGTACAGTCCACTGTGTCTTTCATCCTTGCAAAATTAATCTTGGGAATCCTTACCTTGAGAAAAGACTCTGTTCCAGAGACAATGTTCAAAAAAATGAACTGAGCCAGGCCATTTAACTTTAGTGTTTGAGATGACGCAGTCCTTATTATATTCCATTTAATGCAGTCAAGCATACTGTAATTGTAACTAATGGCACTTGAAACAGACTTACCTGTACATTGGTGCCATGTCATGATTTGTTTATATAGTGAGCCATCTGTTATTCTCACATGAGTGCAGTCTACTGACTGACATAGAGTGTGTGCACAATGGTCAGGCATTGACAGCGTCAAGTTGATTTGCAGATTTGTGGCTTCAGCAAATTGCATATGAGTACAATGTTGGTCCTTGTCAACCTACAGCTGTCACAGAGATAGCCATCATGAAATGTCATGGGATCTGTCCTGCCCTTTAACAATCTTCATTATTGTGGTGTAAATGCCCAGTGTATCATCCGTGCTCCCTCATCCAGTCCATTTCCTAACGGAATGCTGAGTACAAACTGACTTTTTACTCATTGACTATTACCACAAATATCTGTAGGCAATTCATCAGTATGAGTACCACGATGTAACTGCCATTTATTTTAATTTGTGTCTCTAATTCACTGACAAGTACTAAAGCACAAAATAGTTAGCTTTTTAATGTCTCAGTAGTGAATATATGACCTATTTATGAGAATGATGATGAGGTTAAATACAATTAATTTTTGAGCTGCACAATGGAATCTACTAAATACACATGGTTATTTTCTATAAGTATTTAACACTGCATTGGTAGACATTATATATTACCATGAACATCTTTGTGCTTATTATTAGAATATTATTAACTTGGTGCTTTCAATAACAGCTTTATCTGAATGACACATCCCTTTACATAATTTTAATGCTAATTTATATTGTTTTTCTCTTGTCTCTTAATGACATCAAACATGATGGCGATGGTGATACTATAGTGGTGCCTGCAAGTTGTTACCAGCCTGGAGTTGATTACTGCCACTATGAGCTGGCATTCCATCAAGTAAATGAGCAGCTTCAGAGGCAGCTTCATGGAAACGTATAAAAAAAGGAAAGCTTGCAAATGAATTCCATCTTGTGTAGCAACAGCAAGCAGACCATTTAAGGATGGCAAGCTACCCAAAAGAGCAATGTAAAGTGCAAAGAATCGATTCAGCACTCTGTGCTATAATTTTTAAATGCTTGTACATTTGTAATGTTGTGGTTTCTAATGTTTGACTATGTTGCAATGAACATATAAGATTACATTAAACGATAGTGTGACTAAACATGTAGCCACATTACACAAGCAAAGAGAAAAAAATCCATCTGAGCCTTTCTTAAGGTTTTGCTTCTCAATGACTGGGAATTTCATGACTTCTCAATCCACAACACCCCACTAAGTTTCATCTTTAGCCTGACATGGAGAAGGCTAAAAGATGATGCTTAGTTGCCTTGGTCACCAAGTGTGACCTCACCTGCTCCTCTTTGGTAGAACCAAAACCAGCTGAGATACGCACCAACGTTTCAATTTAGGTGAGGTTTACTTGCTAAGTGTAATACCCCTTTGTGCACCGGCCAGATCAATTTTATTTATGCCTCTCCTTCAAATCCCATGTAAGTGTAGTGCATTTTAAAATAACGTGACATGCTGCCGATTTTCTACATGAAGACACACCAAACCACACCATCTTGCATTTTACTGTGTTTTCTGAGGAAAACTCACTTTATTAAAAGCTACTTGCTTAGCCACCCTTGCTTGTTTCTTGATTTCTGCAGATGAGGAATTGCATGCTCCATGCAATGTGGTACTTTGAGATTCATTTTTGTCTCCTATGTGGCTCTTATTTTGTGAAAGACTGTCCTAGATAATTGGCAAAGTGAAAGTCCTCTACACAGTACAAACACACCAATCACTTGATATTTCAACAACATGCCTACACACGATGGGAAATGAGACCCTGTGGGTTTTGTCTTTTGTTTCACTAAAGATCTTTCTTTAAATACTGAATTACAGGCAGAAGCATCTATATATATAATTCACTAAGGCAAGACAACCATGAAAAGCACGGCGGAAGGGGCGTGGATTCACTAAGCCCGACAAGTGAGACACCTATGGCGCACACAGGAAGGAGCCACGCCCACCAACTCCAAGACCATTGGATACGACGACAACTCGCAGGGCCACAGCCACCAACTCGGACGCGATGACACAGAAAAAATGGCGTCATTTATGTTCGTCTGTCGTAGAGGCCACATACAGTGCAGGTCAGGTTAATGTCATGTACCTCCGAGCTACGTTGACTGTTCAAAGAGGCATGTTTGTCGCGGAGGTGAATTGCCATATGCAGCGTGTGAAATGGTTTGCGAGGGGTATCCCATGAGATCCTTAAAACAATCCTTTAAAACTGAGGTTAAAGCACAATGAAGGACTCAGTCTTTAAAAACCAATAAGCCCTGTGCCTCTGTTTCATTACCGTCTCACCTGCTTCACCAATGCAGGCCCTGCAACAGTCGAGACGTTCTGTCAGCAGCTGACCTTCTCTGTGCCTGACCGGTTCACACAGAGGCAGCGCAAGAGAAAGCCGCGCCAGAAACAGACAGAGGCACACACACAGGCAGCTGGTGGGCAGCTCTCCGTGAGTTTCTCTTGCGAGCGGACACAAGACCAGGCAGTGTGTATGCCTCGAGAACGAGGCTGGACGCGGCTTGCGACCGGGCACATGAGCAGGCAGTGTATATGCTTCGAGTGCAAAGGTGGACGCGACAGGACCATCTAGGAAAAATCATGTCGCGGATGTGATTCGCTGTATGCAGTGTGTAAAACAGTTTGTTTGTCGCAGATGTGAATCGCTGTATGCGGCGTGTAGAACAGTTTGCGAGGGTGTCCCTGTGTCTTTCCAGAAGTGTTCAACCATCAATAAATAATTATGCGGCGTTTGTTATGCCGCGGGTTCACTATTGTGTTGTATTTTGCTCTCTCCAGAGTTCCATCTTTTCATTCACTTACTATTGTATTCTCACACTAACCTGTTTTAGACAACCGTGTCTTTCCAGAAGTGTTTACCATTCAATAAATAATTATACATGACATTGAGCGTGTGTCTAGGCGTGGGTAAGCCGTTGAACCCCATTCGGGCTGCAAACCGTGGAATTGCCACTAAGTGTGACTCATACGCTCCCACTGTTTTCGTCCCTACCCTTTGTACACACCCCCTCCCACACGTTGACTGTGAATTTCCCCTTGGAATTAATAAAGTATCTATCTATCTATCTATCTATCTATCTATCTATCTATCTATCTATCTATCTATCTATCTATCTATCTATCTATCTATCTATCTAATAGAGGCATGTTTCTCGCGGAGGTGAATCGCCATATGCAGCATGTAAAACTGTTTGAGAGGGGTATCCCATGGGATCATTAAAACATTCCTTTACAACTGAGGTTAAAACACAATGAAGTGAGCAGTCTTTAAAAAGCGAGTTTTCGGTTACGACGCACGACCGCATGCAGCATAGCAAAGTGTTGTACACGCTACATACAGCAATTCGCATCCGCGACAAACTTGTGTCTTCTTAGATGCTCCTGCAATTTGTACACACCCCCCTCCCACCTCGCTACGCCACACGGACGATTGTGTGTTGGTTCGTTCCGTGCATTGTTACAATGTTGCTTTTCTTGCTGATTTATTACATTACCGATTTTGCAAATGTTAAATTTTCTCCCTGTGCTTAAAAATGATTAAAAAACTGGCCTGATTATGCGGCGCATGGTACGCCGCGGGTTGGCTAGTGTGAAATTAATACACGAAAATGCTTCCTTTTTGTGTCAATGGCAAGAATTGCGCTGGAAATGAAATGGCAATTTGTTTTGTGAAACAAAACAGTAAGTTTCAGTGCAAATTCAGTTTTATATGAATTGTTTCACTGATCACTAACTTTTGGCTCATATTACACAAAAATGCTTAAGTAGAAAGTGAAAACAAAAAAATAATTGTGTGTCTATACTAGGGGAGAGCCACAGTGTCTACAGGCTTTCATTCTTACCATTTTTTAAATGAATGACTAGTTTTTGCTACTAATTAACTTAATCTAACGTATTTGCTATTTAAGCCTCAGACCTTTTATTTATTTTTTTTATTTATTTATTTATTTTAATTAATTTTATTGTAATCATTCCATACGAATCGATCAATTTTTTAAAAAAATAAGATTGAGAACAAGTCAACCCCCACCCCTGAGAGAGAGAGCATGGCCAACGGGGTAAAACTTATGGCTTGTAAACATACCTAAATTGATGAGTTTGATAGGTAAATAAAGATGAATGGAGAAGAAAAAGAAATGAGGAAATAATTGCTTCATCGTGCTTTAAGAGCTTATACTAAAATATTACTGATTAGATCTTGCCATGTTTGAAAAAAATCTGTACAAATCCTCTGACTGAGTATTTGATTTTTTCCAATTTCGGTTTCCCGCTGACTTAAAAAAGGAGAGTTAGGATTCTTCCAGTTTAGCAAAATAAGTCTGCATGCCAAAAGTGTAGTGAAGCCTCAGACCTTTTAAATCAGGGCTGAGAAACGTTGGTCCTGGAGGGTGACAGGTTTTTGTTCCAACTCAATTGCTTCATTTGAATCCAGTCATTGCTGATGAAGCACGTATTGCTCAAGTGACATTATTCTGCTTCATTTTAGTTATCTCACTTGTTAAGATTTTGAACCCTTAATTGTTTATTTTAGTCTTAAACAGCTGTATTCATTGTTTTAACTGGTCCTTATTGGCAATAAGATGCAAATGTCAAAGGAACCAGCAGTTCTCCATCCAGCTTGTCTCGATTTCCAATCGTGTGTATTCATTATTCACTATTCGGTTTAAATACTCAGAAGAAAACTGAAGAGAAAGTGAAGAACTGAAAATTACTCATCTGTTCTAGACCTCATATCATTTGGATGATACATTTATCATTAGAAAGGAAAAGAAAATCTATGATTTAAGAATTAACTGACATGGTAGAGTTAAAACACTAACACGTCTTGAAATTAAATAAGGTCTGTTATTGGCTTCTAATTGAGCATCTGGTTTGGAACAAAAACCTGCAGCCATTGTGGCTCTCCAGGATCGGAGATGGCCACCCTGGTCTGTACTTTCCATAAGTTTTCATAACATTAGAAAAATGTCTTCAAAATAACATCAACTCGAGCTTTGACGTTTCCTAAAGTCCTACTGTCTACCACACTCTTTGGTTTTTATTCTATGTTTCAATGGTACTTCATTTGAAAAAAACTTCTAACATTTGAGCGAAATTTACGCATAACAAGTTTCCAGCTGTGTCCCTATGTTCCTGTTGAAAATTTACTTTCATTATCATCAATACTTTGGTGCTGTAGCTTGAAGTAGTTATGTTAGATGCACACACTCCATTTAAAGAATTTTTGGAAGGTCATCTACTGGTTTTGTGACACTCAGTTTGGAAAGAATAATGTTTTTAATGCATTAGAAGGAAAGAAAAGATGTTCCAGATTGGCCTAATCTGCTGCAGATCCAAACGTCCTCCAAATAGCTTATTTGCCTGCATCAGGAAATGGAGCTGGAATGAGGAATACACCTGTATGTCTGCTTAACTGACAGAGATGTTTGCTAGCAATGTAAATGGAGACAAGTACTGGAATGTAGCTGTAGTGACTAAAAATGAAATATGGAGAACCTCGATATACAATTGCAAGACACTTGCGTCTAGTGGAAAACAGTGTAGTACAAAACAAAACTGTCCATGTTTAATGAACTTTAATAATGTTAAAAGTGACTCTATATTATCAAATATTTCATGTCAAGTGTTAATATATAGTAACACTGGTAATTTAACAGTGTAGCAAGTAACAGTAACTGTAGTTGTTGTGTTAGATTCTGCTAATTATAGTGGAGAAGATGTGCCTTACTTTAATGCTTTTGATCATTTTGAAACTAATGAATCAGTCAAAAGATTTAATGCTGCATATTTTTGTATAAGCTAGAAGCTGGTGAAAGTATAGGAGATTAGGTTTTACAGCACTTCAGTTGGCAAGTGCAGCATAGTGGACTCCATCCAAAAGCCAGATGGAGCTACACATACATAAAATACATTATATTTTTATTAAATATTATAAAACTATTTGTATACTCTGTAAAGGGTGTTGCTATCCACAAAACTTATACCTGACAAAAGAAAAGCAAAGAAAGTGTTGCTAAGATGACCTGGAGAGCTACCTATCTGTCTGTTTGTTCCCAATTCTGATGCCACTTTTCAAAGGCACCCAGAAGAGCAGCACATCAGGTCTCCTGACCTCATCTTCGATAAGGAGACTAATAAAAAGGTTTGTGCACCCCTGCTAACATCCTCATTATTAAGTAAAGTTTTCTCTGCCGACTCTTTTTGTCATCTTGGGCGGCTTTTAGATTCAGTACTCAGGCTGATGTTGGAACAGCATCTTTGACATACAGGGGTAATGGAGTCTCATTCTCTCTCTTGCCCCTGGACAGGGTGCATGCTCAAAACACTTTATCTTGTCAAGGGTACTTATCTGTTGTATCTCTAGTTCACTTGGGAAAAATCCTACGTTTGAGTTCTAGCCTATGATTATTGCATACTTCAAAAACAAAAAGAAAAATTTACAAAGTACTTAAGAATAAAACAGTATATTACAGTGTAAAGCTCAAAAGAACCAAGTACAGTTTATCTTAGTTCTGAGCAAAAATTAACAGTCTGCTGTGGTTTTTCGAAGCAAAAAGAGTGAAGTCCCAAAATGATGACTTTTTGCTCTCCAGGGGCCTCATGTATAAATGGTGCGTACGCGTAGAAATGTTGCATAAGAATGTTTCCATGTTCAGATCACGATGTATAAAACCTACACTTGGTGTAAAACCACGCACATTTCCACGGTACCTCATACCCTGTCGTACGCAAGTTCTCCGCTCGGTTTTGCAGACTGGCGGCACCCAGCGTCAAAGCAGTGCTACTTTTATTGTGTGGTTACCCTTTCTTTCTTAGATCCACATTCCTGATGCGGCATTATAAATACACTTAAACTAACTGCATATTGTTTATTAGTGTAATGCATCTGATTATAATTAACCTGTAACAATATAATGGTCCAGGGAATAGCCATAGTATTCTAAATACCATAACTGCTTTAGCATTGTTACTCTTTTTCTTCTTTCAGCTGCTCCTGTTAAGGGATGCCACAGCGGATCATCTTTTTCCATATTACTCTCACTGCACCACTCGGAGTATTTTTATCACTGTATCTGAGTGGGGAATCACAGCAGCAGCTGATCGGAAAGAGAATTATCGGTATACAGCATCAAGCACACGCTGCCTCAGTCACGGCAAAAAGTTTCAAAGCCTTTCTTGTATGGACCTTGTGGTTCAGAAACAGTTTCATCCCAAAAATTATAAACGCACTCAATCAATTACTCCTTGCAGAACTGTTTGTACTTATAAGTACAATTACCCCACTGTAAATTTTCACTACAGTTATAATATTGCACAACCTGCGCCACTTTATAAAGCACTGTATTCACACACTAGCTGGAAGAATTAACACTGTTAAGATGAATATTCTTCCTAAGCTCCTTTTTTTATTTCAAAACATACCAATATACATTAATAAATCATTCTTTAAGCAATTAGATTCAACAATAACCTCATTTATTTGGAATTCTAAACATCCACGCATCAAAAGAGCGACCCTACAAAGACAAAAGGCAGAAGGCGGCATGGCTCTACCTAACTTCCAGTTTTATTACTGGGCAGCAAATATACAGTCGATAAGAACCTGGACACAAATAGAAGAACATATACAGGCATGGACCGCAATAGAAGTAAAATCCTGCAGTACTTCTTTGTATTCCCTGCTCTGCGCTCCAATAAATACACGTTATTGGCAATACACTAATAACCCAATTGTGCTCCACTCACTTAGAATCTGGAACCAATGTAGAAAGCATTTTAAGACGGAGAAGCTTCTATCTGTGGCACCCCTGCAAGAGAACCACCTCTTTCAACCTTCACAAACATATGCAGTTTTTAATATCTGGAAAAAATTTGGAATTAACTTGCTTAGAGATCTTTATATAGACAACATCTTTGCATCCTATTAACAATTACATTCCAAATTTAACATTCCAGCTACAAATTTCTTTCACTATCTTCAAATCAGGAACTTTGTTAAACAGAACCTTCCAGATTTTCCTCATCTTGCACCCTCATCCACGCTGGAAAAAATATTGCTCAATTTTGAGGAATTAGACTCCATCTCTACAATATATAAAATCATTTTACAATCCCTTCCTTTCAAAGATCCAAGAGGACACTGGGAAAATTACCTCTCAATTAATATATCAGAAAAGGAGTGGAAAGTAGCAATGCAGAGAATTCACTCAAGCTCCATATGCGCAAAGCATACAATTATACAACTTAAAATTATATATCGAGCACATCTGTCTCGACTAAAACTCTCCAAAATGTTTCCAGGGCATGATCCAACCTGCGAACGTTGCAACCAAGCCCCAGCCTCACTAGGTCACATGTTCTGGTCCTGCACCAAATTAACATTATTCTGGACAAAAATTTTTAATTACCTCTCAGACAGCCTTGGACTCACAATCCCTCCTAACCCATTAACAGCTGTGTTTGTGGTTCTTCCAGATGGGTTTAAAGTGGAGAAAGACAAACAAATTGTGATTGCATTCACTACACTGTTGGCACGCAGACTTATTCTGATAAACTGGAAGAACCCAAACTCTCCTCTTTTAAGTCAGTGGGAAACTGATGTGTTATATTATTTAAAATTGGAAAAATCAAATACTCAGTTAGAGGATCTGTACAGACTTTTTCAAAACATGGCAGGATCTAATCAGTAATATTTTAAAATAAGTTTATAAAGCACAGAGAATTTATTAATTTAGGTATTTTTACAAGCCTTAAATTTTACACGCTTGGCTTGCTCTCTCTCAAGGGTGGGGATCGATTTGTTCTTAGCATAATTCTTTTTTTTGTAAAAACTTGATTGCTATGTATTGATTGTAATAAAATTAATAAATAAAAATTAAAAAAAAATATATATATATATAAAGCACTGTATTTACATATGACGACAATATCATTTTTAAGATGAAATGCAGCAAAATATGTTGATTATATTATATAGATAAAACTTTAACTTCATTTAAATAATCTGTATTGTTAATAATTAAACATGTGAGGACACGGTGCCGCAGCGCTAACAAGTTTACAAATTGTTCCTGCCTCACGCTGTATATTTGCTGAGGCTGGCACAACACTGGAAGGATAGACGGATAGAATAATTAAACACGTACTATGAAGATATTTCAATGTTCCTTAAAAGTTTTGAAGAATCATCGTTGTTAGCTTACAGATGGCTTAACGTCTATTACAGAGCTGATTGTGTGGCGATTGAGTATTTGGAGAAAGAAAAGTAAGGACAGGAATTGGGGGTTAGTACGCTCAAAAGAGAGTACTGCTACAATAAATTATTTCATTGAAGATCGCATATGGCGCAGCAGCATCTTGTGTGAGACACGAACAATCACTGCGCTACCGTGTTCCCATGTTTAATAACATGCTTTCATTCCAATCATCATGAAAATTCTATCACGTATACATCTCAGTATTTTAATTATTCAGAGAGCTGTAATATCACGAATGTAATGGATTCTGTGTCCTGTCGGAGAAAGAGAAAGAATGGAAGCACGTAGTGATTCACATACACAGAGCAAATAGAAGATCAAACACAAAACAAAGCATTTAACGTGCTACTTTAGTTACAATGGGATTTGAGAAACTAGTAAATTAAATGATTTTAAGATGAAGTTTATGATGTTTTACTTTAATGACAAAATAAACTACGTGATTAAAGTGGAAATTTCGAGATTAAAGTTGACAATTCGTGCTTTTTTCCCACTGTGTGCCTGTTTTTTTTTTGTCTGTACCCTAATAAGCTTTTATATGACATTCAGGCACTGTGCGACTTTGTGAACTTGAGCTTTCAAGTTTCTCCAACACGCTATATCACTCGATCAACTTCCTTTTGTTGTTTATACCATTGTTTAAATCAATAAATAGTATGTTTTTCCTTTGCCTCCACTTGGTATTCGCTGAAATTCTTATATTTTCCCCTGTGCTTTTCCCATTGTCTTTTCACAGAACGCTGAGCTTAAGGGATATTTATATTGATTTGCATATTCAAAGAGACATAATTCTGGGAGGAATTGGGGCAAGACAGCAGGCGTGTGCACGTGCGTTACTTTTCACACTGACCGGGATTTATGAAGCGGAAGAATGTGGAAGTTGGAGTACGCACAGATTCATGCATCTGGATTTTTCTGTGTGTAAGCACATTTTGGCTTTTGTGCTTACGTCATGTTATAGTGTGAATTCTACGCACGCCGTTATGCATGAGGCCCCAGGAGTCACATTTGTAAAACTTTGCCTGGATTCAAATTTGCCTTTATAAAGCACAATCATCTTGTAAATATGTGTACATTGTAAAAGGCGCTATATAGCGCCTGACCCAGCACAGACCACGCAGAGGCACGTGTACAAAACACACAGGCTTTATTGTTTTTCTTCACCCATGGGCGCACGTCTTCCCCGTGACCCACAGGCAATACACAGTCCCAAAGCACAACACACAAACTATGATCAACCCTTTCTGGCACCACCACTCCTCCCAGGCAACCTCGTCCTCTACCTCCCGATTCTGGCCAAGAATGAAGGGAGGATGGCTCGTTTTATAGCCCACCCGGAAGTGCTCCAGGTGCCTGACCAGCTGGTGTTAATTGCACCTCCGGGTGGGGCTGGTAAGTCGTCCAATGTAGCGGCTGGCTCTCCGCAGCACCCCCTAGCGGCCACCCCATCACCCAACCAGGCTGTGGTGGACTCCATGTCCCATGGAGCCACGGAGGAGACTGAGGAAGGACCCACGGCCAGGGAGGCTGCCCCCAGGCGCCCCAGGGGAGCCATTGCACTGTCCATGGTGGCTCCCCTGGGACGTATGCAGCAGAGGCTTCCTGGCCGGGCATGGGACCCGGCTGTCCGTCACAACATGAATGCTCCTTAAGCCACGCCTGGCTGCCACCGTGAAACAACCATTTATGGACAATGCTAATCAGCCTCATACATATGCAATCCCAATTCTGCAGAACATCATTAGCTAGTAGAGCAGATTCCCACGTGACACATTGAGACCCTGCCTTCTGCATTCAAGTGTATGTCTGTGCTACGTAACAGATCACTTAAGATAATGCATAGCATTATAGCACATCTCCTCTGCGTTCAGTGGGTTAGGGAAAGGCTTACGGTGCCAGCGTCTGAGTGGTAGCCACCATCACCTGTTACATGAAAATACACGATTCCTGAATACCGTATATACTTACATATAAGTCGGGCCTTGTACCCCAAAAAATCGATCATAAAATCAAACCCTGACTTATACGCCCATTCAAAAAATGCAACACTTACATTTTTCTTTTTTTTTTACATCTTCTTGCCTCCTCCAATCTCACAGTAGTCTCTCAGATGCATCAAATTTTGTTGCAGCAGTACAGCTACCAATTTCTTTCACTACTTCAACAACATTTAATTTAAAACCAGCTTCATATTTTCTTCTGATCAAACGCTCCATTATAGATAAGGGATGCTCTTACGATAAAGGTGTATGAAGGTGTAAGATACAAAAAACACAAAACAGTGTAAACATCACTTCAGAATAGTTCGGGTATTACCGCATGGTCACATAGGCACAATACATAGAAAGAAAAGGCATTGTGCTCTGTGGTTACTCTCTCAGGTGGGCGTTAGCATATCATAATCTCTTGGACCAATAGCGTGAGTTTTCTGCATTCAACTTATACAATCGACATTATAAAATATCAGAAATTATATGGTAAAATCAAGTCCCTACTTATCCGTGGGAGAACTTATCTGTGAGTATATACGGTAGTTCAGGCAATATGAAAATCTGAGGGTTCAGCCAGTTACGTTACCAACAAGGCAGCCACCATGTACAGTACCATCACACCTGCCAAAGCTATTTTACCACAAAATAAATTAACCATGGGTTGACCCAGGGCACTGAGCCAATTCAGAGATATGCAGGTGGATGAGCCGACAGCAGTTTGTAGAACTCAAGGACTTTCTGTTTCTGATATAAATGTGAGCAACACTGGACCACCACAAAGAACAGTCATGTCTCCCTTTTTTCTTCACTCTATATACCTCAAACTATAAATATAACATCATGTCATGCCACTAGCAAAGATTCTCAGAGAATTCTGCACTTGTACAGTTTGATGATAAAGGGGATGAGACAGAGTATCATCTGGTTATTGACTTTCACAGCACCAAAGAACCTCTATGTCTGGTCACTATTCAAGTAGTGGATGTAGCAGTGCACTTCTACAGAGACTTGGGGTCCACATCAATGTCAGGCTGGAATGGTCTTGGAACACTGAGGAACTATATAAGAAATGACAGAGAAGACTAATTTTTCTTAGAAAATTGCAATCCTTTAATGTGAGAAATGGCATTCCTTCACATTTTCTATAACTCTGTGATGGCCAGTGTGGTTTGCTACGCTGTAGTGTGCTGGACTGATAACATTACTTCAAGAGAGACCCACTAAACCAACAAGCTAATTAAAAGGCCAAGCTCAGCTATGAGGCACACTCTGGACCCCGTGGAGGTCATAGGAAATGAGAGAATTAAAATAAAACTGATTGCCATTACGAACAATGCTGCACATCCTCTCACTGACAAACTAACACTGAGGACTTCAGAGAACAAATTATTCCAGAGAAGAATAATTTCAAGAAACACTACTGGGAGTCCTTTATACCAACAGAAATATGACAGTGTAGTGCCTTACTGCGACTGTGACAGCCAAGTCAGATGTTTTCTTTCTTTTTAATTTTCTTCTTTGTTCAGACTAAAGTGTGTGTGTATAATTATTTGAGTATATTTATTTATTTACCTGCCTACCTACCTACCTACCTATTTATTTATTTAAAAGCTTCTGTAAAAAGCCAAATTTCCCCCTAGAAACAAATAAAGTTAATCTACTGTATTTTCTAATTACTCAGACTCATTAAATAGAATCTGCCAATCAACTGTCCAAAGAATGACTTGGTAATGAAATCCTGAAATGTGTTTTCATTGAAATAATATGACATATATGAAAACAGTGGGCGGCACGGTGGTGCAGTGGTACGCTGCTGCCTGCGTGGAGTTTGCATGTTCTCCCCGTGTCTGCGTGGGTTTCCTCCAGGTGTTGTGGTTTCCTCCCACAGTCCAAAGATATGGTGGTTAGGTGCACTGGCAATTCTAAATTGTCCCTAGTGTTTGCTTGGTGTGTGGGTGTGTGTGTGCCCTGTGGTGAGCTGGCACCCTGCCCAGGGTTTGTTTTCTGCATTGCACCCTGTGTTGGCTGGGATTGGCTCCAGAAGACCCCCGTGACCCTGTAGTTAGGATATAGCGGGTTGGATAATGGATGGATAGATGGATGAAAACAGCATTTCTAATGAAGTGTCTCCAAAAACGTCTACTGCTGTTGTCCAAAACTACTACTCTGCCTAACCCTACTGCTGTCATTGCTACATTAGACACTACCAAAACATAAACAACAGTAGGATCCCCAACTCTCTGTCTCCTCAGTGAGTGTCCCTAGCCCTGTCTGAACAACTCTAATTGTTCTACACTTCATTCTTCTCACTTTTTTAGGCCTCCAACTAACAACAGGGATATTATTGTTATCAATGAGCAGCAGGAGAAAGGAAAGCCTAGTGGAGAAAAAAGGAGCACCATGGATGCCTGTCACAGTCAGACACTGCAGTGTCAAAGCTGTACTTAAATCTTAAAACATAATGATGGTGACATTTCCTGAATTGGAATTTATTTAACTATAGTTTACAATGTTAAGGCCATTTGCTTCTGTACTGTGACTGGATCAGAGCCTGACTAAACTTGCTTCTAAGAGTTCATAATTGTTGAAAGTGGCAAATTTGAAACTGGTCGTTCTTTACTGGGTACCTTGAAGGAATCAAGCTAAATGATGGCCATTTTAATTTCATCCATTTAATTTTTTTCCGAACCTGCTTGGCTTGAAATTATCTTGGCAGCACTGGTAGCAAGGTAAGGAATAACCATGGACAGGTGCCAGTGTATTGCAGGACACACTCATTCACTCCCATTTTAAGGCCAATCCCTCATGCATTTTAGTCAACCATAATGTAATTTGAGTTTGATCCGAATTCTCCTTTGTTGTGCCCTCACACCAACCGTCTCCTCAATGTTACTTATGTAGGCTCTTGTAATCCTTATAGTTATTTGTGTACTGTATTTTATTTTGTATTTTGTCTTGTTACTTGTATTTTATGTGCTTGTGATGGTATGCTTTGTAAACGTTGCTACAGCAAATAAAGATTGACAGATTGAAATAAGTCGTGCCAACAACATAAATCATGGACCACACAAGTATAAAAGCACATTCTCATGACCAAATTGAGCTGACTGTTAAGACCTATTCATGCATAAATGGAAGTTAATGGAAGTCCATTTTTGTCAGTTTTTAATGTTTTATATCGGGTCAGATTGCTCTCTTGTGTCTCATGACAGCATTTTGAAGCAAGAAGCATGTGCTCAGCCGTTGCAGACTTTATGACTTGCTGAAGCAAATTTTTTCCAATTATGGCAAACGATTTTCGAATTTTGGTGAAGTGAGGACAAATGCTTGACATGTTTGCAAAGCCAGTTGAATAAAGCCTCGACCATGGGAGGTAAATAAAATATGCTTAAGACTAGTTTTGATCTGAAAAGCTTTCCAGGGTGTTTTCATAGCGAATTTTCTGGGTTTACCAGTGATCTTATTTGACAAATTCTTCTTCAAAAATTCCGTAAGCAGCCAGCTTAGTTGAATTTTATTTTTTTTTCTCTACTCTCCCCCTGCTACCTCTCCATATGTCTGTCAGAGAGCTGTCAGTAGCAGCAGCAGCTGTAGTGGTGGTGGTGGCACTCTGATGATCATCAATCCAGTCCAAAGCAGAGTGGCAGTAGCAGCAGTCATCTCCAGCAAAACTGGAGCGCATGGTGAGTGGTGCATCTATGCGGACTGATGACCCCATGGAGATCTGGGTCAAGAGGCTGGTTTTAAGTTGCAGGCTTTTTCAGAATATATTGGAAGTGCTGTATTTTCCAGCTCTTAGCTTACTATCTGAGTGGGCTTTCAGTGTTGTAGGTGGGGTCAGTCTCTGACACTAATAAAAATGTCCTGGATCTGCGGAAATTTCCAGCCCCCTACTGCTGATTCCAGGGACTAGATGGGTTCCTTGTATGTTCCTCTCTATTGCACTCCCTTTAATTTTCTTTATAACTGTTATGTGCACAGGGCTTGTGGGGGCAAAGCCATATTGACTTCTTGCTTCCTGCTCCTGGTGTTTCCAATAAACTTTAATGTTCTGATATTAGTTTCTATCACTGTTATTTCAGATGTACAGTATCTGTAGGTTCCAAGCCTCAGTGAATTCATTCCTCCTGCTCTTGTTGTAACTGTCTGTAAAACTGTTCTGATATTTAATTATATTAATTTTATCTCAGAGAGGCACAATGGTTAACATTTTGGCCATAACACTTGCCCTTGTAAGTTGGCAAATGCTTCTCTAGCACTTAGAAGCACTTAAAATACCATTGCACCATTATAATCCATTCAAAACTATTTCCATTTCTCCTTCCCCTTTGTATTTTGCGAAGATTGGTGAAACTTCCAAACCTTTCTGCAATTTTTCCGAACTCGGGGCTAAGTGCATTCAGTTGGGTTTGCTCATCACTACTTAAAACATTAAGTATACTGTTTTTACATATAGATGCAGGACATAAAAAGCTCTGGCATTCTGGCAGCACACTATTGGTGGACACCTCATACTTTGATGACATCACTGCACCATATCTTTGTGTCTCTCAAGGAGTCAATTATCAAATCCTTACATAAGGGGGAGACATGCTCTGTCACATTGTTTCTCCGACAAGGAAAACGCACTCCTCTCAGGACTACCCAAAAAAGACATAAATCACTTGCAACGAGTGCAGAATGCAGCTGCTAGAATCCTAACTGGGAAAAGAAAATCCGAACACATTTCTCCAGTTTTGATGTCACTACACTGGTTGCCTGTGTCATTCAGGATTGACTTTAAAATTCTGCTTATGGTTTATAAAGCCTTAAATAATCTCGCTCCATCTTATATATCGGAATGCCTGACACATTATATTCCAAATCGTAACCTTAGATCTTCAAATGAGTGTCTCCTTATAATTCCAAAAGCTAAACTTAAAAGAAGTGGTGAGGCGGCCTTCTGCTGTTATGCACCTAAAATCTGGAATAGCCTGCCAATAGGAATTCGCCAGACAAATACAGTAGAGCACTTTAAAACACTGCTGAAAACACATTACTTTAACATGGCCTTTTTATAACTTCACTTTAACTTAATACTGATACTCTGTATGTTCAATTCTTCATAATAACTATTCACAGTGGCTCCAAAATCCGTACTGACCCCTACTCTCTCTTCGGTTTCTTTTTCCGGTTTCTTTGTGGTGGGGCCTGCCACCACCACCTACTCAAAGCATCATGATGCACCAACATTGATGGACTGAAAGCCAGAAGTCTACGTAACCATCATCATCAGGTCCTTCCATGAAAACCCTAAATACAAAGAGGACTGTTTGATTTATGTTAGGTAGATTGCCCAGAGGGGACTGGGCGGTCTCTTGGTCTGGAACCCCTACAGATTTTATTTTTTTCTCCGGCCTTTGGAGTTTTTTTGTTTTTCTGTCCACCCTGGCCATCGGACCTTACTTATTCTATGTTAATTAATGTTGACTTATGTTTATTTTTTATTGTGTCTTCGATTTTTCTATTCATTTTGTAAAGCACTTTGAGCTACATTTTTTTTGTATGAATATGTGCTATATAAATAAATGTTGATTGATTGATTGATTGAAATATTCTAGAAGTTGTGTACATCAAGACTCAACAATAAAGATTTATATTTATTTCAAGATGACAACCACAATGAGTGAACTTCAGATTTTGCTTGGAATTACAGGGATGTCCATCTATCCATCCATTTTCTGAACACTTATTTTCTAATTCACGGTCCTCAGAGACTACATTATCACCAAAAAGTGCAGGTAGAAATGAACACTGGACAAAGTACCACTTCATCATGTTGGGGACGTTCATTAACATTCCCACACTTATTTCTAAAGGGATGTGTGCAGAAATACAGGAACAACACACATTTAGAGGGAGAATCTGCCAACTCCACATGGACAATAAGCAGGCTGAGATCTTAACTCCGGATCCTAATGAGTCAGCCCAGTGCCCACATTGGCAGGCATGGATAATTTGAAAATGAGGCTTGAACAGCTCACAGTCCTAAGCAGTTCTGAGCATTTAAAAGCATGCAGGCTATTTTATGAACCAGTTCATGCCTCTGTCTTCAGGCCTGTGCAAAGAGCGTAGCAGCTCTTAATTTAAGACTTAGAAGTATTGGAAAAAAAGCTTTTTTATTATAATTTTGGTTGACTTTGGCACACTGTTCTTGTTTAATTACTGGGCTTTAATTAGTTTTATTTTAATTAAGTATTAAATTATAATTTAGAGTACCTGATGGGTGTCATATGTTATGCTTCATTATCATAAAGATGAAGAGGGAATATTAATGTATGGACTATACATTTTAAACAAAGAAAATACTGCTTCACTTGGCAGACCGTACATTAAATTTCATTATCCATTAAATTTAATTAGCCACCCCGAAGCAGGGCACACAAAATGAAACAATTATAAATGACTGCAGTGTGTTTTGGATGTGGAAAGGGAATTGGCGAGGAGACCCGCCGTGTCTGCAACGGAGACCCCCAGGAGTTTGAAGTCTCTTCAAAGAGACTTGGGAGTTGCGCTTTACTGAGGTTGCTGGGCTGCATACTTTATTCAAGTTAGTCTCTGCCAATATTACATTTATGGTGGCATCCATCCATTCATTTTCTCTCCTGCTTTTCCTGGTTAGGACTGACTTTTGACGACTGTGTGGGTTTTTTTTTTTATTTTGACTTTTTACCTGTTGTATCCTGTTATTTCATACTCTCAGCTGCCTAACATTTACAATTCTGCCATAAACAAAAGATAACCTAACACTTTATGTTAGGGATGGCAAAACGTGTGTTACTAGGTATTCAGCCTTTAAAAGACAAAATAATTTAATGGGATTTTGGACTATTGTAAGCTGCTCTCTGACAGTAACAATCAATGTAGAACAAAAAAAGGCAAAAACAATTTGTCAGGAGTTGTTTTAAAAAGAATAAAGCAACTGCATAGTGCAATTAAAAAAAAATCACAGAGGGAATAAGAAAAAAGCAGCAGGGCTAGATGGCAGGTTGTGCTTAGGGGGCTCAGATATTTAAGAGGCAAAGGTCAATGAATTAAAGGTACAGTTGACTAATTTATTTGTAAGATGTTAGGAGGTTGGAGGTTGCAGACGTGACAGGACATCTGGACATATAAAGAATACACGGATAATGCTGACAAGCTGGAGTATGGGCAGTTATCTTAAATTCATTTACTCTTATTTGAACCTGGCAAGAGAATAACAGAAGCACACATTTTCATAAGAATACATGCAGTGTTATTTTACACAAAGTTTACAGACATTCTTCCATCACCAAATTTGAGGATTTTCTTCTTTCTTATTTTACCTGTCATGTTGCAATGAACATTTTTCTCACTTGACATTCTCATTCCTTGGAGGGGCAATGGCTATAATTAATCATGGACAGCATACCAATTTTAGAGCCATCTAAAGTAGAGATTAACTATAAATATAATAACTTACAAAGATATTCAGATGCTGATATGAAAGTAACATATGTTCAGAAGCATAATAAATAAGAGATTGTAATAAAAAAAATAAAACCAAACTACAGAAATGTTAACTAATACCAGGGCTTAAGATAGACCTCAAATTCAGGGGCACTCACCTTCAGTATAACAGTGGCAACATAAGACAACACTGTGGGCCAATTCAGAAGGCATCACTGACAGCATGCAATGTTGTTTTACTATACAGTAACTTTACGTGAAGTGAACAGAGGCCTCCCAACTAACCATCTCTGATTTGCTTTGTACTTTATGGAAGTAATGTGGTTGTACCAAAAAACTAGTGTGCCAAACTTTAGGCTTGCATGTTTGTTTGAGATATGGTGTCTTTAAAAAGGGCAAGTGGCTCTAATTTTGCTACAAAAAATCAGTGCTATTAAAAATGGCAATGTTTCATACATCATAACGTTTCACCTGTTAATGCTAGATGCATGAAATTTCCTGGGATTGTTATATAGTAATAGATGTCTTTAATAGTTGGTTCGTAGATACATATTTTCCAATTTAAGGCTTTGTAAAAATTGCATAAAAAGTTTATTTGATGTCACTGAGTGTAAAGGGTTTACCAAAATAAATACTTCTATTAAAAATAAATCAAAAGCTTTAAGTATTGATTAGTCCGAGGTAATGGTTTATTACTACACACACACAAATAACCTATGCCATGCTGCAGCTCTTGTAATGTGTGTGTCTAGCAATAAACCATTACCTCACACTGTTATTTGGGTGAAGCCTTCACAGTTTGGTGTCAGAAGTGGGATTCGTGACTGCTAGTCTTGGACCTGGACCTAAGCAGATTATGGGAAATCAATTCAAAGTATACCGGTGTATACAAGTATGGTCTGGGAAAACCTGTTAGCCAGACTTTCCCACTTTTCCTTTGTATTGCTACTAACTTTGGCCCTCTATGTCTTTACACTAAACCACATCAGATCTTTTAAAGTTTAATAAGTGTTACTTGTGTTTCAGTTCTTCTTGCCCAACTAGCAGACTGTTTGAAAGAAATCAAACATTTTTGCTTAATGAGGCATTAAATATCAAAAAAATCATTTCATGTGTATATTTCAAACACTTACTACCTATGCATGACAAAGACTGACATAAAAATATTACATAACCGGAAAAAGCTTGGTTCAATTAACAAATGCATAAAATATAAAGTTGGTACCTTGAACCAAATTAGATTTACTAAGACATCAAACATGCCATGTTTAACTACAAAGGGAAATGCAAAGTACAGAGGCATACTACTTATAGTCATACACCTATGTAATATAACTATAAATGTATTCATTAATTTATATATGTATTTTATGTTGTCACATGTGCACATGGGAGGCAACTAAAGGGCTCGAAAGAAGGTAATTCCAGGGGGTGGCAGAGTGCACTGACCCTATCTCTTTTTTCCCAGCAGATCAAATGTGGGAAATTCCAGCTGGGCCCTTTAACGTTACTTCCTCCTTATGCCATTAAAACCCACCCTGTCTGTACCAAACCTCAGTTCTGTTCTGGACTCTTGTCTGTAAAGACCACTATTTTGCAACCTCTTTCTTCAATTTTGCAGCCATTTCCAAGTATACGGGAGGCTGCCCCAAACCTCTTTTTGTGTCAAGGCTTGGTTCTTTATCACAATGTCTACATAGCGGATGATTTTATTCTGCTAAACCTAGATCTACAACTTAAACAAACTGCAAAGAAATAGTGCCTACTTTAAGAGTTTAAACAAACTTTAAACAAGAAGTACTTTTCCACATCATTTAGTTGTTTACACTGCCTACCTGTAGATGTAAGTGGTAAATCAATGATCTTCAGGATATGCACAAGAGGACCCCAATAGACATCCTCTCTCTCTTGGGCCAACTGTAAGCCTCAAAGGAATCAGGAGGACACATAAATACTCCTTGTGCATCTTGTTCCTTCCTGTGATGTCACATGAATGTTGCCCATCTACCACCATTGGTCACACACAGTATACTTTCTAGAAATTGTACCAGTGAGACAGACTCATGATTTCACAGCTGTTTGATCCATTGCATTTGGATTATTCCCATTCAAATCCATAGTGTAACTAGGACTACCTGGCACCCTGTTCACCTGCAGATATTTCAGGCATGTGTGGAACAAATGACTGGTTGTCTCTTGTTCCAGAAATGGTGGCTGACCTAAAAAAATCTCAGCAGTTTTCTCCACCCTGTGACACTTCCTCTTTACTAACTGATGAGATAGATGTTTTTGATAGTTTGGGTCAGGGTACCAGTTTCATATTTTGTGCCTTTACTAATTAAGCCAATGCTTTTTCCAGTGGTATAATTCCTCTTAAGGTAGACTTTGCCATACATTGCCGATATGCATTTGAAATGTAGACATGAAGATATTCTTCATTTTAATGCCTCATAAATCAGAAGGTTAGAACTGTAACACGAGTAATACCTACTTGCACGCTAGTCAGTGGGTACAATGGCATTATTTTCAGCAAGTACAAAGCAAATCAGAGATGGTCAGTTGAGTGCATTTTCTAAAATGTATTGGTTTTGACACAGACTGACTCAAATATAAGGGAACCAGATATTTCATATTTCTGAGGACAGCCCTGAATACCAGCCTTAATTTAGGTATCACAGTACATCTTTAAAAAAAACATCTTTTTATCTCCCATCTTTCAGACATGTCTAAGTTTCTCAGTGTAGAAAACTTTTACATGCACTTCACTGAGCAAATTATTGCACACAGCTCTTGACTACAGTAGGGACATCAGTACACTAGCTTTATAAGCAATTAAATCAGCTTTATTCAAAACACAGAAGTCCTTAGATAAGGCCTTTCATTAAAAATATTTCTCGCTGCAAACAGTGCTGGTCCAATGTCTATGTACTCACTGACTCAGTTTAGTCAGGTATGCACCTTGGAAACCTGACTATGTAATGGCCAAATAATTTCAACAACGTTTTTAAATTCAGTTTTGTAAATTAAAGTGCCATCGTTAGTGACACTGCCAGTATTAGCTCTGACTAGATTTCACATAAAACTTAAGAAAGTGTGGTTAGAGGGTGGCATTCTATCAAGTGGTCTGTTTCCTTTTTTGCTTTATGGTTACTGTTGGTTTGACATGTGTAATCTCTATAATCAGAAGGACTGTGAAGGGTCTCCTTGTTCTCTGAAGTTTTCTTGTGTATGAATAGTGTTAATGTGGGTTTCCAAATTAGAAAATAAATTTGCATTCCTGTTTGTGAAGTTTGAATTTTGCCACTCTACCTTTATAAACTTGAGAATCCAGAATTTGCAATATTGTCCCCAGATGGCTACTGAACAGCTGTCCCTCTTCAGCACTTTCCTATACATTGTGCCACATCCAAACCACCAGGTCCATCACTGATGTGCACAGAAGCAGTTACTAGGCCGCTCTTTTGTTCCAGCTTAACATAAGCAGTGGCTCACAATACCGCTTGGTGCAGGTATGTTTCGCAATAATCAATTCTTGCTTTTAGTTTAGCATCCACCAAAATTACACACCATTTACAGCCAATTTGTCTCATTCCTTATTTGTCCATTGTTTGCAGCTCACACAGTTCACTCTGTGCTATGGATTTTCTGTAGGGGAGATATCAGACAGTGACTGGGCCATTCAAGAATGTCAACATTTTTATTTATCAGTGACCTTAAAGTAGTTTTGAATCATTTTACTTCTGAAAGGTGATTTTTCATGTCAGCTTTAAAGAAATAAATTCTGACAAGATTTTCAACCCAACCTAAATAGAAGCATGCCTGTGGCATAATATTGCAAACATCATGCTTCATCTTGGAGCTGGAGTAACACAAGACATGGCTTGCAACATACATGACAACTTGCATTTTAGCCAAAAGCTCTGTTAATTTTGACCTCAAAACCTTTCCTGAGATCTTAATGAAGTGACTTGCCTGTTGTCTAGCCAACCTGAGGTAGACATCATGAGAGTTCTTTTCTTTTTTTTTGGTTGGCAATTAGCAACTTTTATTCTCACTAGAAAGAGTAAATGTGCACTGTGATGGAGTAGTATCCCCAGCTAAGGTTAGGTTCTGCATTTTGCCCAATTGTGTTAATCAATAGACTGAAGTTGATTGACAAAGTGGAAGGATGGATTTATTTTCTCTACAGTGATTAAAAAAAACAAACTTGGGGAATGCTGTTTTCCTCTTGCATGACAGATTAAATTAACTGCTGATTCTAAAATGACCGAGAGTGACTGAGTGTGCCTTGTGATGAAATCGTGCATTGTGCCCAGTGTGGTTAGATCGACTCTGCCCCCAGTTTACAGTGAACCTGAATTGGATTAAATGGTTCTAAAATTGGATGGATGAATTGGCTAAGAATTTGCTTTTCAGTACTATAAATATTCAAAGTACAAAAAAAAAAAAATACATTGAAGTGTTTTCAGAATTGTGAATGGCATTGAGTGCAGACCTCAACCCAACTGAAATCATCTACCCCCAGCAGATATTAACTGTGCAAGCTAAAAATGGTTTTCTTCTCACACAACAAAGACAAGTAAAGATTGGCAACACGAACTTTGCTTCACATGAGTGGGTTTAGGTTTGTCCAAGAATGTACCGTGTGATGGCTGGACTATATGGGTTATAAATAAAGAGTGAACAAATACCTTTAAACCACTGTTTTATTACATTTTACTTTGCGTGTATTTTAATATTGGTATACTTTCAGTCAGTTGTTTGTACAATATATTCAGTAGATTAAGTAAAGTAGCCAGTATATATAAATGTGATTTTATTACAGTATTCTTTGGTGCATCTAAACTTCACAACACAGACATAATGTTGCTGCCCTATAAGTAACCAATCACATCAAAGAGAGAAACTCACATTAAAATTAAATCCCACCAAAAAATATGCTAATAGTTACACGCTGTGGCGGATGGCCGGGGCCCATGCACAGCCGGGACACCCCTTCAACACATGGTCCAGGGTAACAGCCATGGGCTACACACTACTTCCCCCAGAACACTTGGTGGCAGCCCCCCAGGTTGCATTGGGACCACAGGCTTTGGAGCTCAGCCTCATTGGGCTCTGTGGCCCCCGCGAGGGGGAGCTGTACGGCCTTCCTGAGCCCGTCTGGGCGGCAATGCAGCCACACCTGGAAGTGCAGCCAGATGCAGGTTATCAAGCACGTGTAGCACTTCTGGGTGAACTATAAAAGGAACCAGCAGCCACCACTCAAGGAGCCAAGGGAGGAGGAGAAGGAGGAGGAGGACAATGCTTGCCAGGAGAAGTGGTGGTGAAGAGAGTAGTGTGCCTTTTGTTTTGGTTTGTGCTTATGAGACTGTGCTGTGGCTGAGGGGCATGGGGAACAACAACAACATTTATTTATATAGCACATTTTCATACAAAAAAATATAGCTCAAAGTGCTTTACAAAATGAAGAATAGAAAAATAAAAGACACAGTAAATAAAGAAAATAAGTCAACATTAATTTACATAGAATAAGAGTAAGGTCCAATGGCCAATGTGAACAGAAAAAACAAACAAAAAAAAAAAACTCCAGACGGCTGGAGAAAAAAAAAATGTCCCCCAGCTGTAGAAAAATAAATATTTGCGTTATTTTTACAAATGCCACCCTGTCTCTTTGTGCTGGGTCAGGCACCTATATAGTGCCTTTTCACAACGTGGTACACTCCTCAATCTGTAGTGGCACAAGGATTAATGGTGCACAAGGTTGCTAGTATTGTACTTGGACATTCTGCCTTAGGATTTGTCTTTTTGTAATTCCCCTTCACAGAGACCATTCAAAGTCTACAATTCTGTACCTGTTTTGCCATTCTTACAGTTTTGCATGGCTCTCTGCTATTTCTCAATTAATATTAAAAAAAATGCAACAGCCTGTAGCTTTTTGAATTTTGGCTTTATTAATCTATTAAAAAGACACTGGACGTGTACTGTTATCAATTCATGCAGAGATTTGCATTTTGAAAGAACTGGAAAAGTTTTTTTATTGGGAAAATCATAAAAAAGTTTGAGGAATAATAAATTAAACAGCAAAGATACATAAAGTGCATTGTTTCAGAGGGTTTTCTTTAATGTACGTTAAACATACTTTTAGCAGCATGGAAAAGACATACCTCTGGAGTCTCATAAGGGTATGGCAAGTTGAATAGGAACTTTATATTTTAGCACAAATGCAATACTTTGAGAGTTACTAACCTTATAAAAAATATCTACAGTGTTTTGTTATTTAGCTCTTTTCTCCCTTCCTACATGCACTGTACTTCTCCAGTTTGAGTTTTCTCTGCATGCAGAGACATTCATCAGAAAAAGCAGCACAATATATGAAACAAAATTCGCTATATGAAGGTGTGCCAAGTGAATCACAGCAGAACTGCAAGAAAAACATTATAGAAATGTAGTGCAGAAAATGCCTTACAGCTGCTTCGTATTAGTTAATGTGTGCAATATTTAAAAAAAAAAAAAGCAAACAAGTAGAGGTCTGCGAGGCAGTCTCAAAAAGGGAAACAGAGTCAAGACTTTTACTGCAACTCTCACAAATTCATGTCATGTAGTGTTTTTCTTAATCATACAACCAGTGTCGTTCTTGAGTGACTAGCGGCCCTGATGCAGATACTGCTGGGTAAACATATTAAGCTCGCTATCCAGCCAACCAGCTTTGTTCCTACGAAAGAAAAAAAAATTGCATTAGTATAAAAAATTATCCAGTAGAAGTGTTGAGCTCTGGAACATGCTAATTCTATAAATAATTTTTAGACCTAAAAATCTGCTTGCTTGACTGACGCCTTTATCCCAGGCGACTTACAACATTTCAGACACAATTGGTTACATTTCTTTTGTTTTTCCAATTGGACCACAAGGCAGTTAAAGTGACTTCCTCAGGGTCAACACAGTACAAGTAGCAGGATTTGAAGTCTAAAGCTTTAACCAC
This sequence comes from Polypterus senegalus, assembly GCF_016835505.1. Taxonomy (NCBI): domain Eukaryota; kingdom Metazoa; phylum Chordata; class Cladistia; order Polypteriformes; family Polypteridae; genus Polypterus; species Polypterus senegalus. Next base: position 60,986,271 of record NC_053159.1, on the reverse strand, counting down.
TATGCCATAATGCTAAAAACAACTCCATCATTGGTCTCTAAAGCAAGACTACCTTTGTTATGCTAGTTAAAGAAATGCCGGACTTGTTTAGTGACACTATTTTATACAAATCATTTAAAAAACAACAGCAAGAGAAACTTTACATGCCAAAGCAAACACGGGTATCAAAGGAGTATAAACAAGACAGAACAATCAAGTTTGCTATGTTCATTTACCCCCTCCCTCAGCAAAATGCCAAATATCCTTATCACAGTCCTTTTTAACTTCAATTTGCAGTCCTCCTTCATTGATTACTGTATGTCCCACAAATCACTTTCACTTTAGTTTTCTACTTGGAGAAGAACAGCAGCTCAACCTCTGAGAGGCCACTGTAGAATAAGCACAAGGGGCTTCATGTATAAAACTTGCTCACACTTGTAAGCCATTTCTTATGCAAAAGTCAGGAAATATAAAACACAAACCTAATATGGAAATTGACTTAAAGTTATGGCATGATTTGTAAGCCCACATAGAGTTTTTTGACCTTAGCATTTTAGTGACTCCAGGTGGGAGGACAATAAAGTCAATGGTACATCTCATTTTGCTGCACATATCAATGACATGTCCATCATATTATGATGTTCTTGAACTAATTATATCACAGGTAAATGACTTCAGTGTTGGCAATGATGCCTAATGAATATGCTTAATGTTGACTGCTTTTGGTGTGAAGCCTATTTTGTTTATTAAAAAGGGTGTGCTGTGTGTTGTAAAACATAACTGGAAATGGCAGCATTTGCTCTTTTGGAGAATATTGCTAATGACAAGTTAAAGGAGATTTTCCAAGATTGCAATGATTTTTGGATGATGATGTCAGGCTAATAAGCTGATTAAGACATCCTAGAGCCATCCTCTCAGAGTTGTGTGCTGAACTGGAGACTACATTACAGATGGCATCACACAGAAATTACACAATCCCTGTTCCCTTTCAGGTTTCATCAAACGATGTATTTGGCAATGAAAAATGTTCAGCATTAACTGACTGACTGGTCAGGAATCTCGCAGTCATCCCTGAGCTGTGTCATGTATATCTTAAAATGCTACCCAGATACATGCAATATTCTTACAGTCAGTTTGAGCAAGCGGAGATCAAAAGGCAATCTGCAGTGACTGACGATTTTTCTTAAATAATAGGTGCAATTTACTGCACACATGCTGTGATAAGGGTACCATCACAGAATGAGTTTGCTTTTTCAAACAGAAAGCAGTTTCATTCAACTAATTAATACTAGATGCTCAAATGTGTTTAACTAATGTTGCTGTGCAGCTTAACCCATGATTCCTTTATTTTATCAAATAGTAGCGTGAAACAGAGTTCAGGGTCATGCTGTGTGTGATGGTTGGCTTCTTTGAATCTAAGCCTATTTTATAGTGTTACGATTAATTTTTTTACATCACAGAAACAGGCAAGGTATAACCTTTCCGTTGATAGTGGGTACATCATAATAAAGGACACATAATCAAAGGCACTACTGCACACAATCTGTGATAAAATGGACCGTCTGCTCAATAAAAGCTAGATGATAGTGACTGGAGTCATTGGGTGGCATGCTGGTGTAAAGTCCCACAAAGGTTTGCTTCATTGTGATGACTTGTGCAATACTGTATAGCATAGCACAGAAACATGGATGGCTCTATGACATCAATGCAAAAGCAAATCAAAGATGTCTGAATGTTATACTTGACAAAACAATTTTTTTTTTTTTTTAATAAGTTCGATAAAAATGTTCTGCACCTACAACCTGTGGCAATTCACACTGTGTATTGGCAGTGGACTGGGTGCTACATGATGGCACATTGCTGTCTCCTTTTTATTTTTTTAAATTGTGACTCCCACAGAGAGACCAGCAGTAAGAATGCTTTTGTGATTCTCACAAGTATCTTAATAATAACTCAAGCGCACAAAAGCTAGTTTTATTTTCTGCCTTTTTGTTCCTCTGTTCTTCAATAATTTCTAGCACATGGTGTACATATGACTTTCTAAATATAAAATGTTTGTGAGTGCTCTGCTTTTTTTTTTTTTTTTTGAGCATAACCAAATTGTAGTATGAAATCTATAATAATAATTATCACCTGTTTTGAATTTGTCACTAAACATGTTAAAACTACATTTATGTCACTTTCAACACATGATTACTGCCACACACAGCTGAAAATTAACTTTGTCAGCAACTGTGCAGATATGTAGTCAAGCCATTGTTTGGTGAACAGAATAAATACAGCTAAGTATGAAGATAGAAAAATACTTCATGAACGAATACCACCAAGTTGTTACTTCCATTATTTATTGTGGTGTTAAAATTCCTCAGTTGGCACCAGCCCTTCCTCACCTGAGCAATTTGGCTTTGCTTTGCAAGGAGTCCAGCAATTCAATCTTCTTATTTAGATCCTTGATTTCATCATCCAAGTTCTGCCGGGTCACATCCACTTGCTGGCAGAGCTGACAGAAGGTTCCAGCAAGCTCTCTAAAGGAGGATTAAAAATAATCATGTCTAAATTCTCATTTTTTCCTGTTTTCTTTAAAGCATTAAACATTTTGAACAAGATCTTAGAATGCTGCAAGTTAATGCAACATAGGACTTTTAGTACCAAGCAATTTTTTTCCAAAAAAAAATCAAGCTGACATTTGTAAAGCTTTGACTTACTATGTTTTCAGAATAAACACTGAATTTAAACCCGTCAGGCAACTTTTTTGCTATGGCTTTCAACATGCTCTAATATTGTGCAAATACATTTATGGAGATTTTTTTTTTTGTGTTCTTGAATGGATACTACTCCATGAAGCTCTCTATCTTTAAAAAAACACCTCTGCTCTTGCTTTCTAAGTCTTCTCTTCTACCATTAATTCAGTAAAGTGGACCATACCCTGTTTTACACAGTTCCTTTATGTTCAGTTGATGCCCGTTTCCTATTCTGGCTCTTCTAGTGTCCAATATTATCTTCTTGTTTCAAGCTTTATTTTTGTATGTGATTGCTGTAATTTTATTTGTTTTGTAGGCAATATATTGTATATATAAAAAACTTGTTTTCACATAAGAAAAACACACATTCAGAAGAGATGAAGATATTAAAGCCCAACCCTGCAACCACTGGTTATTTTGTCTGACATTACTTTTTAAAATATACTATTTTCATGAAAGCTAAGCTGTGAACAAGGAGTGGCAAAGTGGCTCTGCTGGTAGTGCTTCAGCCACGTATATAGTGCTCTCACCTCAAAACCCTGCCCTAGTTATCTGTGCAGAGCTTGCATGTTCTCTCCAAGTATGTAACATTTTTTTCTCCTCATGGCAATTCCACCACTATTTACTTAACATTTGCATGATATCTTGGACATATGATCTCAATAAGACTCCATAATGATACTTAAATTAAGCTTAAAGAATTTGTACACTATACTGTACTATAGAATTATTTCTGTGCACAAAGTGAAAATGCCTACTTGATTCACCGTTTAGAAAGTCCAAACATTGAAAATAAGTTAGTAAAGGAAAAATACTTTACATTTATTTCCACACACACACACATATTATATATATATATATATATATATATATATACATATATATATACACACATATATACATATATATATATATATATATACACACACACATATACACAAATATACATATACATCCACACACACTATATATATATATATATATATATATATATATATATATATATATATATATATATATTGTAGAAGTTGACCCGGACACAGACAGGCGGACATGTTGTAATTATATATATATATAGCAGAATACCCGCGCTTCGCAGGGGAGAAATAGTGTGTTAAAGAAGGTACGAAAAAGAAAAGGAAAAATTGTAAAAATATGGTAACATGATTGTTAATGTAATTGTTTTGTCATTGATATGACTGTTGTTCTCATATCTATCTATCTATCTATCTATCTATCTATCTATCTATCTATCTATCTATCTATCTATCTATCTATCTATCTATCTATCTATATATATATATATATATATATATATATATCTATACTAATAAAAGGCAAAGCCCTCACTCACTCACTCACTCACTCACTCACTCACTCACTCATCACTAATTCTCCAACTTCCGTGTAGGTAGAAGGCTGAAATTTGGCAGGCTCATTCCTTACAGCTTACTTACAAAAGTTGGGCAGGTTTCATTTCGAAATTCTACGCCTAATGGTCATAACTGGAAGGTATTTTTCTCCATTAACTGTAATGGAGTTGAGCTGGAATGGCGTGGGGGAGTTTCGTGTGACATCATCACGCCTCTCACGTAATCCGTGAACTGACTGTCAGCGCAGTGCGTAGAAAACCAGGAAGACCTCCAAAAGCGCTTAAGAAAACATGCATTATATAATTGAGAAGGCAGCGAAACAATAAGAAGCGAGCGAGTGACATATACTACCATATTCATGACTGCTGCTACCTCGGAAAGAAAGCAAGGTGTAAACCTAAACTTTAAATTAAGTTCATAGACAGGCTACCGCTGGCGTTTCACATGCCCACAGGTAATGCGGGATACAAGTTTAATGAGAGGGCGCGGGATATAAGCGAGAGTTTTGATCACTTTATAACTAAGTTAAAATTGTAGGTGAAGGGGTGTGCTTATGCAAATTCGAGACTGTGTTTGTGGGGATTGACAGTTAAAGGCGGGTGGGGAGTCACGTCATCATCTCCCCTCCCATTCATCTCATTTGGCTCTGAGCTGAGCTCGCAGCTAACGCCGTCTTCGAAGCAACCGTCAGACTGCCACCAAATACTCACAGAAAAATCCACAAGTTAATACACACGCTGTCTCTATAGAGTTTCTCCACACTGAATCCTCCAGGCACTACTTACAAAAGGTTACATTGACAATCGTGTTACGTTATTTTTAAAATCTTTCCTTTTCTTAGCACAAGCACAGCTGAGAAGCTTGATGCATGTGCTCCATAACGTTAAAAATAATGCATTTAATCACACTTTGCATTACAAGCAAAGGGAGCTTTTGTCAATGCATGATTTCCTGGTACACGATTACTTTGATCAGCGCATCCCGATTCATTTTACCCTCGCACCACCTTAGTTTGAGAAGAAGTATGAAAAAATATGAGGTTAACACAGAAAAACAGATCACCAATTCAAGCTTTATGAATAATCGATTGCCATCAATAATTGTTTTGGTAAAGCCATCCTCCTTCCATTTTATAATTTTTCCGCCACAAGCCATGATTAAATGAACGGTAAAAAAGTAAAAGCAAAGCGAGGGTGACTTATTTAGGCAGGCATATATATGACAGCAACACTCATGACAATGTCAATCATGTTACGTTATTATTAAAATGTTTCCTTTTCTTTTCATTACTTCTTTAACACACTACTTCTCCGCTGCGAGCGGGTATTTTGATATATATATATATGAATGACCTCCAAAAGGCTGAGACTTTTGATATCATGAGCGTGTCTGCAAAACTGTGGTCTCCTGCCCTGCAAAAGTCGAGCAGCCAGCGCGTGCATAGCTGTGCCGCCTTTGAGGCGCTGACTGCGCTTCTGCCTTAAGTCAAAGTGAGCACTTTTAATTTTTTTCATCCTCCCCCTGCGCTATAGCCCAGACAAGTGCAAACACGGGACCCCTTTTCTACACCACGCAAAATAATATTAAGGCGATTCACACTTTCTTTTGCGCATATCGATTATGAGGTTCTCACCGGATTATGAAGACACGCACACGAGTGGAGGACTGACAGTGCCATCACAGCCGATTAATGGCGGGGCGTCTCACCAGTCTACACAAGACCCACGCGACTGTCCCAAAAGGCGATCATAGCGTCAGCGAACACATCTCTCTATACTATATAAAAGAAAAAGGCAACTTTCCTTTCTTTACACCTTTTTTCCTTTTATCCCAAACCAAAGCCTTTCTCTTAACACTGCAGAGGACACAAAACTAATTTTCTTTAAATGCCGGTAAGGCACATTACCAGAGGCACAAATTTGAGCGTTCACATAGAAAATGTAATTTCTATACCACAGCCGTCGTGTAGCGCCTTTCAAAAGGGATCTACTACAGAGATGATCCATATACATTTTAGCTGCTGTTAGTTACTTACCTGTTGTGTTACACAGTCTTTAAAATGTAGTTTACCAAACCACTCCAGTAGTGCTCAATGTACCTGTACTTCTTAAAGCGTTAATGTTTTACTGTTTAATAACTTATAGACTATATTTTATTATTTCTCCCTTGCACTCAGTGACCAAAGCTATACACACACATATATAAAAGCTATACACACAAGTATATGTATGTGTATATATATATGTATGTATGTATATATATATATATATATATATATATATATATATATATATATATATATATATATATATATATATATATATATATATATATATATCTATACTAATAAAAGGCAAAGCCCTCACTCACTCACTCACTCACTGACTCACTGATTCATCACTAATTCTCCAACTTCCCGTGTGGGTGGAAGGCTGAAATTTGGCAGGTTCATTCCTTACAGCTTCCTTACAAAAGTTGGGCAGGTTTTATATCGAAATTCTACGCGTAATGGTCATAACTGGAAGCAGTTTTTCTACATTTACTGTAATGGAGATGAGCTTCAATGCCGTGGGGGCGGAGTTTAGGTGTGACATCATCACGCCTCCCACGTAATCACGCAGTACATAGAAAACCAGGAAGACCTAAAAAAGCGCTGAAGAAGACATGCATTATATAATTGAGAAGGCAGCGAAACAATAAGAAGCGAGCGAGTGACATATACAACCATATTCATGACTTCTGCTACCGAAACAAAGCACGATGTAAACCTACACTTTAAATTAAGTTCATAGACAGGCTGGCGCTGGCGTTTGTAATTTAGTGCCTGCCATATAAGGCCGTCTGTCAGCGGCAATCCAATAGCAAACTCCCACTAAATATTCACGGGTTAAGGACTGTGCTTATGCAGAGGAAGATGAGATGGTCAGGGTGGTGTTTGGTACAAACTCAGCGAAACTGCGAGAGAAAGTTTTAAGTGCCAGGACTAAAGCCGCTTTTCCACTGCATAGTACGGCACGACACGGTTCAGTACAGCTCACTTTTGCGGGGCTTTCCACTGGGAACAGTACCTGGTACCTGGTCCTTTTTTTAGTACCACCTCAGCCGAGGTTCCAAGCGTGCGAACTGTTACCAAAATGTGACGTGTAAACTCTGCTGGTCACTGATTGGCCGGAGAAAATCGTCATTACTGCGTCACTGGCTATTCTTTTCTTTAAAGGTACAGACACGCGGAAGTTTGAAAGTTCTCCAGCCACTGAGTGTTTGTAAAACCGGGAACAATCACATCCCACCACTCTGAAGCACGGTTAAATGTCCAAACAGATGGTCTGTTGCGGCGACTTTTTTGCAAAATGTGGAAGATCTGTAATATACAGAATCAGCATTTTAATGTTACACTGGCAGTTAAGTTCATTTTATGCTTTGCAACAGTGCTAAAAGTTAGCTAGTGATGTGCTTTTTTTAGATGCTTAACCTTGTGCGTCGTCGAGCTAAAGTGTTGTCGTTGTCTGCGTGTTGTTGTAAAAGTTCCACGGTGTCACGCGGTAGAGAGGCGCAACTCTAACGACACGTGAATAATCCCACCCACTCTAAAGCGGTACTAAACTGCAGTCGAAACGCAAACCGAGCCGAACTGAGCCGAACCAAGGTGAGCTGTACTGAACCGTGTCGTGCCGTACTATGCAGTGGAAAAGCGGCTTAAGGTAACATTAAATACAGCCATGGACATAGCACGAGATGGCACCAGCACAGCTGGGAAACTTCGATGCATGTACACCGCGGCTCACGTGAACTGGCGCAGTGCACAGATAAAAGCAACAGTTCCAAAAGGCTGAACAAAACCGAATTACACAATTGAAAAGGCAGCAAAAATATGAAGCGTTTGATACATACAAGCATATTCATAAATCCAAAACAAAGCACACGTTGGAAAAAGTCAATGTCCGCTAAAGGAAGACAGTGTAAAAAACCGTGCATGCAGTGTGTCAGGTCTCAGATAAAGAAGAAGACGAGCTGTTTATTGATGCAGTAAGAAACAAATCGATGAATGAAACCTGTCATCTTTACAACGATTGACAAACACGGAATGTAACTTGAATACAACACATCCTACAAATACGAACCTGTTTGAAAGAAATAATGATAATCAAATCCTTGATGACAGCAACACTCAGTAACACTCACAAAACAAATACTGTATATTGACAGTCATGTTACGTTATTTTTTAAATGTTCCCTTTTCTTTTTCATAGCTTTTTTAACACACTACTTCTCCGCTGCGATTAGCGGGTATATATATATATATGTATATATATAACCCGATCTACATACTCGAATAATGGATACTTTATTCGCCATCAATGATTGTTTTGGTAAAGCCATACTCAGTGTATTCATTAGATGAACGGTAAAAAGTAAGAGCGAGGGAAGGATGACTTATTGAGGCATGCAGGCTGTAGTGCGCGTCAACTCTATCTGAATTGCGCGATCACATTTGAAAAAATATATCTTTTCAAGTTCTATTTAGTCCATATGTGTCAAACTCAAGGGGGCGGGCCACATCCGACCAGTGTAATTATATCCGGCCCGAGATCATTTTATATACTGTATTATTGTTATTAAAGCCGGGTATATGAAGTGCTGGTAACACAATAAACTACAGATCCCATAATGCAGCGCTTCAGCTGCCTTTCGAACACTTACCGAGTTAATCAAGTTATTGCGAAGCTAGCTCACACGATGCTGAAGAGAAAAGTTGATTCTGAAAATAGAGCCTTTAAAAACCGATGGGAGGCTGAGTATATGTTTACTAAACCCGTGTGTCTCATTTGTGGAGCTAATGTGGCTGTAATTACAGAATTTAATCTAAGGCGGCACTATGAGACAAAACATCAGGTTAACCTGAATGCAATGCAGAAGATACAGAAAGCAGCATAATTAAATAAGAATCTGACACTTCAGCGGACGTTTTAACCCGTGCACAATCACAAAGTGATTTCAAGTGAAGCTGCTTTTATGGGAGACACAAATGCACCAGTGCACTTGCCCACTTTCCCTGTTGCCAAGTAATGTTAAACCAAGTCGTCACTACGGTGTTCCCAAATCGCACTTTGCTGATAAACTGGCGCACTGAGTTTGCGGTGCTTTGGTGACTTTGAAGAACAAAAAGTCCGTCTACATGCGGCTCGAACCTTGTGCATGTTTGGTAGCACATATCTGTGTGAGAAGCTCTTCTCAGTGATAAAGACTAACAAAACAGCACACAGGAGTCGCCTCACTGATGAGCACCTGCAATCCATCCTGAGAATCTCCACAACACAGAACCTCACACCAAACATAAAGCGAACCTGTGGCCAAAAAAGATGCCAGGCGTCCAGCTCTAAAATGACATATGAGCAAAGAAACTGAATGATTTGATTTGTTATTGCTGAAAGAACACATTTCATTTATATTTCTAGGTTTTGTTATGCAGCATGTTCATATTTGAATTTGTATCATTTTGACAGGATATATTTTTATGGAGAGCAAAATCTTTTGGGATATTTAAAATCTAAGTTTATTTTTATATAAAATTACATAAGAGTAAAGAAATGTGAATGTTTGTTCTTTTAACGTTTACTTTATTTCTAACTTGTATAATTTAGACAGGATAAATTTTTATGGAGAGCAAAATATTATAAGTTGTTTAAGGTTTGAGTTGATTTATTCACGAATAATATTCCTGTCTGTTTTTACCATTCCTACCAAACATATTTCTGTCGACTAAATAAAAATTCCTTCTATTTAAAATTTAAATAGAACTTGAACAAATCGATAGTTCATAATATCCACGCAGACTTGCGTAAGGCGGGAGTTATCCGTTTTAACAAGCAGCGTATTGCACTGATCTGAAATAGCTGTGTGTGTATATATGTAGATATGTATGTATATGTATATATATGTTTATATATGTGTGTGTGTATGTATATATATATATATATATATGTATTTGTGTGTATATATATGTGTGTATGTATGTATGTGTGTATGTATTTATGTGTGTGTATATATGTATGTGTATATATGTAGATATATATATGTATATATATATGTGTATATGTATAGATATGTATATATATATATGTTTATGTGTGTGTGTGTAAATATATATATATATATATATATATATATATATGACAACAACACTCATCACTCACAACAGTGACAAAACAATTACATTGACAATCATGTTACGTTATTTTCAAAATGTTTCCTTTTCTTTTCATTGCTTCTTTAATACACTACTTCTCCGCTGCGAAGCGCGGGTATTTTGCTAGTATATATATATACACACACACACACACACGTACGTACGTACATACATACATACATACACACATATATATAATTTGTGTGTGTGTATGTATGTATGTGTGTGTATATATATTGTCAGGGATGCCAGGGGCCATGACCCGGCCGGGACGCCAGGAGGGACGGAAGAGGGTCAGAGCCCTGCCTGGACCACGTGGGGTTCGCCTTCCGGGTTGCTTTGGGGACCACGGGTCAAGGGCATGGAAGCCTTTTCCTGTAGGAGCCCGTGGTCACCGCCAGGAGGCGCCCCAATGCCTTGGGACTTGTTTCCCAGCACTCCTGCCACACCAGGAAGTGCTGGGGAAGATTACTCGCCGCCCGGAGAGCAGCCGGGAGGACAGCCGGCACTTCCGCCACGCTGGGGCGTAAGAAGAATGCCGGGAACACCAGGTGCTCATCCGGGTCAGCTATAAAAGGGGCCGTCTCCCTTCATTCAGGGCTGGAGTCGGGTGGAAGGAGGACGAAGCAGTGGAGAGTGGAGGCGGCCCGAAGAAAGGCATTGTGGCCAGGACTGTGTGTTATTTGGGGTTTGTGCACTGAACTGGGTCTTTGTGACCATTATTTGGGGGTCTTTGTGACCAAAGAACTGTAAATAGTGTAAATAAATGTGTGGTGGTTGTGAAAAACAAGATGTCTGCCTGTCTGTGCTCGGGTGCCGTTGACAATATATATATGTATGTATGTATGTATGTATGTATGTATGTGTGTGTGTGTGTGTGTGTATATGTGTGTATATATATGACAGCAGCAATCCAAGCTGTGAGAAAACAGTAAAAGGAGGCGTGTCAGGCGCGTGGTACATTTTCTGATGCAGCTAGATGAAAAAAACTTTGTGACGCTGCCGCCAAATACACAAAACAATTACTTTGACAATCATGTTACATTATTTTTAAAATGTTTCCTTTTCTTTTTCATAACTTCTTTAACACACTACTTCTCCGCTGCGAAGCGCGGGTATTCTGCTAGTATATATATATATATGTAGATAGATATGAGAACAACATATATATATCTATCTCTATCTATCTATATATATATATATATATATATATATATGTTGTTCTCATATCTATCTATATATATATATCTCTATCAATCTATATATATATCTATACTAATAAAAGGCAAAGCCCTCACTCACTCACTCACTCACTCACTGACTCATCACTAATTCTCCAACTTCCCGTGTGGGTGGAAGGCTGAAATTTGGCAGGTTCATTCCTTACAGCTTCCTTACGAAAGTTGGGCAGGTTTTATATCGAAATTTTACGCGTAATGGTCGTAACTGGAAGCAGTTTTTCTACATTTACTGTAATGGAGATGAGCTTCAACGCCGTGGGGAGTTTCGTGTGACATCATCACGTCTCCCACGTAATCACGCAGTACATAGAAAACCAGGAAGACCTCAAAAAGCGCTGAAGAAAACATGCATTATATAATTGAGAAGGCAGCGAAACAATAAGAAGCGAGCGAGTTACATATACAACCATATTCATGAGTTCTGCTACTTCGGAAACAAAGCACGATGTAAACCTACACTTTAAATTAAGTTCATAGACAGGCTGCGCTGGCGTTTGTAATTTAGTGCCTGCCCATATAAGGCCGTCCGTCAGCGGCAATCCAATAGCAAACTGCCACGGGTAAATATTCACGGGTGAAGGACTGTGCTTATGGACAGGAAGATGAGATGGTCAGGGTGGTGTTTGACACAAACTCAGCGAAACTGCGAGAGAAAGTTTTAAGTGCCAGGACTAAGGTAACATTAAATACAGCCATGGACATAGCACGAGATGGCACCAGCACAGCTGGGAAAATTCGATGCATGTACACTGAGCGGCTCCGTGAACTGGCGCGGTGCACAGATAAAAGCAACAGTTCCAAAAGCTGAACAAAACCGAATTACACAATTGAAAAGGCAGCAAAAAATATGAAGCGTCTGATAGATACAAGCATATTCATAAATCCAAAACAAAGCACACGTTGGAAAAAGTCAATGTCCCGCTAAAGGAAGGAAAAAAAACCCGTGCATGCAGTGTGTCAGGTCTCGGATAAAGAAGAAGACGAGCTGTTTATTGATGCAGTAAGAAGCGAATCGATGAATGAAACCTGTCATCTTTACAGCGATTGACAAACGCGGAATGTAACTTGAACACAACACATCCTACAAATACGAACCTGATTGAAAGAAATAATGATAATCAAATCCTTGATGACAGCAACACTCAGTAACACTCACAAAACAAATACTGTATATTGACAGTCATGTTACGTTATTTTTAAAATGTTCCCTTTTCTTTTCTAGCTTTTTAACACACTACTTCTCGCTGCGATCGCGGGTATATATATATATATATATATATATATATATATATATATATATATATATATATATATATATATATATATATATATATATATATATATATATATATATCCCGATCTACATACTCGAATAATGGATACTTTATTAGCCATCAATGATTGTTTTGGTAAAGCCATACTCAGTGTATTCATTAGATGAGCGGTAAAAAGTAAGAGCGAGGAAGGATGACTTATTGAGGCATGCAGGCTGTAGTCTTGCGTCAACTCTATCTGAATTGCGATCACATTTGAAAAAATATATCTTTTCAAGTTCTATTTAGTCCATATGTGTCAAACTCAAGGGCGGGGCCACATCCGCCCGGCGTGTAATTATATCCGGCCCGAGATCATTTTATATACTGTATTATTGTTATTAAAGCCGGGTATATGAAGCGCTGGTAACACAATAAACTACAGATCCCATAATGCAGCGCTTCAGCTGCCTTGCCGAACACTTACGCGTTAATCAAGTCTACCTTATGATGCTGCAAGTTATTGCGAAGCTAGCTCACACGATGCTGAAGAGAAAAGTTGATTCTGAAAATAGAGCCTTTAAAACCGATGGGAGGCTGAGTATATGTTTACTGAACCCGTGTATTTCATTTGTGGAGCTAATGTGGCTGTAATTACAGAATTTAATCTAAGCCGGCACTATGAGACAAAACATCAGGTAACCTGAAGAATGAAGAAGATACAGAAAGCAGAAGAATTAAATAAGAATCTGACACTTCAGCGGACGTTTTACCCGTGCACAATCACAAAGTGATTTCAAGTGAAGCTGCTTTTATGGGAGACACAAATGCACCAGTGCACCTTGCCCACTTTCCCTGTTGCCAAGTAATGTTAAACCAAGTCGTCACTACGGTGTTCCCAAATCGCACTTTGCTGATAAACTGGCGCACTGAGTTTGCACGGCGCTTTGGTGACTTCGAAGAACAAAAAAAGTCCGTCTACATGCAGCTCGAACCTTGTGCATGTTTGGTAGCACATATCTGTGTGAGAAGCTCTTCTCAGTGATAAAGACTAACAAAACAGCACACAGGAGTCGCCTCACTGATGAGCACCTGCAATCCATCCTGAGAATCTCCACAACACAGAACCTCACACCAAACATAAACGAACCTGTTGCCAAAAAAAGATGCCAGGCGTCCAGCTCTAAAATGACATATGAGCAAAGACAACTGAATGATTTGATTTGTTATTGCTAAAAGGAACACATTTTATTTATATTTCTAGGTTTTGTTATGCAGCATGTTCATATTTGAATTTGTATAATTTTGACAGGATATATTTTTATGGAGAGCAAAATCTTTTGGGATATTTAAAATCTAAGTTTATTTTTTATATAAAATTACATAAGAGTAAAGAAATGTGAATGTTTGTTCTTTTAACGTTTACTTTATTTCTAACTTGTATAATTTAGACAGGATATATTTTTATGGAGAGCAAAATATTATAAGTTGTTTAAGGTTTGATTTGATTTATTCACGAATAATATTCCTGTCTGATTTTACCATTCCTACCAAAGATATTTCTGTCGACTAAATAAAAATTCAAAATATGTTCATAATACCCACGCAGACTTGCACGTAAGAGCGGGAGTCATCCGTTTTAACAAGCAGCGTATTGCACTGATACGAAATAGCTGTGTGTGTATATATGTAGATATGTATGTATATGTATATATATGTTTATATATGTGTGTGTGTGTATGTATACATATATATGTATTTGTGTGTATATATGTATGTATGTGTGTGTGTATATGTATGTGTATATATGTATAGATATGTATATATATATATATGTTTATGTGTGTGTGTGTAAATATATGATACGTAAATATATTATGTGATGATATACTTACAACATGTCCGCCTGTCTGTGTCCGGGTCAACTTCTACTATATATATATATATATATATATATATATATATATATATATATATATATATATATATATATATATATATATATATATATACACACACACACACACACAGACTATTGGTTTAAAAGAGATAAAGTTAAAATATTTAAATGATTTTATTCCTACTTTATACATTTGTAAAAAAAAAAAAAAAATCATTTGACCTCTAAAAGAACTCTGGCTAAAAAGAAAAAATATTCTTAAACCAAAGCACATTCCATTAGAAGAAGAAGAAAAAAAAAATACATACTGCTGGACCTGGTGGCTACAGTTTGAGCCAGTATAGCTAACAATAAGCTGCAGCTTCTCTGTTGCATAATCTACAAACTGGCGCTTGAAGGCTCGCTCCTTGGCTTTCGTAGTCCATGTGAGGCGCTCATAAACATACAGGAGACCATACAATCCAACAGATAGAGCAATTAGTCTCCAGCCCACTGCCTTCCAGATCTGAAGAAGAAGGAAAATGAATCACTTTCATTTTGTCTATGGTACATGTACCCATGTCATATCCTTTTTACAAAATTCTTATATCATTCATAATAATAAAACCCTCATTAACAAAGCAATAGCTGTCCTTTCAAACCTTGAAGTTTAACTTTTCGAATAAATAACTTCTATTAAGAATGCAAGACTACTTACTACTCCTCCAACCACAATTATTCCCATAGATGTTCGGGAGGTTAGTGATGCCAGACCAGTTACCATGGACACCATCAGTTCCTCTTGTGTCATTGAACCTTGAGGGAATGGAGGCATGCTGGCACTGACAGGTGTGATAGCAAGAGAACGGGGTACCTATGGGTTCAAAAAACAAGATATTAAACCAGCTGGTAACCCTATTCATTAGTGATTTACTGGCATCAGACTGGCATCTCAAAATCTGACCAATCACAGGCCGTTTCTATGGGGGGAGGTGGGGGTAAAATAAGACATGTATTCGAACTGCACTTCTAAATCTGTTTTTGCCAGTAAAGCAAATGAAGCAATGTCTGCAGTGTGAAAGTATTTTAAAGTGTTTAAAGATTAAAAATTTCCCCACTGTAAAGTATGTCAGGAAAAAGTAAGTAGTGCAACTCAGGTTTCACACTACTAATTCTGTAAGACATTTAAGAGTACATAACACGGCAGAATACGCAAATTATCAACAACTGAGACTTCCAGGGAAAGTGACTACACTACCATATCTAATACATACAACTATTACAAAGATGGGGCTTGTATTAAAAGTTCTAGTGTGAGTGTGTCAGCAGATAAAGAGAAAAAGTGTCACTTCTGGATATGATAAAAGCAGAACATTTACCTCAAGTGTATGAATTTGTGGTGTATGGGGCTGCAAATAGGTTGGCGGGATCGGGGAACAAGGCAGTTGTGAGGTTATCTGTTACATGCCAAAGTCAACTAGTTATTTACTGAAGCCAAATTTTTTGTACTGATGCAACACCAGTAAATAAATAAAATGAAGGTTGTTAAAAAATTTCCACTGGTGCAACAAAAGCTGCAATCATGGTATCTCTACTGGGAGACCTGATAGCATTAAGGCCCATCAAGTGAACAATATGTATTGACTAAGATAATAGTGTAATTTTTGTTTTAACAATGTACGAGCTGAAATAACTGGGTATGTCACTTACTTTGCAAAAAACAATCAAAAATGCCTTGAGAGTCCATGCATTCACTGTCTCATGTAACCTAACAGGATAGACTACTGGGCGTGCATGGACAGCAAATCACAAATTAAACTAGCGTCACTGGCTAAAAATTAGTGCACAAACAGTGGCAGGGGATAAAACAGCCTCATACTCTACGTTTTTAGATTTAATTGCAACACGTGGATCATTCCCACTCAGGGGTAGGTGGTTTGGCTTTAAAAAGACTGATGTTGCTAAAAAGATGACAATCTGCAAACTTTGGAGCCCTGTAGTTGTCTTGGTTGTGGGTCCTAAATTGCAAAGCACATTTTTTTTCCTTTCATTATTTAAAACACTCGCACAGATCCCCACCTCCTCACCCCACTCCACAAGGGAGGGAGCAAAAAAGGAAAGTCTTTTAGCTGCTATTTCAAAAAAAAAAAAAAACACAAAATTTAGAGAAGGCTCATCTCTGCATACATCCACTGAAAAATAGATCAAGAGCTACATGATGATACCTCAGGTGGACAGTGATGTAAATAAACACATGAGGCATATTTCCCCAAATTGGTGAAAATTGCAAAAAAAAATTACCTGTGCATCCCTGCCTCAAACAGCCCTTCTGAGAGGGCTATGAAAAGACATGCTGTGGACAGACTGGTGTTTCTGTCATACAACTTGAAGTATCTGCAGTAGATTTTTATAATTGTTCTATTTTTTCCTGATATCTTTGCGCAATATTGGACAGAACTTTAGGTTAGTAATTTGGTTAAACATGTTATAGGTTTGTTTTTTTGTATCTTTGTGCAATATATGACAGAATTTGTTTACAAATGCCAATTTTTCTTCCTGTGCAGTATTTGACAGAACTTTGGATTTTTACACTATAGGACAGTATGTTAGATTTTTGTTCTTGCTTGTATGCTGCACAATTCAACTTTCAGCTGGGCAGTTTGTTTATCCAGACTCTAATATTCATGCCCTGTAGTTAAATGATTAGTAGTTTATTCCCTTTGGATTCATATCTTGTTTACATTAAGGGTAAGTGTTTGTTTAAAATGTTCTCATTATAAATAGTTTTGCTGGTCTTAGTGCAATTTTTTGCATAAATCCTGTAGGCCACTTTGAAATGGTTTACTCAAACTTACACCATTTGATCTCGGTAATACTTTGACTGCTGATTTTAATCCATCCATCCATTATCCAACCCGCTACATCCTAACTACAGGGTCACGGGGGTCTGCTGGAGCCAATCCCAGCCAACACATTCATATGTTACTTTACTACAGTTTTAAGTAAATAAAGTTTTCCTTAATTGCTGTTTCCATTAACCTCATTAGTAATTGACAATTAATATCTTATTAACAAGACCAAGCTAGATCAATAAGACTTTTACAAACACATTTTTAAAGGATGAAAAATATCATCTAATCATCATTATCATGAAAGTCCCAGGAATATAGAGAGATACGTTTTGCCAATATCGCACACCCTACAAAACATTCAAAACCACTGCAGATTTTGTTTCAAGAAAGGTGAATACTCCACATAAATGAGAATTAGACTTAGGAAAATCTACATAAAAAGGATATTAAACTGATAACACTACATACACAACTCTAGGTGACATAATTAGGTATGTCAACCACTTCATAACACCTGAAAATGAGTGGGTTCAAAAGCTGATTAAATGTAACTTAACATGGAAAACTATACCTGGTCATTGTACCCCAAGAGTGCTCTCCGACTGCTCTTTGGCCCTAGGAATCTATTAACCAGCATGGTCCAACCCAAGGAAAAATGGAAGCTGATATCCTCTTGGAAATCACTGCACAGTTTATCACAGTTTAGGTCATAGCTGAGGCTGAAACACTTCCGAGGAACTAGCATATCCATCTGAGTCCACACATTTGCTGGAAGAAGAGGTTTCATTCCATCTGCATAAAAGAGTCGAAGGGTTGCTTTATTAATTATTTAAACTAAACACATATCAGCTTCAAAATGAAAGCCCCCTCCTACAAGCAATACTGTTGTCATATTTTTTCTGCTACCTAATTGTAAGGATGTTTTGCTATTACAGTGAACACTGTTAAAAAATATTAGTTGGTGAAGGTAAGCTCAAAGCATTAGCAGATTCTGCTGCCAGTGAAGCAATCTGAGTCAAACTTATTCAGGGTCCCACTCAAAACTGACTTTTCTGGAAGTTCATGATATATTTAAATGCAGTGTCAAAGTCACTCACCTATCATGTCTTTCTGAGTGTTCTGCAAAGCTGAAGTGATAGCATTGGAACAGCGGTCAGACATATTACGGCCTAAGCCTTCTTCAATGTGCTTATGTAACTCCTAAGAAAGACCAGACACATATGCATAATATACATGAAAAAGTAAAATGTTTGCTTGCATAAACAAAACCATTTCAAGCATAATCCTTACATTTTTGTACACTTTGAGAACCACTTGTGAAGAATGAAAATCCATATGGAATTCATCAACTAAGACATGAAGCCGTCTGATTTCTTCTGCCATTGCATTGGAGACCTGCACAGTTAAAGCACACAGTCATGAGGCAGTTAGGTTAGTTAGACGAGCACAGTGTACATCTTTTTTTACATTTATTTGATTCGCTTTCAAAAATCAGAGGCTAATCATTTCTCTTTTACCTGTTTCTCTACCTCCTCAGTGATTTGCTTAATTTTCCTCTTATAGTCTTGGGCCAGCAAATCTAGCTGTTTGTCTAGAAACTCTAAACGGTCCTGACGCTCCTCTTTCATTTCAAGGCAGTGAGCACTAAAATTGAAGAGTGCACATGAGCACCAAAGTTAAAAACAGTATCAACTGCAAAGGTCCCCAAAATTAAATTTTCATATTGCTACAAACCTCTGCTCTTGTGCAGCCACATGAACCGATTCCATTATCTGCCTCAAGGCTTCAGATATTTGCTTGGCCCTCACAGTATGCTGCTCAAACTTGGTCTTTACGGCCGATTGTGAAATGCATTCCTGAAAAATCAATTTAGAAGGGATGGCTGTGACTTTTCTTCTTAAGAACACATGATCTTTAAATATCAATTAATAAAAATATTGAACATACAGAAAAAGTGCTTAATATCATCATGTTGATGAGCAACTACTTAGAAAACCAAAATGATATTACAAAATCTGTGTGTTTAACAGTCTGAAGATATTATGATTATTATTATTTAATAACAATACATTTTATTTATATAGTGCCTTTCCCGTGCCGAAAGCGCTTCACAGAAATTCAGAGAAAACAATTTTCAATATTTGGGTCCAAGTTATAGTAGTTCATAACAGCAAACTTCTGGTCAAAATTATTCTGCTTACTTCAATCCAGATTTGAGTTAGTAAGAATGTATGCAAATTAACAGCATAAAATCAGCTCAAAACATCCATCCATCCATTATCCAACCCGCTATATCCTAACTACATGGTCACGGGGGTCTGCTGGAGCCAATCCCAGCCAACACAGGGCGCAAGGCAGGAAACAAACCCCCGTCAGGGCGCCAGGCAGCTCAAAACAATAAAAGCAAAAATAGCAAACACAAGTGTTAAATCAGTTTTATTTTGAAGAAACAACTGTTTCGAAATATAAAACAATGCCATTTGATGGAGGCAGTGGAAAATAATGTAAAGAATCAGCTGAACCTGATATGGGCTTCAGATAGAGTCCTGCCCTGGGTCAGGTAACCACAGTTTAACAGCAGATACCCATAAAAAAAAAAAAGTTAGTATAAAGTAACATTAGGATTTGTTACTTTTTAGGGGTGTTTGGGTGATCCAAAATATGGCCCCTTTCCAATATTCTCCAATATGAAAGCCAATCACCTGTGCCTTGCACTTTCCGTCTTTGTAGAAGCAAAATGGCCAATAATAAAGGCACAGAAGAATATCAAATTGCTGGTAATTATTCTTGTGTTAAGTCAGATATATACAGATATTAACGTGTCATTATTGATATAAAAGGATACTACTTTATGACAGCTACAAAGCAGATTTTTGGGTGATAAAAAAACATGAGTACTGCCAGGTCCCTGTGCCAACTAGCACACTGTGAAACACTTTTACCATTAAATGAGGAACTTAAAGTGCCAAATTAAGAGGACAATGACTCACTCATCTATAATGACACTCACACTGAGGTCAATTTATAGGTTTGCAAGGTCATTATTGTCACGTGTACAGAGTACAGTGAATTTCTTACTTGCATGTGGTAATTAACATTCAATACATCACCACTCTTAGGCAGCATTATTAGTGAGTATATTCAGAATCTGGTTGAATTTGGTTTGATTTTATTCAGATAAAATTTAAACAAAGAATCAACTATTAACCTAACTTGCACATCAGTGAAGATGATGCAAACTTTACTCCCACTATAGTTTGTGTGATTCACAGCAGCAGTAGTAACTACTTTTCTACTGTGGTGCTACAAAAGGGATTGGAACACCTAGTAAAAAAAAAACCTAATGAACAATACAGCAGCACTGCTAAACCATAGGTTATTTCCTATTTTTTTTTTACCCAACATAGGCTGACACACAGTTCAAATTTGGTTTTATTCTTGTGCCCACTCTTGTCCAGATAAGCAGTGGCCCCATGCAAAGCTGAACTGGAAGAGTAGGGTGAGGTACAGATACATTGAAAAATGTTATACTATATACTGTGTATTCAATGTAGTGTATATGTGTAATTTTAGAACTGGGAAAAACAAAATTAAACTCCTCTAAAAACCATCCAAGTAATATTTTTGTAACCTGAAGAAAAAGTAGGCATGAAAAATTATAATTTTAGAATAAAGATTGAATGGCAAGGTTAAGGTCACAAAAAAAGAAAAGAAAAACTTTGAGATATATTGGGGTAAAGAAGACATTAGCAGAGTTTGCACACAGTAGTAATAGATAGAACGAGAGACAGAATCATGGAGGGAAGCACTGATGTTAGACATTTTGAGCAAGCTGCTTGCCTTAGCTGAGTGTACAAGAATTTGGAGAACTCTCCAGAGCAATATGCATTGATGTTGATGTTTCATGAACAAACACAGATGCCAATGAGTTTAAACTAAAGCATTGTTAAATACAAACAAGTTAATACCAGAGTAGAAGGAACTGAGTTTTGGGTACTCTCTGAAGAAAACAATTAATGCAAAGGGAATCAGCTGTATAACATATAATGTATATTTAACAACCAGTAAACCCCCGATTCTGTAAAGAATCGCAAATCCAAGAAAGGCAATCAATTTCTGTTCCCTCCGATCTTTGGAGGGATGAAAAATCATGGAGGGTGGGAGTGTCCTGGGAAAGTTTTCATTTAATTAAATAATTATATTTGTACTAAAAGTAACCTATTTATTAAAACTAAAATTGAAATTTAATTGTTATATCATTTAAGTCCACAATGTCTTTGAGTTGCTGCACTCATAAGTAAAAAAAAAATATCGGAGTGCAAAGGTTTAAATGAAGTAAATTGGAAACGTGGTAAATTCAAAATAGTTAATCAAAAATATCCTTATTAACAACATTTTTGGTAAAGATGGTCTCCTGTCCTTGAATCAGCTCTGCCTGGTATGGAGTAGTTAAAACCTTCACTTTAACGTCACACGAATGCCGGACTCTTGAAAAGGCAACATAAAGTTGCCCGTGTCCAAAAACAGGCTCAGATAGGTAAATCTTTACTTTGTCAATGGCTTCTCCTTGGAGTTACCTCCGATATTCTTTGGGATGAACAATTGCGCAAGCCTTCTAAATGCTTCTCTTGTTGTTCTGTTGTCTCGTTTGCACGCCTATCTGATACCTGAGCTCTTTCTTTTAGGAGCCGTGCCTCTTTTGCTTCTGGTGTTTCAGAAGCGCATTGTAGGCACCTTCGTTCACTGTTTTTTTCCCATGCAGGTTCATTTTTGTATTTCTAAGCATTGAGCTCTTTCTTTTTGGAGCCATGACTCCTTTGCTTCTGGTGTTTCAGAAGAGCATTGCAAGCGCCTTCGTTCATTGTTTTTATCCATGCGGCCTCGTTTTTGTTTTTTTTTTGTGGCTGTGTTGTTAGCTAGAAGTTGTTTGCCATTAGGAATAATAACTTACTTTTAACACTGAATTACACTAATGTGATTCAAATAAGCCACACTGACAGCTGGCACTGTGTAGTGGAGTAGCTGCTGGCACTGTTG
This sequence comes from Polypterus senegalus, assembly GCF_016835505.1. Taxonomy (NCBI): domain Eukaryota; kingdom Metazoa; phylum Chordata; class Cladistia; order Polypteriformes; family Polypteridae; genus Polypterus; species Polypterus senegalus. Next base: position 60,963,729 of record NC_053159.1, on the reverse strand, counting down.
AGGCACACTGACTGCTGGCACTGTGTAATGGAGTAGCTGCTGGCACTGTGGAGTGGAGAACACTGACTGCTGGCACTGTCAATAGTCACTACTACCTCAAGTTTACTTGTGTTGTTTGGCCGCCACCTACTGACTCTGGGAAACCACTGGGTTTGACTCTGGGGTGCTGTGCGTGTGCGCTTTCAGCGCCACCTAGTTCCCTGATAGTGATGGTGGCGGATTCGCGTGCTAAAGTGACCATGTGGCGGATCCCGGCTTGGAGATCTATATTACTAAACGAAGGTTGTATATGCGGTGGTGTGCGCATTTGCGTTTGGGCGGTGGTTGTATTATGCACGAAATGAAGATTGTATATGTGGAGGGTCTTTGTCAGGGGTTTTGCTGCTAGGGATAAGAGCAAAACCTTGGCCGATACCATGAATTATTAAGTAGATTCAAGTTTACAAAATAAAGTGGGCTATATATTGGAATTGTCTCTGTACATCTGAAATTACAAGCAACTGTTTACTGTTTTTTTGTAGATGTGAAAACTTTGTTAGGTATATAGTTGTTTGTGTATTTTCCCCAAGACACTTTACTCAGCATTTTAAAAAATACCAGTTTTTGAGAAGTAGCATTTACAATACTGAGAAGAGGCCTCATTTTTCATCTTAATACAGAGCTTACAGGGGAGGTCGATTTTCATTAACATGCAACCTCACACAAAGAAATGGGGTAATGGTTAAGTTTGCATAGTTTTGCAGTTTCATATCTAAAACCAATACAAACTTACAAAGGTCTAATAAGCAGCACTAGTGATTGGGATTGAGGAACTTACATCATTTGGTAAGTCCCATCTGCAGTTTCACTTAAACCTTACTTATTTTCCGCACTTCGGATGCAGTTTAATAGATGATGGTATGCATTACTTAAAAACTAGACGTGTGAAGCTATTAGACTAGCTGCAGCCTTTATTTACGTAAGCAGGTCTATATCTAAAAGTTACCCAAAATATATAAAGGTAAATTTATAAAATCGAGAAAAGGTGGCTTGGGTGTTCATATGTATGGCCTTTTTTGCATTTTACCATAAGACATTTTTTAAATGCCACAAGTGCCTGCAAAGAACCCTGTGAAACCACACCTAATAAGTGAGAGTGTTAAAACACTCGGTAAACTCTATGTGGCCTGTCCCATATAATTATAACAGACAGAGATGAGGGGTTTAGTACAATATATCCTCAGACTAAAAGAAAGGCAATATTCCTTTAGCCATGATAGTCCTGGAAAATAACTAGCCACTAAATGCAATAATTAATACATTTTGCAGTGTGGATAATTCACTGACCTCAAATCTTCTTTCAAAGTTTTGAAATTCAAACATTCTTGCTTGAAAGCCTTCAGCTAATGCACCACCTATAAGCAGAGCAGCAACAATTACTGTAACGTAAACCAGAATTTAATCATGCAAACACCTAAATGGCCAAAATGTTATTCAAACCAATTGATTTGTACTTTTTTAGTTCTATTAAAGCATTTGCTTCTTTTGGACTACATTAACTATTTATTTTCTCTTTTTGCTTTAGTGAGTGCTTCTAAAAAAGATCCACTTCTTCCACATAAAACAAATGAACTTACTTTTTGAAAAATAAATACTGAAGACTAAACTCTTTTTAATCATTTAAAGACGTTTTTTTTTTCTAATGTAAACCCCATGTATATGCATGGTTTCATTAACAATTATCTAAAATGAAAACCAAATTAATTGTGGTACCTTTATTGGTGCACCAAAACCTTAATGATGAATAGCTTGACTACAAACCACAAAACAAGGACCGTTATCTCAGATAAATACATTTATAATACAAAGTTATACATCATAATATGAATGGTCCGATTTCAATAATTCAACACGGGGAAAAAAGTTTTCTTCACCACATATTTTTTTCTTACTCATATTAACTTTACTTTGCCATTTTAGCATTTTGTAGTTAACTGCATTTTGGGGGAACCGTATTATTCCAACACTATTAATATAATTATTGTAAACTATGTAAAAATTATCAACAACCACGATAAATACAATGGTCAGAAAATCCTCAAAGTCGCAACACACACAATGAATGCTTGCCTGATGCTCATTCCTACAGAGTAAGACTTAAAAACTAATACCTGCTTCTGGCATCCCTTGTGCTTTCTGAATCCTTGCCTGCAGTACCTCTTTTGCCGACACAAAGAAGATTCGATCACTGGCTTGAGCTCTGTCAACAACACCAAGCTCATCCACCAAGAAACTACTACAACGGTCCATGTGTTGCCGTCGTACCTTTATACAGAATACCATAGGACAAAGAAAGTCAAAATCCAGGTGCCATACAAATACTAACAGACACAGAGGTAAAACTGTCTTCACTCACTTCCTCCATATACTCTGGCTCAGATGCAGATGCATCCCATCTGTTGTTCAAGATGAAGATATTTGGCCGTGACAAGCGGTCATTCACCTTATGGAAGAACTGTTTCTCCTAAACACCAGTGGAGGAAAAAGCAATACTGCAATTAGAATTAAAAACTTCTTTCATGTTAATTGTGGTTTTCTTTATTAAAACCTGTTGTATTATAGTGCCCACTTGAGGGATGATGTTAAAGCTATTTAAAGTCTGGTGTTGAGCAGAAATTTGGAACAACGTGGGGAAGCTTTAAAAACACTGGTCTATACGGTTTTAGCTGGGGTTTGATGGAGAAGAACAGAGATAAAATAACATGGAAATAGAAGCAACAGTTGCTGCAAACTCATAAATCACCAGACACTTTGTGCATGTATTTATTTTAATTGCATAGAAACATTCGATTAAATATATTATTTATTATCACAAAAAACATACAATCAGATTAATACACATACATGCTTGATGAACACAACATTTATGTATTATATTTTTTGGAGGGGTTGCATTTTATGCTCCTTGTATAAGTAAGAGAACACTAAATATTTAGTCAATGTATAAGCCGTGTGTTTCAGTTCATTTAGATTTTCAAAGTTTCATTGTTAAGACAGAGCTTTATATGAAATCATGTCATTTGCAAAAATTGTCATATTAAAATGAAGTACTCCAGCACACAGTAGACTGGATCTGTCTGTCTAACTACAGCTTACAGGTACATTTCAATGCTGATTTACACTTTAGAATACACAAAATTATGTAATGAAAGAGGAAGCAGAAAAAGAAAGAAACAGCTAAAATTACATTTCATAATCAATCTCTCGCAGAAGTTGTCTTTATTTCCATCCTAGGAAAAACTTGTTTGCCACCAGAGCTGCAACAAGGCTCAATAAGAATAAAAGGTTTTTAGAGTTCCCTGACCCCAAAAAATGACCCCCTTATTTGTTCAAACATCATCAAAATACATTAACTGACAGAATCAGTTTTTATAATATTAGTTATCACAACAATCCCCAACAAAACACTATCCTACATTTAATATTGCATAATAAGACTGTTTACCAATGCTTTGTTGATTTATTTTAGTCAAAACCTATGCACCTATAAAATGAGTCAGTACAAAAGCATTGCTGAATAATTATTTTACTCACTGCTTTACAGAGTCACTTTTTGTAAAATATATGTTGTGAAAGATACTGTATATATCCTTGCAATATTGTGGACAAAAATAGAAAAAAATTACAATGATTTTGTCACATTGGCCAATCTAGCATCTAAATTCAGGAAGTGCTTTCTATGAATAAGAGGTTTCAGTTCAATCAACAACTTTAGGAAATACTCTTTGATTTTCATGTATGTAAAAAAAAAAAAAAAGGTTAACGCAGTATAAATTGGAGTGAGAGACATTCTTACCGTCTGCATCAGTGTTGACTCAGAGTTGGCCACCAGTACAAAAACATCAGCATCAAGACAAAATTTATCAATCCAGCTATCTAGCTCTGTAGTTACATCAATGCCAGGACTGGAAGAGAATAGACAAACATATACATTAAATTAGTAACGTTGTACTGAAGAAATGCAAAACAAGACAACAGAATCAAACATCTTCAAGATAAATCCTCTTGCAACAATCCCAGAATTACACTTGCAACTGGTTGCAAGTCATAGAGAATTCAAGGAAACTACAGTTGACATAGCCTGAACAACATTTAAAGTTTGAAAAGCATTTTACATTTTTTTAAGATGGATAGTCAATTCAAGTTATTACCTCATAACCTAAGGGAAAAAATAATCAGATTCATCCAACTGAGTTAGGAACCAAAACTAAATTACAGTAGGATTTATATACCTGTCAACCAGAACTAGATCATCTCTCAACAAAGCACACTTTGCTTTTGGCCACATTACACACACTAAGCTGCCAGCATTCAGATTTTCATCCTGATGGAGGGCGTGAGCCAGCTGATTTACTGTCTGTAGATGGGAAAAGAAGAAATCATAAATTTAATACTTCAAACTTCAATTTGTGCTTTAAGAAAGAAGAAATGCAACCCATCTAAAGTTTTTTTTAGCATCAACATCTAATAAGGGCACTTTTTACCCAAAGGAAAGATGCTAAGTAGATAATACATTTTGTTTAGAAAGACTGCTTCAATAACTCTTGAAGCAGAAAAGCCAATTTTGCTAAACATGCTGAGCCTGCTGATGAAAGAACTAAAAACTCTAATCCATGCACCTGTCACTACTGGATTACTGTCCCTTACTTGATCACAGAGAAACTGACATAAATAGGCCAATTTAAGCACCTTAAGTGGAAGAACACATCTACTTAAGAGATATCCTTTTAAAGGTTTAGAAAAACCTGTGGAATCAAAGAGGTGTGACACTAGTATCTTGAAACAAGCACAAATGGACAGCAAATCTTAAAAAAGATAAAACAAACAAAATGATCTGATTATTGATTCATTAGATGATATTTGGTAGAAGACGATTAGCTTGTCTTGATATATGAACAATATGTAATATTTTTGCACATACACTATAATGTCTATGGTTGCTTAATTTACATTTTTCTTGAAAGAGTTACTGATGATTGAGGTAAAATGTATTTGGGGAGCTGAGAGTTATTTAATAAATTAGTCTTCATTTACCATAATGGCTTTCAAAAAACCATAATGGCTTTCAAAAAACATAGCAATATACAAGATGCTATAGAAAGTGTGTCAAATACAATTTACAACACAAATATATTTTAAAGCAGTGGGAAATGCACAATAGAAAATCCTGCACAAGAGAAAAATATGGACTTTGTAGTATATAGAAATGAAATAACAGATAAGAGTTAATAAGGAGCCTAGGAAGAGTTAACATTACCAAGGTACTGAGCAATTAATGAATTGACAAGACACAGCTGAACTTCATTTATATTAATCAGTTTGAAAGTACTTTGTATCTTTTATCTTTGTATCTTTGTGTGCTCCATCATATAATTAACAAAATTTATAACTGAATTTTACTTGCTGAATGCACTCACCAACTGCAATCAATGAAGATAGCTGTATAAAAATAACCGGAGGAGTCAGAAAAGAAGTTAAACTTTGAAAGTGAAAGGGTGAACTTTCTGGCAAGGTGATAACATTAAATAGGACAGAGCAGTTACTGAAAACAAACCAATGTTACAGAAACAGAATCTGACTTTTTGCCCTAAATAACTTGGTGCATTCAATTCGCACTCACTTTGATGCTCTTTCTCTCTTCAGAACCCTCTGTCAGAAGATACGATTCCCTGCCATCTGTCCCCTCCACTCGCAGGAAGCAGTTAGTCGTGTGCCCAATTCCAGATGGGAGAACTTTGTCCCATAACATTGCATTAATCACTGAGCTTTTGCCATTGCTTGTCCTAATAAAAAAAATAAAATTTAATTTTTGAAAGAATCTCAACTAAGCATTTGGGCAATGTAATTTTAGCCAATACACTAATGAATTTGATATATTAGATGCACACACAATATTAGAGGGAGTACACTTGAGAAAGGGAGACTTGGATTATTCACTTTATTGATTGTTAAATTGATTAATGTTAGTTTCAATAGAGGTGGCACGACAGTGCAGTGGTAGTGCTGCTGCCTTGTAGTTAGGAGACCCGGGTTCGCTTCCCGGGTCCTCCCTGCATGGAGTTTGTATGTTCTCCCCATGTCTGTGTGGGGGAACTCAGTTTTCCTCCCAAAGACATGCAGATTAGGTGCACTGTCGATCCTAAATTGTCCCTAGTATGTGCTTGATGTGTGGGTGTGTGCGTGCCCCGAGGTGGGCTGGTGCCCTGCCCAGGGTTTGCATGCAGCCGGTGTTGGCTGGGATTGGCTCCAGAAGACCCCCGTGACCCTGTAGTTAGGATATAGCGGGTTGGATAATGGATGGATAGTTTCAATAGGATACAGTGAGACATAGTACTTGTCATCACTAAGATGTATCTGTTCCTAGTTTTGAAATCTTTGTTTGAGTACTGGTACTAAAAATGCAATATTTAGTTATACAACTATGTTAAATTTGAGAAAAAAAAAATCTGACTTTTGTACAGGAATTACAATTATCTAAGGCTATGAAAAATTGTCCATAATGATTACATTTTTCTGAATTGATGGCATTTCACTTTGTCTATTTTCATGTAAAGACATTTTCTTTTCATTGCTAGAGAGAATATTATAGGTCTGGCATCTGTCAGAGTTTAGTCTACCGACTAATCCTGGCATACTTGTGTGAGTTTTTTATTACTGGAAACCTACTGGGAGCTTCTCTATCATTTCGACTTTGAGTGGGCCATGACTAAAGTGTTTATCAAAATTGGATTCCTTCATGTCTTTGATGCAATCAAAAAGTAAAGGACTCAGAAACAGAATTTTGATTCTGTGCCACAACAAACTGAAATTAAAGGCATAAGGGTGTTCATAATGCTAATACAGGCTGAGTATTTTTAATCCGAAATGCCCAGGACTGGAAGTATTTTGGATATTTTCAAATTTTGGAATATTTGAACATACAAGTAAATCAAACATTAAAGACAATAAGCAAAAAGAATAGAAGATGACGCAGTACAACACATTTGCAACAGCCTATGTGTAGTTTGAACACGTGCAGTGTATCACTCACCTTTAGTCTAGCTGAAGCTCAGGTCAAATAAACTTGAATGCACTGCTGTGGGATCAGACCACTGTTGAACACAACATCATAGTAACCTTCCTCTGGGCAGAGGACATGAAACCTGCTGAAAGGTGAAAGCTGTTTCGGTATGTGCCATGGTATGTACAGATCCATAGCTGGTATCCACAGTGGGAAATGTAATCCATCAGTGTTCTCTAATGAAAGAATTTGCTATGTCGATGTGGGCTTGTTGTGCACAATGTTCATGGTTGATCAGATCGAACATTGGCAGTTTCATTAGTTCTTCCTATTTAATCCTTTCATAAACTTTCCATTGAGTCATGCTGTTTTCACTTTTGCGATGAGCCAAAATCTTTCGATGAATTTCATCAAGTTTTACTCCCTCTGCTCAAAAAAATTTCACAACAGTGTGTTGTTCACCCATGGTGTAATCCCACAGCAAATCATCCATGTTCACTCAACCTTGGCTTCAACTAGACTAACAGCACTGTGCGTGTCTGAACTACCAATAAGCCATCATAAATCTATTGCACTGTGTCAGCTTCTATCTGTTGAGTTTACCACATAATGTTCAAACTCTCCGATATACCCTCACACAATGACATACCTTGAGAATACACTTCATCAAGTACACAAACGCAGCCAAACAAGCTAAATGGCAACTCACACATACAGGGAGATTCACTCAAAAGATCCCCAAATATTGTGTAATAACTCGCTAGGACGAAACAATCTGAATGAAACAATGTGCTCCTCAGTAAATGGAGCTTCGAACAAACCTGGATGTCCCTGCATCGGAGCGATGAGGTAGGCGCCAGACAGCCGTTTCAACGTTTTACCTCCGTTTACAACTTCTGGGTGCATACCACCAGTACCCATTCACTCAGTCACTCAACTTATCAGGATGGTGGTGTACAGTACTGAGCAAAACGTCTTCATGGTGCAAACCTACTGGATCACCAATTCATTTAAGCGATGTCAGAATCAACTGGATGATTGTGAGTTAACAGAAGGTTACTTCCAGCAAGATGGAGCAACGTGTCACACATTGGCAAGGAGCACGGCAGAAATTGAGCCCTTCTTTGGCAACAGGGTAATTTCAAAGGGGCTTTGGCCACCACGGTCACTGAATCTGACACCACCAGACTTCTATCGAAACAAGCTTTGCACTGTGGAATTCACAGTGAAATTTCACTTTGCAATGAAATTGCTGCTATTCCCTCCCCGAAATGCTTGCTGATACATTCGGGAACATGGAGTACTGAGTCGAAATGTGTCTGGAAGAAAACGGAAACCACTTCCAGCATCACATTTAATGCAATCAATTACACATACATCAAGGTATATAGCTTATTTTTTTGGTTCAAACTGCTTATAGGGAGTTACAGCAGAATATTCAGGGTCTGTTTCAAGTGAATTTCCCTGTATAATTCTTATCACTGAACTGTTATCATAATGTGTGTTAACATGAGAAACTTAATAAATCTCATAACTGATAAATATGACACATAGTCTGTACTTCAGTTTCCTTTCAAGAGAGTCAATTCTTGCACTAAAGAACTTTTTTGGATTTTCGTACGTTTTTATTGGTTACTTGTCATCACTTCTCAGGGAACTAGTTGACAGGTCAGACGTATCTCAGCCAAGCTTCAGCTCAGTCATATCCACTTTGCTGTGCGCCATTAACTGTGCTCATACTGAAACTACACACAATATCTATAGAACATCACAGCATTTCAAGGGGAACAAGAACAACCCCCCCATTTAGTCAATCGAGTGATGGTGCATCGTTGTGCTCACTGCTTCACTTGGGACCTTAGTTGTCTTAGCTTTGTGGCACCCCACAAAGGACAACCGTCCCTTCCAAATGAGAATTAATAAAATGAAACATAGGTGGCATCATATTGGCGCTCAACAGGGTTTTGGATTTTGGACTGTTTTAGATTTTAGAATTTTGGATTATGGAATCTCAGTCTCTAATTGGCTTTGTATTGTTCTGTCAGTGCAAAGTATCTGTAACTAGAATGTTAGTAGCACAATGAAAAAACAATTTTAAAGTACTGAAGACTTGTTCTTGTTTCTGAGATACATGTGCTATGTGCTAGCATAAAGAATTCAACAGCCAAAGTAAAGGTGCTACACCTTTCTGCAGTCTTATTAGAATTTTTGGTTGTGTTCCAAGTGTAACATGCCAAACTTATCCCACAATGTGGCAATTCCTCAGTTGTTTTTGTGAATGAAATTTTGTAGGCAAAAATATTTCTTTTGTAATTTATAATTTTCAGAATGGTTTCACTATGTCCTTCCATCTGCCTTAGCCGGTCTATAAATTGAATATCACTGAAACCAATTAAAACGTTTGTCAGATTTTTGGTGTCTGACAGTAGAAAGTGCCTAACTATACACTCACACTTTTTTCTCCAAAAGATAACATTAAGGTTTACAAGAAATTCAAAAGTGCTTTGTCAACTTCACAATATCTAAAGAGTGCCTCACTTGTGAGCTTATCAATGAAATCTGAAATAAACACACTAAGACTCAACCAACACATCTTTTTTACATCTATAGTAGTGACAGTTGGCTATTGATATTTGACAGCAGTTGTGAGGTCATTTCTTGTTTTTGTGTTAAGATATTGGTTTAACCAAAAAGATAACAATTGTAATTAACATTTCATAAATCATACAAATTAAATAATCACACAGAATCATGGATTATCTCATTCACAGAATATGTTTGGTACATCCCACTTTCAGTGTCAGAAATGATTAAGGGAAACAATGAATAGGACTGCAACAAAACTACAAAGTTAACCTGGTTACATCTAGAAAGTGCCAGTGCCTCGTGCAGTATTATATTTGCAAAAAAAAAAAAAAGTACACACCTGCCAAAAAAAGCCACTTTCATGTGCCGTCTTGCTAAGACCTCTGCAATACCTGCCACATTGGACAAGAACCCTTTCACCTCTAAAACTTGCTCCTCTGTTGTGACTGGGTCCAGCTCTTCATTTTTGTAAGTTTCTGTAGAGGAAAGAAAAAACCTATACATTATGTGTCCATTAATGAAAAAAATATCCTTAAATAGCCATCAACTTTAATAAGTGGGAAACTGAGCTGAAACATATATGTAAAACTATTATTTTTTATTTAACAGGAAGATCATGAAAAATATAACTTTATAAAACTGCTTCCACTATATATTTAAGCCACATTTTTAAACATTTCAACACTAGGTACCCGTCAAAACCAAACTAATCTGGTTTCTGTTTTGTTTTCACCAAAGAATATTCCATAGGTCCAATTTCACAAATCAGTTGGCAGCAGTCATTACTTTTGTTCTCATATAACATGGAAGCTTTGATCCATTACAAATAATAGCATACAGACAAATATCTAAGAAGCTAGAAGAAACAAACACTCTGCGCATTATAAAACTTCCATCCATTTTAAAATCTGTTTAATGCTATTCGGAACAAATGGGGGTCAGGACTTATTTCAGTAGTACTATGGCATCAAATAATCTACAATTCTTTGGAATGTGGTGTTTTGCAATAAACACATGTAACAAAAAATATACGGTCCAACCCTATTTTGAGGCACAATAAATGAATTACTAGTCTCAAAATTACTTTATGCATCTCCTGTAGAACACAATACTATGACTCCTTTATACCAACAATATCTGTCTGTTTATCGGTCCATGATTTTAAATACCTGTAGCTCGCAAACCGTTAGAACTATTGGCCTGAGATTTGGTACACATACATGATGTCTACTATTCGCTTTCGGGGTCATGATTGACCTCCAAGGTTATTCCTCTTTTTCTTTTTATTTTATTTTAATGGAGAGTCAACTCTCGGCGGTGCCCAGTAGGATGTCCATGTGCCGTTTTCATCCCTAGCACCTTCACCGTCACTTCCTCTACCTCTTCATATCTTAAATCATTCTTGAGGCAGATTGAAGACTCAAGTGCCAGCTTAAGTGAAAAATTAAGGAAAATGTACTAAGTAATTGCAACACAAACAATGACTTAATCAGTTTTAAAGCAAAAAGAAGCAGACGAAAGAAGAGAAGAAGTGGGCCGCTAAGGGTGGAGAAAAGAAGAGCTGCTCAGAAAGCAGAAAGCGCATCAACCTCTGAGCAAACAAATGCTAAACGTACAGAGAAACAGCATAAAAACTATGAATGCTCAAGTTAAGTGTATTCGTGCAGTGCACCGTTACTGATACCTTTATAATCACTCACTATGACTGTCAAGTAAGAAGTTTTCGTTTAATTTTTCTTTCCTTTTACCTATTCTGATCTGTGTTCAGACAATATATTTATTCATTTATTTATTTATTTAAAGTGCCAAATTTTTCCCAGGGGTCAAATATAAATCTATCTAGAACTGTAAATAAAAGTAAGAATAGAGTAAGATGTAGGCAATAAACAGAAAGAATCATTAAGTGAGGATCTGACAGCCTAATGTAACTGCAAACCCAGTCTTCACCTGTTGCATTCACCCACACCCAGTGGCTGTCCATCCAAGTGCATATTTCTCTCAACAGCAAGAAACAAATCAAGTGTCCGGGGATTTAACATTTATATACAGGAATTTCTTATGTTATGTTTACTGTTGTCTTGTATTGTTGAGCAAGGAATTTAATTAACTAATTTCAAGAACCAGGACACATTTATGTTGAAAAGCAATTTTGCAACATCCATCCATCATCCAACCTGCTATATCCTAATTTTGCATCATTTTGTCCTAATATTAGTATAGCAACTATTATCTCAATTTCCTTCCACTTTAAGAATAATTTTTAACGGACTACTTTAACAAATGCATGCAACTTTTCCCTTTCACCAAATTTGTTTCCATCAAGTTGTACAAAAAGCGTAAAAGTGATTTACTTCCTGCAAATGAATACATAATATACTGTTTTGCTCTATTAAATAAAATTGTTTCAATCGTCCATCAATGGAGACCTTGTGTATTACGAATTTTCATTCAAATGGGACTGAGCTCTTAACTATTGAACAAAAGGGAGTTGTAGAATCAAGCTTTAGAATTAAACATACCGGTACTTCACATTCATGCGCTACTCCGATTTTTCAGAAGCATTTTTTTTAATAATTAAAAAAAAATATATGTATTTTGGAATAACTAACATAATTATGCAACTTGAGTAACCTGAGATTATCTTTCATGGACATTTTAATGTTCTTTGCGGTTGTTCTGTACCGTCTCCATAGCAAGTAAGCATTGAAGACTGTGGTTTTAAAAATTTTATGATCTCTGTTCTCCATGAAAACATTACAATTAATTTTCTTGGCCATCACTACAAACACAGGGTAACAGAGAAGTTAGGGGAGTATGCCTTTAAGAAACTGCGCTGTTTCATGACAGACATTCAGTTCTTTGCATATGAAGAGTAACACAAATTTTACAACAAAGCTAAAATTGTCTTCTCTTCATTACCATATTTCCTAGTCTTAATGGTTATATAGTATATTTTACCATGAACATATTTCCAGGGAAGGTGTGGCCTAAGCTGGATACAAAAACAAAACAGATCATTACTACAATCAAGGGGTTCAGTATTAATTGCTTTGCTTGATTTGCTTAACTTCATTATCCACAATACATTGCATATATTTATTGTGCATTATGATAATCACCAACTTTTCGTCCAAAATACTTTTGGGATAGCACACAATATTTGATTGCCTCCAGTAATCAGCCATTGAAGTGTGACACATACCTGAAACATAATTACAGTATATTTGTCCTATTACAAACTCATTCTCACTGAACCAAATACAGTAGAACCTCGGTTCACAACCATAATTCATTCTAAAACTCTGGTCGTAAACCGATTTGGTCGTGAACCGAAGCAATTTCCCCCCATAGGATTGTATGTAAATACAATTAATCCGTTCCAGACCATATGAACTGTATGTAAATATATATTTCTTTTAAGCTTTAAAGCACAAATATAGTTAATTAAACCATAGACTAGCGTAATAGTAAACTAAATGAATAACACTGAGAAAACCTTGAACAACAGAGAAAACTAACACTACAATAGTACGCGCTATAGCGCTACCAAACGCTGGCTAAAAGCACTTTTTTTTAATGAGTTTAAGCACAGGGAAAAAATAAACATTTGAAAAATCTGTAATTTAATAAACCACCAAGAAAAATAATATTGCAACAATGCACACTATGAACCAATAGCTGGAAACAGAAGTGAAAACAAAATCAAGCCCAGTGCATTCTTTAACTGTCTTTCTACCTTAATGCGTCCAACTCTCTCTCACACTGCCTGTGTGTCTGTGCGCTGCCTCTGTGCGTGTGTGTGTGTCTGCGCACTGCCTCTGTGTGTGTGTGTCTGGCTCTCTCTCCTGTGCTGTCTGTGTGTGTGCGCACATGCCTCTCTCGCGCTGCCTGTGTGTGTGTGTGTGTGTGTGTGTGTGTGTGCTCTCTCTCTTGCTCGCTCACTCGCTGCACAGGGAGAGACTGAAAATGTACAAACCGAAAGGGAAACTGGCTTGTTATATACGAGTGTGTGGTCGTGAACCGAGGCAAAAGTTTGGCGAACTTTTTGGTCGTAAACCGAGTTGTATGTGTACCGAGGTATTCGTGAACTGAGGTTCCACTGTACTAACCCACTCCCACACCCCCTTCTTTCAATTACAGTGGAACCTCGGTTCACGAACGTCTCAGAACACGTACAAATCGGTTTAAGACCAAAAAGTTCGCCAAACTTTTGCATCCGTTCACGACCACAGACTCAGTATACGAACAAGCCAGTTTCCCTTTAGGTTTGTGTGCGCCGATGATTTCTGCACATGTTCAGTCTCTCCCTATGCATTCCCTGTGCAGTGAGAGAGAGAGAGAGAGAGAGAGAGAGAGAGACAGACAGACAGACAGACAGACAGACAGACAGACAGACAGACACACAGGCACGCGAGAGAGACAAACACACAGGCACGCGAGAGACAGACACAAACACACAGGCACGCGAGAGACAGACACACACACGCGCGAGAGATTGAGAGAGAGAGACGCACACACGCGAGAGAGACACAGACACACACACACACACACACACACACACGAGAGAGAGAGAGAGAGAGAGAGAGAGAGACGGCTGTACGCATAAGGCCGAGAAGGCAGTTAAAGAATGCACCAGGCTTGTTTTTAAAGAGACAGATCAGAGCATTGTTTTAACCTTGTATTTAATGAAGACTTTTTTCTGTTGGATTTTAACCTCCACTTCACTTTTGTTTACAGAGATCGGTTCATAGCATGCATTGTTGCAATGTTACTTTTCTTGTTTTATTAAATTACGGATTTTTTCAAATGTTCATCTTTTTCCCCTGTGCTTAAAACTCATTAAAAAAAGTGTTTTTAGCGAGCGGTTTGTAGCGCTATAGCAGTTATAACAGTTTTCTCTGTTCAAGGTTTTCTCATTGTTATTGAATGTTTTTACATTTAGTTTACTATTACGCTGTGCACTCTATGGCGTAATTAACTATATTTGTGCTTAAAAAAATTTTTAAAAAATATTTACATACAGTTCGTACGGTCTGGAACGGATTAATTGTATCTACATACAATCCTATGGGGGAAATTAGTTTGGTTCACGACCAAATCGGTTTACTACCAGAGTTTTGTAACAAATTATGGTCGTGAACCGAGGTTCCACTGTACTATTAACATTTACTACGGAAAGAACAACAATGGCTTTACTGGGGTGAATTTCTGTAGCACTACAAATATTTAAAGCTAACTTTACTTCTCTGCAGATACAGTGATGCATACACAGCATGACAGTTGCTACTTTCAAATAAATCTTTCCACTACAGGGTCCAAAACATTTTTTTTCCTCCAGCACAGAAAAAATATGATGTCTACACCACATGATAAAATTAGTACAACTACAATCCACCAATCCACTGAAGCCTTACAGGTCCTCATTAAGCTACTTCCTTATACAATGGAAAGAAAATGATAAAATTAGCAAAACAATACAGTTTAAGATATGGCTTTTTCTTTGAAAATCTGCTTTACTAAGGCGAGTATGCCAGTATCTTTTCATGGTTGTAGTTGAGGCTCTATCATTTAAGGAAGCAGCCAGCTGAGGATATCTAAGGTTTCAGTTTCTCAAACCACACACTCAAGTATATATTATTTTGTTCTGTCAGTGAATCTGGGCTTTCTGCTTCTTTCTCTATCCTGGTTAGATTCAGTTTTCCCTCTTCCCTCAGGACAGTAGTGAACACCTTCATAGGAAATAGGAAACAACAGGTTGATGCATTTCTTGAGAGTGTAATTTCCTTTTGACCCTTTTGAACCCAGAATTGAATTTTAGAACATTAGAACAATCTAGACAAGAACAGGTGATTCAGCCCAACAAAACTTACCAGTCCTATCCACTTAATTCTTCCAAAATAACATCAAGTCTACTAGTGAAAGTCCTACTGTTTACCACACTACCTAGTAATTTTTTTTAATGTGTCTATGGTTCTCTGTGTAAAGAAAAAACTCCTAATGTTTGTGCTAAATTGACCCTTAAGTTTCCAACTGTGTCCCTGTGTTCTTGATGAATTCATTTCAAAACAACAGTCTTGATTCACTACCCTAATTCCCTTCATAATTTTAAACACTTTAATCAAGTTTCCTTGATCTTCTTTTGCTCAAACTGAAAAGGCTCAGCTCTTTTAATCTCTCCTCATCATTCATCCACTGTAGCCCTGGAATTAGCTTAGTGACTCTTCTCTGGACTTTTTCTAGCGCTATATGTCCTTTTTGTAGCCTGGAGACCAAAAACTGTTCACAGTACTTGAGATGACGTCTCACCAGTGCATTATAAGGGTTGAGCCTAGCTTCCTTGGAGTTGTACTCTAAACAATCTTCTATATAACCTAACACTCTGTTAAGCTTCTTAATGGCTTCTGAACACTGTCTGGAAGTTTAGTGTTAAGTTTACAACAACTCCTAAATTCTTCTCATAATGGTGTTCTATAAAATTTTCAGACATCCCAATGTGCATTCAAATCTAACATTTTTACGTCCTACATGTAATACTTGAAATTTAATACAAGTAAATGTAATCTGCTAAAAATCTGCCTAAGTTTGTATGCTATCCAAGGTCCTCTGTAATGATTCAACAGAATGGAGATTATCTATCAATCAACCTATTTTGGTATCATCTGCATACTTAACCAGCTTGTTACTTATATTCCTATTCAAATCATGTATATATATTGACAATAGCAGTAGCCCTAGCACTAAACCCTGCGGAAAACCACTCTTAACATCAGCCAGTTCTGTGTTCCTCAAACCATAATCCTCTGCTTCCTGTGTCTGAGCCAACTTTACACCAATCTACAAAGACCCTGAACTGCCACTTCACTTAGTTTAGGAACATAAATACTTTATAACCCAAGGAAAAATAATGCACTTACTTTATTATTATTACATTTATAATGACAGATTTCAGCTATGCTAACACAATCTCTAATAATAAATTAGCATTTAAACATGATGAATTCAATATGAGCTAAGAGAGTTTACTATTAGGGCACAGGAGTAAAAGTGTGGAAAGTGGGGATTCGCAGTTTAATAAGAATAATAAATTATAAAATAAGTCATTTCAAGAAGCTGTAGCCATTTGCAACATTAAAAATACATCAAAGACATTGCTAATCAATTTAATGGTACCTTTATAAAAAGTCTGAATTTCTATCAAAAACGAACATTCCTCATTTATTCCAAACTTTCAAACACTAGCACATGACTATTAGGCTAAACCTGGTTTAAAATATTAAATGGTTCCCACTTTGACACCTTTTCA
Organism: Polypterus senegalus; assembly: GCF_016835505.1. NCBI lineage: Eukaryota > Metazoa > Chordata > Cladistia > Polypteriformes > Polypteridae > Polypterus > Polypterus senegalus. The sequence continues at coordinate 60,946,801 of NC_053159.1, read as the reverse complement.
GTTTGGGAGCTTCTAGATTATTCAGATTTTTTGTTTTGAACCATATATAGTCCTTTAAGGACAAAGTATGCCCAGGACTATTGCAAAAAGTGTGCTATATTTGACTCTTAAAAATAGTATTTAACTCTGATAGATGTTTTGTCTGTAGCACTTTCTCATGAGTGCAACTTCAGCCTCTGGCCTAACACAAACGTTCTATAGTTTCTTATATCGTATAGTCAGATGGTTGATTACTGTATACAAGTGCAATGAGTTGTTGCTGAATTTTTCTATAATATTCATTCTCTAACAGTATACATATTTAATCCAACTTTCTCTGTTTGCACAAAGTCTTTGATCATTTATATGTGCTTTGCTTTTTATTAAATTTTTCCTTGTAACTCTCTATATATGTGAATTTCTACTGTGTGTGGTACTGTTGGATTGGTTGACTTGAATGGCTTTCTGAATTATTCCCCTCTGAAAACTGCTATAAGAAAAATTAAACTGTTCTATTGGTTATTTTTACATACTGCATAACTATTATATTTATGAAAGCAACTATACAAGCTTTTTAATCATAAAGTTTATTATACCTTCTAGAAAAGTGGAGCTTTCCTTAATGTAAGCAGCAAGCTGTTCAAAGATGCCATTGATCTTCTTCTTGGCAGTGACAAAGTGCTTAAGAGGGGAGGCGTTGACCTCGGCCATTAGTCTTTTGTCTTTTTTGCTGACAGATGTGATGTTGGAGCAGGAAAACATCAGAGACATTGCGCTAAAAAAAAGAAAGAAAAAATAAGAAGAAGAATAAATAATACTTGTTTAAAATAGCTACAGAAATAGAAGCATGCATATCAACTGCTTTTTATGCATTAAGCTTCCAGTTCTGGGTAGCTCACTGATGGAGTGAACTTTTGTACAAAAAAGTAAATCTCCTAGTTGGGGAAGCCCGAAATTTCTCTCCATGTGGCATGATACGAAAATAACAATTCAGATTGTTTTCCTAGACACTTGAATGAGATCATGCAAATCCATAAAAAGGAACTGTGAAAAATAATTTTTAACTGAAGTACGAATCCATTAGATACCTAACCAAAAAGATTAAGAGCTGTTATTGAGGTAAAGCTATCACATAATAAATCTACTAGGTACGAATACTTGGGCAAGCAGCTTAAATGGAAGTTTTATTTTAAAATGCATGCTGACAAATATGGTAGAGTAATTGACCTTTATTTTTCCTTCTATACAAACAGAGACTGCAGCTACTCAGGCAAGTATCACTGGTACTCCAGGAAAATAGGCAAGGATTAACGGACAAGTTTAAAGGCTGTGGCATGAAAGGTATTTACACAAACACCTACATAAATTAATGCCTACCTACATAATGTTTAATGAAATCGAGAGAAAAAAAAAAAACAGCAATAAAGATAAATTTTCATGTGCCCTATCACATTTAAGGCAAATGAAGAGAAGAAAAGCAAAGCACATATTAGGCTTGCAGAAATTTAAACATGGCAAAAAGCCTCCAATGTAGGCTTGCCACTAGCAACCAGGAACCATGTGCAAGGAAAAGCCTAGTTCCCATTTTGTTTACATTACCCTTTTTCCCTCCCTCCAAATCTGTGCATGAAGCTTTTCTTTTTCTCTTTTTGTAAACATTTGCTTTGTTAGGACTTACTTTCTGTTGTACTTTACAGTTTTATATACAATTTTGTAACAAGACCAACAAGTGCATTTTGACAAAAGCTTTCAGCTCAGAGTTTAATTTAAACACTCCTTTCATCATATAACATGATCATAGCTTAGCCCTTACCTTTGTAATAGTTTAAATCATTTTTTGTGGGGCATATGTAGTAAGAAAAATTTGATACTTAAACTAGCATTCTAGAGATTGCACATTTCTACCACTTTAGGACAACATGTCAATGCCTGCTCAGTCCTACACAGTGCTCACAATTCTACTCTTAATATAAGTAAATGTGTGCATAAAATCAGCCTAACATATTTGAGCTGGGTTGTACAAAAAGACAACTGACTTGAATTTTGTATTTATACATCAAGATTTTCATTTTAAAGTGCATCTGCTATTACACAATACAGTATGTTTAATATTAAATCTTTGCAAATACAGATCACAGGATAGATGTTTTTATTTAAAGAAATTCAAACAAAAAAATATGAGAAATAAGATAAGACCATTTGGTATTCTGGCTAACCAATTGCTAAATTTTCACAATATCATATCCAGATACTTCTTAAAAAACATTAGTTTTTTTCTGCTTTGTTTATGTGAGCCTGTAGTTTGCTCCACCTTACAACGAATCTGCATAAAGAATGACTTCCTGACTTCAGACTTAAATGTACTTCTATTATAATATCCACAAGTACAGTATATAATTCACTAATTAATGGGAATGATTACTGCTGCATCAACATTATTAATGTGTTTGAAAATTCTGAAGACCTACATTAGATTCAATATTTCCTTCTCAGTTAAAATTTTGCAAGTGCAGAAAAGGGAAAAATGGACAGCATTTGATAAAGGCTCATTGGGCTGATTCCATCATTAAGGTTTTGGCTATGTTTAACCGCTGGATGCCCTTCCTGACACTGACCCTCCCTATTTATACAGGCTTGCAACTGGCACCAAGCTGGGCTAGTTTGGACCACTGGACAACTGTAAAACCAGCAATGATGAATACAGCTGAGACATGGTCAGTAAAGGGGGCACAGGAGAAGAAATTAGAAATGAGAATGTTGAGATGTATGTATGGAGTTACAAAAACAGACAAAATAAGAAATAAAACAATCAGAGTGCAACAAAAGTGACAGATTTTTAAAAAGTACAGGAAAGTACATGAAGTGGTATGGACATGTGATGAAGAGAGATAATGAATATGTTGGGAAAAGATTGATGGGAATGGAAGTACAGGGGAAGAGAAAGATAGGCAGGCCCCAGAGGAGGTGGACTGATAAAGTAAAAGAAGATGTGAAAGAAAAGGGTCTGACAGGAAAGGAGGTGCAGGACCGGGTTGCATGGAGAAGGCTGAGCAGAAATAACATTTTTTAAATTTCTACCCTTTTAGCCTATAATGATGTCCAGAGCCTACTACTGTAGATAAGACACCAAGGATCAGCTGTCTATGAGTAGAACAAACATACTGTAGATGACTCTCTAAAAAGGTAATGAAATAAAAAGTTACTGAGTCCACTTTCCTATTTCCGATCACAACAGTAAGTCTTACCTAACCCATCACAACTTGTGAATCCCCCGTTCATTCGCCATCAGTCTAGTAAGAAGCTCAGAATGGACTACCAAGCTTTATAACACTACTTACCTGCATCCTGTGAGAATCATTAGATTTTATTTTAAGTGTCTCTAGCATTGGATTCCATTTAGTTTTTGTTACTATCCAAAGTACCTGGCGTTTCCCATGTATATTTGTAGAACGAAAAGCAAAGATTTATGTTTGTTTTTTTTTTTTGTTTTTTTAAAATGGCAAACTTGTTATTGCTAACTGTTTCATCTGTCATCCACGATGCCTCTCTATCAATGTCTGTGCTCTTGTGAGTCAAGAATTTCTTCTTTCCAGGTCCCACTGATTTCTAGACTTGCAATAAATCCTTAATGGGTTGTAACCATGAATGCTGCCATGTCTGACTTCTCTTTTAGTTCAAGGTGGACAGCTTGTAGTGCGTAAATTATGAAGAAAAGCCGACAAAGCAGGAGTTTAACAACAACCTTTTGATTCTCCAGTGTGTCCTACTCTTGATCAAGCCTTACCCAACACTCCCCTACAAAAGTGCACAATACTCCATTTTATATTGCAGTAGATAGACGCAGTGTTGCCTGTGTATGTATTGTTAAGCTCTGGTCATTTTGTCTGTTAGTCTGGCTTCAGTCTGCTTGGATGTGCCACTTGCTCTAAGCCAGAAAATATCTAAAGGTGTTTTTTTGTTGTGAATTTTACTGCAGTTTTATTTGGATTATTTTGAGTATGCAATCCAGCACCTTGTATATTAAGGCTAATCAGCATCAGATTTGGAGATAAGAACAACACTGCAAACCACAACATCTTCATGAAACAGAATGAGTAGTGCCTTTGCCTAAGATAGCTGATCATCTTTACTATTTTGATAGATGCAGTTAAAATATTTGAAGATAAAGTAAGCAGATCCCATCACCCTCTTTCTAAGGTTTAATAGCAGGCATGCCTTGTGACATCTTCCAACAGGACAATGTCCTACCATACACATGGCTTCCATATCATAAGAGTACCTTACCTGCATTTGTATTGTTCCCTGGTTCAATTTTCACCTGCATCTATTCTGTGTATAGTGTATATGGTGCATTCTGTGACACTAACTAAAAGTCTGTTCTACATCTCTAAATATCACTTCCCCTATAGAGGAACAATTGCACAATGTTTGGTTGAAAGTTCTACTGAGTATTATTTAGCATTTCTATGACCAAGTGCAACAACTTATAGAGAATGTACTTGTATCATAATAAAACCATTAAGTGTTTTATCCAAATAAAAATGATCACCTCAATTCAAACTCTCAAATGTTGTCAAAGAGGTATATCTGCTGGTTAACTTACAATGTTAAATTAGTAACTGATGATGGGTATGGTGTGTATTCAACAGTGCCCTGCAATTAGACTGGTGATCTGTTTAGTATTACTTATTGCCAGGTGCCGAATAAAGACACCAGCTCCCTGCAACCCAGAGCCATAGGCAAGTTAGAATATGGATGGAGAGAAGTTGATGTTAAGCTTAACATTTGCATTTCCAAGATCTAAAATCAATAATTGCTTTTAATTACGATGCTACTAAAGTTTTGCATTATAAAATACAAAGCCTGATATGGACTACACCCTGACTAACCAATGAAAGAACAGTTTATTAATGGAAACCAAGATATGAAAAAGTACTGCATCAATATTTTTTCATTACTGCCTTAAGTCACTATATTTGCAAAAACAAAAAATTACTTGAATGCCCTAGAAAGAAACAAATCTCTCTCTTGTGATAAGTGTAGCTGTCTACCCACATGCAACACGAGCCAACCTGGACCAATAAATTTTTCCTTTGCTCTAGTTTTGGAATATATTTTTGACTCTTTGGAATATACAGTGGCTTGCAAAAGTATTCAGCCCCCTTGAACTTTTCCACATTTTGTCACATTACAGCCACAAACATGAATCAATTTTATTGGAATTCCACATGAAAGACCAATGCAAAGTGGTGTACACGTGAGAAGGGGAACGAAAATCATACATGATTCCAAACATTTTTTACAAATAAATAACTGAAAAGTGGGGTGTGCGTAATTATTCAGCCCCCTGAGTCAATACTTTGTAGAACCACCTTTTGCTGCAATTACAGCTGCCAGTCTTTTAGGGTATGTCTCTACCAGCTTTGCAAATCTAGAGACTGAAATCCTTGCCCATTCTTCTTTGCAAAACAGCTCCAGCTCAGTCAGATTAGATGGATAGCGTTTGTGAACAGCAGTTTTCAGATCTTGCCACAGATTCTCGATTGGATTTAGATCTGGACTTTAACTGGGCCATTCTAACAAATGGATATGTTTTGTTTTAAACCATTCCATTGTTGCCCTTGCTTTATGTTTAGGGTCGTTGTCCTGCTGGAAGGTGAACCTCCGCCCCAGTCTCAAGTCTTTTGCAGACTCCAAGAGGTTTTCTTCCAAGATTGCCCTGTATTTGGCTCCATCCATCTTCCCATCAACTCTGACCAGCTTCCCTGTCCCTGCTGAAGAGAAGCACCCCCAGAGCAGGATGCTGCCACCACCATATTTGACAGTGGGGATGGTGTGTTCAGAGTGATGTGCAGTGTTAGTTTTCCGCCACACATAGCGTTTTGCATTTTGGCCAAAAAGTTCCATTTTGGTCTCATCTGAACAGAGCACCTTCTTCCACATGTTTGCTGTGTCCCCCACATGGCTTGTGGCAAACTGCAAACGGGACTTCTTATGGTTTTCTGTTAACAATGGCTTTCTTCTTGCCATTTTTCCATAAAGGCCAACTTTGTGCAGTGCACGACTAATAGTTGTCCTATGGACAGATTCCCCCACCTGAGCTGTAGATCTCTGCAGCTCGTCCAGAGTCACCATTTCTGATCAGCGCTCTCCTTGTTCGGCCTGTGAGTTTAGGTGGAAGGCCTTATCTTGGTAGGTTTACAGTTGTGCCATACGCCTTCCATTTCTGAAGGATCGCTTGAACAGTGCTCCGTGGGATGTTCAAGGCTTTGGAAATCTTTTTGTAGCCTAAGCCTGCTTTAAATTTCTCAATAACTTTATCCCTGACCTGTCTGGTGTGTTCTTTGGACTTCATGGTGTTGTTGCTCCCAATATTCTCTTAGACAACCTCTGAGGCCGTCACAGAGCAGTTGTATTTGTACTGACATTAGATTACACACAGGTGCACTCTATTTAGTCATTAGCACTCATCAGGCAATGTCTATGGGCAACTGACTGCACTCAGACCAAAGGGGGCTGAATAATTACGCACACCCCACTTTGCAGTTATTTATTTGTAAAAAATGTTTGGAATCATGTATGATTTTCGTTCCACATCTCAAGTGTACACCACTTTGTATTGGTCTTTCACGTGGAATTCCAATGAAATTGATTCATGTTTGTGGCTGTAATGTGACAAAATGTGCAAAAGTCGAATACTTTTGCAAGCCACTGTATTATTTATATATATATCAGGGCTCTAGACTAACTTTTTGCACTGGTTGCACTGGTGCGCCTAACTTTTTTTCTTAGGTGCACCAGCACAAAAGTTAGGTGCACCCAAATTTTCAACCGCATCACATTTAACACCACAGTTTCACAAGTTCACTTTATTTATTTGTTTTGGTTTTTTTAATCGCTGTCCATATAGGCAATATTGACTTGTAAATGATTAACTAACAATCTGGTCAATATAAAGTTCTTTATTTGAAGGCAAGCACAATTCTACAAGAAAGGTAACTTACTAAAAAAGTGTTGGTGCTTAAAGTGCTTTACTGAGCTGAAATTTAAACTTAAAAAATCTCAAGATAAATTAACTAAAAAGAAAATCTAAATTAAGTGTTTTAAGGGCTTCAAACTGAACATCTCATGCCTCAATGTCTTATGGACTATCCTCCATTGCAGTCACATGCCCCTCGGATGGCCAACTCCTGTAGTTTGGCCTTCTTGATCTTTGGCCTTGACTAAACCAGCTGGCCACACTCTCTCTAGCATCAAAATCTTCCAGACTTGGGCATGAGCATGCTCGACCTCAATGTGTCCAATAAGTATATTCACCGGTCTTCCTCTCCAAGATACGACCGTGCACAATGACGCATTCCTTTGTGGCGATATCTGTGTCTCCGTCGATCAGGAATGCCATGTATGCACTGTTCGCAATTTGCACAGACGTCTTTTTTTTCAATGTATCTGCGATGACTCCTATAAATTGGGCGCACGCAACATCATTGCTGTACGTCGGGTTTATGTTCAAGCCATTTTTCTTCATAAGAATTATTTCGGACTTGAATTTAGTGAAGGGAAGTTCTTGTTTTGCAATATTGTAGGCAACGTTAAACTTAATTATCATCTCGGCCTCGTCTGATGATCTGTTTGCTGCTGCCTGCCGCTGAAAGGCAGCGGGGAGAGGGGACACTTGAGCAGTGCATTTAGCATGGCATGTAATGTGTTTTATAGATGCATTGTGCTTTTTCTGCGTTTCAATTCTAAATGTATTAGAACCAGTCACAAATGCACTACTGCCGGCCATGGTCTTCCCACACTGTTTACAGTAAATACAGTGGATTATATTATCGGCTTTACTGTATCTTAGCCAGGGAAACTGGTCAAGCCACTCTTTTCGAAATGTATACACTTTACCCCTTTTAATTTCAGTGGGCTCGGACTCGATCGTATGTGGCTCATTATCTAATGCCGCCTCCAGACTAGGGCTTGCTATAACTTGGGAGGTTGATGGCTCCGTGTCAGAGCATTGGTTATGATTTTCGGACAGATCAGGCCCTAACTTAACATTCTTAACGAAAAAGCTGTCAATCGTTCTTTTCATCTTCTCTCATAATCCACGGCTACATCCACTGTTTACCTGATGGGCTACTCACTTCTCTCAGTCTGACTGCATCACATGCATTTTCAAACGTACACACACGTACAGGAATATCTGGACCACGGCCAATAAGAGGGGGGGCGGGATCCGCCCTTCACTATCTCTGATTGGTTTAGACCACGATATGGGCCTAATGTGTGTCTGTTGTTGAACAACAGGGAGACTTTAAGAGTCACAGAGTTTCGTTTTTCCCCTCGAGCGGCTGGTGCACGGTGCACCATTGAGAATTAGTCGCGCGCACCAAATTGGTCACACTCTAGAGCCCTGTATATATATATATATATATATTATATATACAGTAATCCCTCCTTGATCGCGGGGGTTGCGTTCCAGAACCCCCGCGATAAGTGAAAATCCATGAAGTAGAAAACATATGTTTGTATGGTTATTTTTTATAAATTTTAAGCCCTTAGAAACTCTCCCACACTGTTTATAAATATTCTCCACACAGTTATACAGTAAACCCTCGTTTATCGCGGTTAATCCGCTCCAGACAGATAAATGAATTTCCACGAAGTAGGATTCTTTATTTATAAATCTAATATTTTCGCAGTTAGAGCATAGAAAACCTGTTTACGACCTTCTAAATACGTTTTTTAACATTATTAGAGCCCTCTAGACATGAAATACAGCAACAACCTTTAGTCAAAGGTTTAAACTGTGCTCCATGACAAGGCAGAGATGACAGTTCTTTCTCACAATTAAAAGAATGCAAACATATCTTCCTCTTCAAAGGAATGTGTGTCAGGAGCAGAGAATGTCAGAGAGAGTAAAGTAAACAAGCAAAAATCAATAGGGCTGTTGGGCTTTTAAGTATGGGAAGCACCGCGATAAAGCGGCAGCAATGAAGGGATCATTGTGAAGGTAGTCTTTCAGCATTTTTTTAGGGGTGCATCTGTATCTTCTAAGCAAACAGCCACTGTGCAAACGGCCCCTCTGCTCACATCCCCTCCGTCAGGAGCAGAGAATGTTAGAGAGAGTGAGAGAGACAGAGAAAAGCAAACAATCAAAAATCAATACGGGCTGTTAGAGCTTTGAAGTGTGCAAAGCACTGTGCAGGAAGCATATCGTATATCATTGAGGAGTTTTATTTAATACGCAATATGTGCTCTGATTGGGTAGCTTCTCAGCCATCCGCCAATAGCGTCCCTTGTATGAAATCAACTGGGCAAAGAAACTGAGGAAGCATGTACCATAAATTAAAAGAGCCATTGTCCGCAGAAATCCACAAACCAGCAAAAAATCCATGATATATATTTAGATATGCTTACATTTAAAATCTGCGATGGAGTGAAGCTGCGAAAGTCGAAGTGCAATATAGCGAGGGATCACTGTGTGTGTGTATATATATATATATATATATATATATATATATATATATATATATAAAATATATATATATTTTTTTTTAAGTTTTCAGGAAAGGTGAAGCAATTCTTCTAAGTGTAGCAACTATTTTCTCTATTACTTTGCCTGAAGATAACATGTACTGCTTATTCTGCCTAAAGTGTCACATTACTAATATAAATTATATCCATGGTTTCTTGTGTTTTTGTAAACAGATACATTGTGCAGTTTAGGTAATTCCAGAACTTTTGAGGAGACAGAAGCAGATACTCTTTACAATCAACTGATACGTTAATTTCTCACATTTCAGTTGCTTTTCCGTCATTTGTTTTAATTGGCTGACAGCCTGGTGAAAACACACAAAAATACAAAGTCTGAAGTCACCTGATATTATACACTTTGTTTTAAACATTTCGTTTAAAAAAGTTAATTATCTTTACATTTCAAAAGGCATCTTGGTACTATAAAGGCATTTGATCAAATTGGCAAAGTATGTATGTTATTAAACTTGTATTGTTTGTAGCTATTCCCTTATATTTCACACTGCTTGTTTAATAGTTACTAATTTTTAAAATTACTGTTAAAGTAAATTAAAATAAAATGTAGTTTTACAAAAACATGTTAAAACTATCATACTAATTCCAATACAAATTAACATTAATTTTCCAATAGCAAACTAATACTCCACAGATATTCCAAACATTTCGTATTTTTGTAGTTATCTAACTAACTAAACAATTTTCTAATCTAAAAATATCCAAACCTATAAATTACTCAGCTGACAAAAATCAAACAATGCTTAAAGATATCCCTTCCTCTTTGATTTGCAATCATCAACATTAATATATATTACATAAAAATAAAAAGTTTTATTATGCACACCATTAACCATGCAGCAAAACTATAGAATCAGAAGACAAAAAGTTCAACCTATTCATACCCGTCTGGGGATGACTCAGAAATAAAAATGTACAACGTGCAAGAATTTCCAATTATCTCTGTGTTAATAATTCTCCTTATTCTATGTTTAAAATGAATGTACATGTGAAATTTCTTCTCTGTGTGATGAATGATAAATATCTTACCTGGCTGGCTTTCTTTTAAGATGAGAATGAAGTACGTAAAAGCTGCTTGTTTGACTTCAGCTAGGTTGGGATTTTCCTTCATCCGTGAAAGAGTCCAATGTATTTTTTTCTGTGTGAGGTTTATTTATTTTTTTTAATTCAGATGCCTGAGCTGTTAGACACAAGGTGCATTAGGTATTTCTGTACTTCCTTCCTTGAGCTTCAAAACACTTTGTAGATTGTTATCAGTGCAAGACATCTTTATACTACACATAAGCAAAGCAAAATAAAGACAAACGTCTTTACATTAACAGTTTATGCAAACTTCAAAGTTAACTCAAATAGTGCAGGATGAAATAAGAGAAGTAACAATACAAAAGTACCATCTACATCACATTTGGTAAGGAACTGTACCATACATAAAGTGTGGTTCACACACCATTTTTCATTCACATGAAAAAAGCTCATGTGAAAAAATATTAAACAACAAGCACTGGATCACATTCATATTTCTTAATCCATTAGTTAAAACACCAGATAAAGCTCTTTTTCAAATTGTTCTTTTATGTTTTTTCAATGAATCGCGAAAAAGTAAAATACTGCATTTTCCATTAAATTTTGTTCTTGAAATCAACATTCCACCTTTCTACAGCTGTAATGCGGCATTCTTTCAGCATGTCATAAACCTTCACTAAGCACAGCTCAGCTTGTGTACACACAGTGCTCCTCTCTCTGCTGCTTCTTTTCAAGGACATTACAGGGAAGGACATGCGTCCTTCTACTTTGCCTATGGCGGCAACCTTTCACCCATATTCAAGAAGGCAGGAACATGCAACAGAAGCACCCTCCTATTAAGGTGTAGCCATTTAAAGATGGTAATTTGACACTACTGGTAGAAATAAGTACTGCACAGACCTGACAGCTCTGTTTCTTTCTTCAATCCAGCACAGATTTCTTTCTCAGCATTTTTTGTGTTCATCTTTCCTTCAATAGTTCACAGAACTGAAATTTAACTATTTTCAGCAACATGTGTCTGCCATCACAATTCCTGAATTTCGTGCTGATTTATGGTGCTGCTTCATAGTATGTGAACCACAAAATATATTTCTAGAAAATAACACATTTCTACCATTAAATCATGGTAAAAACACTTCATGAGAAAAAGAACGGCCTCTTTTATAGTAAATGTATAAGAGTCCAAAGAATTTTTTAGGTAGTGCTCTAGTTGGTTTTTAGTGACACCGAAGAGTGACACTGTGAATAACAAAGGGACTCTGACTGCTGACACCTTGATACCAAAGGTGTTCACATTGCAGAAGAAAACTGTTCAACATATCAATACTCATACAGACCATAATATTTTCAGAACAAAGTGATGGGATTAATAAAGCAAGAACTGAACTTTCTAATTACAATTAGCAACGATGATACATGTGGATTAAAGCAGGTAAAGCAGTTGAAAAAAGTGAACAATTTGCCAGCTGTTAACCATAGGGATTTGGGGATGGTGCAGTAGCCGGTGGAAAACAAAATATTGTGCAGTTGAAGGGACGAGGGTATATAACTAAACAGCAAAACAAGCTGAACCTAATGTCTTATGATGTCATTTAACAATTTCAAGCTAAACTAAGGTTGAATATTTTGGCACGACATTGCTCATTACTTTCCTTAAAATCAAATATGAAATACTTTTAATGGCCTACATTTTCAGTTCTTCAATAGGGAGGATTTCACACATGTATTGCATGCTAGGAGACCTTGGGATATTTCATTTATCTACTTTTTTATCACTTTAATCCATCACAGGCTAACTGGAAGTTAATTTTCACACAATTAGCACTGGGCGGGATACCAGTATACTGCATGACAGGCCAATTTCTAAACAACAAACTAAGCTAACCTGCAAATCACTCAAATGTGGAAAGAAATCAATTAGTTCTTGAGAAAACCCGCATCAACCCGGGGAGACAGTCAAACTCCAAACAGCATCAAAGAAAAAGACTAAGAAATTGTACACTTTAAAGATGCTTTGCAAACACCAGTGATGCTATAATAAGCGACTACTCCGGCACTTTATGGTTTTTGTAATCCAGTCCAGTTTCTATTGAGATATGGTTGTCACTTTTTCATGTATTGTATTTCCAGACATGAGTTTTACTTTTAAAATTACCTCCAATTTAAAAGAAACTGTGTAATGCTATTCAAATAAACAATGCAAATACATCATACAATTATTATCATATAATGAGGGTAAATTTTATCTCAAATATATTAACCAATAATGACCTAGATTTCCAAATACTCTCCAGTAATTTCTATGATTTACAAATTAAAGATTACATTTTCATTAAAACCTATGATGTGAAAGGTGCGATTGTAAGACTTAAGTAATATATCAAATTTTCACAACTAAGCAGTGTAACAAGCTAAATCAAGTATAACACATGGGTGCATAGTGTACTTTTTGACACCACTCCTTATAACCTTCAAATAGCAATTAATATTGTAATGAACAGCCTTCGGATCGTTCATTTGCCCCTCCTTAAAACAATGAAAGGGCAAAAAAGCTCTCGTATAATTGCTACTATATAAGTGAGGTATCTTATTGCTTCGCACTCACCCCATTTTACTGGGCACCGTAAATCGATATGCAAAAATACAGTTGCACTTTTTGGGTACCTGTACGTTTGCCTTCCCGTTTTCCAACCTGTTACTGCCTTTCAGTTCCTGTTTCGTTTCCTCATCAGTAATGTGCTGCAATGTTGCGGATCATTAGCCTCACTAACCTTCCTTTGCCCTGCCTTTCCAATATAATCCGTATTTTTATGAGCTCAGTGGTTCTTCTGCCTCTTAAAGATTGTTTGTTTTTTTTTTACTAACTGACGGAATCACATGCTTCAAATATGAACTGTGAGAACTGTACTGCCTAGCTTATAACAAAACACAAACTGCAAATCCTTACTTTAACGGTAAGTTATTTATAGCCCATAAACCACTTTCGCGCTCAGCCCCAAGATGTGAGGACTTGACGGTCACAGACGTCACGGGCACTGCTTCGCTCGGCCACTGATACTGCTAAACACCCAGACTGCCGTGCATCTCCATCCACCCCATACCTTGCAGACGGAGCCTTGCTTCAGATGGACGGCATCCTGCACACCTGACACCCCCGTCTGTTATTTCGTTGTTGCCAAGGTCAAAATGTGAAGCAAATGGTGGTTATATTATTGCTGGTTTCTCTTTCACAACATGCGTCACCACAGCGCTTCGCTGATCTTCTTTCGCTTTAGTCGCTTCACTTGTTTCAGTCACTTCACGTGTTTCACTTGCTTCTGTTACAAGATACTAGTAAGACAAAATGTTCCAGTTTATATTGTATTTAGAATTTGAATTTTGGTTGACATCCTTTGCTTATATTTTTTATTAATTTTAATTACAAAATTACCCTTAGCGTTCTTTGGAGGCCGGTATGAATGACGTCATATAGAAGCGGACACCTAACTAGGAAGTGACGCGAACAGAGTGCGTCTCCTTAACGAGAACCGTGCGTGCACGGTCACGTTTTGGACAGAGGGAGGTTTATTTGTATGTCACACTTTATCTCCTTGTCACGTCCACAGTAGTTCATAGGTGACTGAGTTGAAGGGAAAGTGAGATTTACTCAGTGTTGAAATGGTGAACCATTCCTGAGTTGAAGGGAAAGTGAGATTTACTCAGTGTTGAAATGGTGAACCATTCAGTACTTGGCTTCTGCTATGCATACCATGCTTACGGGATAGGCTTGTTAGGTTTATACTGAAGAAAAAAAAAAACAGACGGATGGTACATTATGTATAATCCTTTAATTATGTATAATGCTTTATTTTGCTTTTACCATTATCCATGGCGACTTACAAAGCAAATTATATATACGACAAGCAAGCATCAAATGCTATAGAGAATAGGATAAAAAAGCGAGCACACTGGAGAACTAAATAATCATACCTACAACTAGACCGGGGTGTCGAAATCCGGTCGTGTAGGGCCGCATTGGCTGCAGGTTTTCATTCTAACCATCTTCTTAATTAGTGATCAGTTTTTGCTGCTAATTGACTCGTTTTGCCCTAATTTCATTTAATGTGACTCAGGTCCCTTTGCTGTTTCTTTTTCCTTAATTAGCAGCTAAACAATAATGAGACACAAAACAAGCCACCATATGACCAGCTAACCTGAAAAATACCTGAAAATAAAGAAAGGTGAAGGGCGCAGTGAGGGTGATCTCCGAGGTCACCAAAACATTTTATCGGTGTTAGAAAAAACAGAAAATCAACATTTTGGAAATGTCTGCTGTGGCAGAATGAACAGCAACAAGCCATGTTATTAAATAACAAGTTTAATTAACAGCAGTAATCAGTTTCTAATTAAAGTGGTTGCAATGAAATTGGGTGGAGTTTAAAGCCCCAATTTAGCTGGTCATCTTTTGGCTTGTTTCACGTCTTTCTGTTTGGCTGCCATTTAATGAAGAAAAGAATCAATTCAGAAAACTGAATCCTTAAAAACAGGGCCATTAAAATGAAGGGAAAGGAAGTTAATTAGCAGTGAAAACTGGGTACTGATTAGGAAAAAAGGGTAAGAATGCAAACCTGCAGCCCTCCAGGCCTGGTGTTCGACACCCCTGAATTAGACTAAGACAAAAATCTGTATACTTTATGGTGACCTGGAAGTGCAATGCGCAAAAACAAAATAAATCATGCAAAGACAAATCGGGAAACAAAAATATGAATACACAAAAGCAAATTAAGTACACAAAAACAAACGAGAAAACCCAAAAACCAAATCAGAAACAACAAATGCAAATGGTGCAGCAAACTGAGAAGCATGAAAACAAAAAGAGCATCGTATTACCCAAATGAAAACAGAAAAACATTGTGAAAGCTAAACTCATATCAAAGGTTTTCAATTAGTGGTGTGGTGGAAGAGAGGACACTGAAAGGTAAAAGGGATCTATTATCTTTTTCAGGTATTTTTATATACTGTACTTTGGCAGAAATTATAACATCTGCATAACTTCTAGCATTCTCTACAGAGTCGTGTTTAAAGTGTTACAAACATATTTCAGTATTTTTAATTGGTAGTTAAGCTATAACTTAATACCGACACAACAGCACTCCGCATTGAAAAACATTTGATATTGGCTCTTTTTATTTCATTAGTATACACGCTGCTGACATGTATTATTTAACCTGTTTATAGTGTTTGAATAATAAGCTCTAGTATGTGCCGTCAGGGTAGGCAGGTGAGGGTCATCATAAAAAGTAAAAAAAAACTAATAATGGTAACATAAATGTGTCTACTGGTTTGTGCTATATTTTTATGTATTATTCTAATAATTGTGATTAATTTTATAGTCAAAATCGTTCCCTTTTCAAATACTGCGGAGTAACGCGAGGTGCGGCAGGACGAGCGGAGCCTCCTCTTGGATGGGGCTATCCCTCACACATTAGGTTGATGCATGCAGTTGACGCATGCCTGTTGACTTCTCTCTAGGTTGCCAATATAATGTTTGCAGACACGTTTATTTATACACCTTGATTTTCCACAGTCTGGCCAATATCTTTAATGAATGATTGTGACATATTTAGCGTTGCTGATTGGACATAAAACCGCAGTGAAAAGGCACAGGAAAAGACAGACAGTACCGTACCGCCTGTGAGCCGAACAGGTACTTGTTGCCGCTGTTCTTTTACGTAGAGGCTCTAGGCGCCAATTAAATTAGCGATTTCAGAAAGTCAACTGCGGTCCGTTTATTTTTTGTTCCGACTGACTGCCAAAATGGAAGATTAAGGTTTTTAAAACTAGAGGAAAATAAGGAGGACTTTTACAAGAAAGTGAGGGAGATTTTCGTGAAGAATGATAGGCCCATGGACTTCATTTACAAATAAAGGTAAGACCATAAACTTTTTTCAGTTTAATAAAAAATGGGGACAGACTAAGAAAAAAAATCTAATATTTAAAACCTAAATTTTTAGTTTTAAGTTTTAAAATTGATTAAAGCGTCAGAATCCAAAGCTTTTAAAAGCAACTAAATATTTCGATTAAGGTTAAAATTGAAATCCGTTTCTTTTGTACACCACTGAATTCTTTCATTTGTATTGAATGAGTATGAATTGTGGAATTGCAACGGCAAATTTAGAACACATGGAGAGTGCATAGCAAATGGCTCTCGCCGCTATAAATGTAACGTTCTTTCTTAGGTGAAAATGTGCCTTACGTGTGTGTATATATAAGTGTATAAATAATTTTGATGAGATATGAAACATACCCAGTGGTCAATGTGAATGCTGCCAATTGAATAGTGAATAAGCTACTCTTTTGAGTTCATATATTTGTAAATCTGGCTCTGAAGGAGTCTCACCAGCCATGAAGTTCACCTCACCTCACTTCACTTCCCTGAATAACTTGATTTCCTAGTATTATTAACGTTTTACGTCGGCAACTTTGTAGTATTGGGGCGTACCTAAAATGTATTGTAACTACTCGGAAGTGAAAGAGAGACAAGGGGAAATGGAATCAGCCCAATGGATGTGGCCCTTAAAAAGTACCGTTAATTTCTACAGCTCACACACGACAGCCGGCTCTTTCTCACTTCGCTCACCCAGGCTCAGATGCACATTCGGACCTGTGGCACTATAGTATTATCATTGCTGTGCATTATTTGTGGATGAAATAGAAAACTACTTCACTTTGTGGAGTTTTCCAGTACAATTTCTTGCAATAGCACTTTTGATCGTGTCGGTGATTTAGGTGCTTTGCTTTATACGTCATATTTCACTTTCAGTATTTCATATTACCATTTTTAGATAGTGAGTATGAAAAGAGTTGGACATTACTTCAGTGTATGGCAATTTTATGTTAAATGCCAACGTTGTTCATGTTTGTCTTCATGTTTTAGTCTAGTCACTCTTTTAAATGCCACCACAAATGCCGACAAAACCAGAGTTTAAAAATAAAAGAAAAAGAGAAGTGAGGAAGCTGACAGTGACGCTGAATGTCTTTCTTTTTAGCTACAGGAGATCCATTTGAAGTATTACACACACACATTTGTCAGTGCTGTTTTGACTGTTAGAAAACCATAACGAAATGCTCAGAGTATTACGGCAAGAAAATATTCCCCAGAGTGTTGTGGGACACGCATAGGCAACCAAAAGCTATCTGTGACACATGTGACAATTGATTTTTAACATGATTTGTTAGTAGGCTGATTTTAGACCAAACTATTTTATCTTATACGAGGCATCAAATTGGTTCTACAGTGCTTGCAGTAGACATGTCAGATTTCTACAGGATACAAACCAATTTATTGGTGAAATGCCAGTCGGTTCTGCAACTTCTTTGGCCGAGAGTGCTCGACGTTATTCAAACGTTATCTTTTCTGCTAAAGTATATAAAAATATCTTTTACCTTTCAACATTCATGCTTCTACCACATCACTCGTTGAAAAGCTGGAATTGAATCATGATATACTTTTAGCTCTCACTGTTTTTCTGCTTCGATTTAGTTTATGCGCTGCTCTTTTTGTTTTCATGCTTCTCGTTTTGTTTGCATTTGTTTCCGATTTGTTTTTGCGTGTTGTGACCACAAGAGGGCGACAGAAAGCCCCAAACCACAGATAAAGCAATGCACCCACGTTAATAGAATAAAATAAAGAATATTAATTCCTCAATGCACCTTCGTAGACCTTCTCCTCATAATGTGCCACAATTATACAATAAATCACCAATTCTTCCTCATTCTCTCCTGCGCTGAGTGTTGCCCACTGCCTCTCTACTCAAAATCGTCAATGTATGAATGTGGACTTCCTTTTATGGCAGACCTGGGAATACTTCCAGTGCCATTCTGTCTCCTCTAGGAAGCTCTTCCAAGCCATAGACAATGTAGGGTGGTCCTCCCTAGGCAGCGCATTCTACCGATCCCAAGGAACTCCTACAGGGCTGTACTTCCAGACTGCCATTTCCCTAGCATCCTTGCAGGTGTCCCGACTTGGTTCTCATACAGGAACCACCATAGACAGAATTACTAGACGCCGCATGACTAGCAGCATCGTACGTCAATGTCGCCGCCATATTGCGAGTGGCACTGCTGTGGAGTGAAGTAATGAATAAAGATGTATCACGCATGTGCAGCTTAGGATTGTACAAACCGCTGTACGCTCCAAAACCAGATCCCAGGGGATTACATTTCATAGGTAAGGCTGAACAATTGTTTTGGTTATATTTGGCCATTAGAAAAGCCCGTTTTATAATCTTTAGCTAAGGCAGGCTAAGCTAGCAAAGTTATGCATTTATGTGCTCAAGTGAGCCTCCAAACGACGTTTTGGCTAAACGTATTTAGTCACTATGTAGATTGTTGTTAGCTGTTAACATTTCTGAAATTTTGAAGGTTTCCCAAAGAAATCCACCTCAGGAAGCAGTGGAGGTAGCCCTTAGACGGGATTTTGAGAAAGCTGTCCTGTGATGTGTGCCGTGCTAGTTTGGTAACAGATGCTCAACCGGCATTATATGATCAAAGCTACCACTTGCTCACATTAAAAAACAAAGGAGGTCTGATGATTCCTTCTGAGGGTACAGTCAAGGTGGTTAAAGTAGCTGAGCGTGTTATCCAACAGTCGACATTAGGGCAAGCTGTCAGTGTATCTTTGATCGATCAGTTTGTTCGAGCTGAGATTGGTTCAGATGATTTGTTTTTTCTCAAGGAGCACATTGAGGAAACACAGTTTGAAATTGACAACCATCATTTTATACTCATGTCTTTAGTTGTATCTGTCTTCCACAAACTAAGGTTGCACCATATTGCCAGACTGAATACTCTCAAATTACAGAGTGGCAACACACGAAAAAAGCTATGTAAGACAGTTCTGTTTCAAGGATTTTAGATCCCATCCTGTATATATTTAAGTAACCACATTGTGTGTGTGAGAGAGAGATTGAGAGAGGAATGAGTGAAATGTTTTCAGAAATTAAGCCAATTTGTATACAATAAAATTGTTTATTTTTGTCATTGAGTGTATCATTTCACTGTTAAAAGAAAGACCAGACTGCCTGTTGCAGTCCTACTATTTTGACTTTCAGACATTGGTCAAGTTTTCGTCTCAATAATAATAATAATAATAATAATACATTTTATTTAATAGGCGCCTTTCTTAGCACTCAAGGTCACCTTACAATAAAATTAAACAACAATAGTAAAATTAAAACAAGAGAATGATAAATGAAAAAGAAATAATTAGCCAACAAACATAGATAACTGGCAGTAACAGTGCAAAATTCACAATTGGTATGCCAATTTGAAAAGATAAGTTTTGAGGGTACTTTTAAAATGTGTTATTGAATCGAGCTGACGAATATGAGAGGAAAGAGAATTCCAGAGTTGAGGCACACTACAAGACGACACTTGAGCTCCCAGAGCACTGAGTCAGACGTGTGGTACAGTAAGTAGATCTGCAGATGAGGATCTGAGTGAGCGAGAGGGAGTGTCAGTCTGGAGGAGATCAGTGAGGTGGGCGGGGAGCTTTAAATGTTAAGAGCGGTATTTTGTATTGTATTCTGTAGTTAACAGGGAGCCAGTGAAGTTGAGAGAGAATAAGTGTAACATGTTCAGTGGATTTAGAACAGGTTATTATCCTGGCAGCAGAACTTTGAAGAAGTTGTAAGTGATGGATAAGTTTTTGTGGGATGCCAGATAGAATAGCATTACAGTAATCTATACGTGAGGTGTCTAGGGCATTAACCGATACTTCGGTACTGTGTTGTGTAAGAACAGGACGAAGTCTAGAAATGTTTCGGAGATGGAAGAAGGCATTCTGAAAAATGTTACTTATATGGGAGGAATTATTTAATAATAATATAATAATTTAATTATTATTATTTAATAATTGACATTATTAGTGTATAAATGGATATAAATAATTGCATTTAAACGATTCACCAAAATCTGTTGTATGTAAATGATACTGTTTTAAATGTCATTATTTTTTCATCAGAAAACCTGGTTTCCACATCTACCTGTATTAGTTTAAATGGCACTTTTGCCACTCACAATATAGCAGACACGCTGATGTATCGTGTTGACTGGGCAACACAGTGAATGCGGCGTCTATCTATATATATGTCTATGAGTACCACTGCCACCTAGCGTATGGGGAATGGAACCACTCCCAAGTTCCGGCTTCCACTGGTCTATCAACTATACCGGCTGGGAACAAAGTCATCCCTTTGTCTAGCCAGCCAATCCCTCTGTTGTTCCTCTTGGGCCTCCTGTCCAGGTAATAACCCATGCCCTTCCCTGGCCGGGATGCCCGTTCTCCTACAGTATTCAGTTTGTTTTTGAGTTTTTCAATTTTTTTTTGCATATTCAATTTGTTTTTGTGGTTTTTGATTTGTTTTTCCCATTTTTTCATTTGTTTTTGCGTTTTCTCATTTGTTTTTACATATTCAATTTGTTTATGCATATTCATTTTGTTTTTGTGTTTTCTGATTTGTGTTTCTGTTTCCAAATTGTTTTTGTGTTTTCTGATTTGTTTTTGCATAATTTAATTTCTTTTTGCACATTGCCCTTCAGGGCCACTGTAAAAATTGTTATCCTTTAGAAGAAAAACTAAGCAGTTCCAGATTTTTTACTGAATAGGTGTACTTTCAAAAAAGACCTTAAACACTGGTAATATTATGAGGGCAGCTCCTGTGCACAACTGTCCTTGAGTCACCCCACAGATTTTCAGTTGCATTAACATCAGGGCTCTGGCTGGGCCATTCCAGAACATTGATTATCCTTTGAAGCAATTGCTTTGCTGATTTTAATGTATGCTTTGGGCCTTTGTCATGCTGAAAGTTCCTCTTCAATTTCCTAGAAGATTCTTGAAGGTTTTCATGATTCCATCCACCTTGACAAACACCCCAGTTCCCACTGAAGAAAAGCAGCCACAAAGGATGATGCAGCCTCCACCATGCTTCACTTATGGGTATGATGTTCTTTTAATGATGTGCTGTTATTTTTGTGCCAAATATACATTATGGAATTACAGCCAAACCTTGGTCTCATCAGACTATAATACATTTTTTCTACTTGGTCGGGAGACTGGGTATAACTTTTTTGCAAAGTTTAGCCAAGCTGGAATATTTTTCTTTGTGAGGAAAGGCTTTCATCTTGCTACCCTACCCCATAACCCAGGCTTATGAAGAATATAACTGTCATATGTTGGGAACAACCAGTATTTTCCAGGAAATCCTGCAGTTCCTTTATTGATGCTGTAGAACTCTTGGTGGCCTCCCTGACCAGAATCCTCCTTGTCTTCTCATCAGTCTTGGAGGGATGTCCTGATCTTGGTAGAGTCACTGCTGAGCCATACGTTCTATACTTGTTGATGACTGTCTTCACTGTGCTTCATGGGATGTTTAATACTTTGGATATTTTTTGAACCCCTATCCTGATTGATACCTGTCAGTGATGAGATCCCATTCATGTTTTAAAAGCTCTTCGTGGACCATGGGTTTTGGAGTATGTTACAACAAATTAGGATATGAGAGTAATCATAAAGAAACAGCCAAACTTTTTATCTGAGCTCAATCAGAACCACTTTAATTGGTGTCCGGTGTATACTAACTACTAATTCAGAATTAGACTTATTGTGATTAGATGATTCTGAATACAGGCACATCCTTGTTTATTAAAGGGTGGGCACACTAATGCAACCAGGCTTTTTTAGGATTTTTTTTCCCCTTTTTTCACTAAACCGTTTCTGATTTGTTTTCACCTGCTTTTGTATAGATTGCAATAAAGGTGGAATAAGTTATGACAAGATTTGTCTTGGTTTCATTTTTTTTATTACACAAAATCTTCAATTTTGGCAGGGGTGTGCAGATGTTTTATACCCACTGTAGATCCTGGAGTACAATGTGTCTGCAAGTTTTCATTCCAGGCTCTTTCTTAATGAGGTACTAAATATAGTTGTTAAATGAAAATACTTTACTTTAATTTTATATGCTTTTTAAGAGACATAAAATTGGATTGTTCTTTTTTCCTTAACCAGTAGTCCAACAATAATGAGATGTAAAGCGAGTCAGGAAGTGATCAGTTAAGTCAGGTGTCTCAGACTAATTTCCTCGAAGATCACTGTTTTTACTTCAACCAATTTCTTGTTTAGAAGCTAATTCTTGCTGTCATTGAAACGTGATTTACTTATATAAGTTACTAATGCTGCAATTCCACCACGCCAGACATTTCCAAAACTGATTTTCTTTTTTGTTTCTGAGAATGCCATGTAGATATTCTGTAAACCAGAGCAGGTCAATATTTCTAAGACCTTTATCTTTTTCTTTCTGAGTATTTTATTGAAACAGATATTGCATGATAAATACATACTGTACTGTAGGTTCAAATGGGATTAGCTTAGCTGGTCATCTACTGGCTTGCTTTGTATCTCATTTTTGATGCTGCCGCTTAAGTCAAAAACAATTATAGGTTATGAATTTTCAAAAGCAAGTCATTTAAAATTAAGGCAAAATAAATCTGTTCCATTATCAACAGCAGTTGGTTGCTAATTAAGAAAGTGTCTCTCCGTGATCTGAATCTGACAAGCCTGGTGTAGATGGCCCTATGATATTTAAATCACCTCCAGTCTTTTGGTGAGAAACATTAATTATGTTAAGGAGATTGCATTCATTTGATACATTACAAAGTGAACTGCTAAAAGAGCACTGGAGAAAAGGAAGAGAAAGACCAGAGGCCAGTGTTCACTTTGAATTTTCAACTGAAAAAGGCAGACTTTAAAATCTCTTTAGGAGAGCTTAAGCCCGGACCAGGATGGTCCCAGATAATTTTGTTACTTTTTTTACAAATACAGTGCAGGCATATATACATTCTTTTTTTTATATTAAAAACACAGTTCAGTGAGTCATAGAGAGCAAATGTCCATCATTAGATAGGTTCTTGTGTACACTAAACCTCAAAAAATGGCAAAATAGAAGCCAAGCCGCATTAAAGAATTTTTCTCTGAAGTTTTCCTTCATTTCCTACACAAATTAAGTAAAGAAACTGCCTAGACAGACAGATTGGTACAGTGCCAGTTTAATGTATCTGTGCACAGCAAGCTTTACAGATGTAGCTGTTTGTGTTCACTTTTTTCTCATTTCTTTCTCTTTATCATTCAGCATGTGCTCTGGTAGGGCGATAAAGCTGTCAGGTATCTTCAATTATAAATTTCTTTGAGTGTGAGAATGCATGTGCATGTGCATGTGTATGCCATTGTTTGTGCATATGTGTGTATATTTAAATAACTTTTGCATCCCAAAAAGTACTCATGCGAAAATGTTGTAGATAACTAGGTCTGGTCATTTACTGTAACTAAATGTAGCAGACTGCAAAAATCCCAGTTAAAAGTTTCTGCAGCAGTTATTGTTGGACAAAGGTCAAACTGTTTTTGAAAAATATGGAAACAAGTACTGGACCAAAAACAATAGACCTGTGAAGCCTGTAGCAAAACCAAAACAATGCAACGTGATGTTTGAAAAAGATGGGTCAATCTTTTTGGATGTTATTGTTGTAATATGTTTTTGCAGATACACGTACAGACACCATGCTAAAATCAACACTTCACAACATTATGAACATCATAAAATCAGAATCTGAACTTAACACTGCTGCCTTGCAGCAAGATCATGGGTTCATCCCGGGTCCTTTCTGCGTTAAGACCGCTTTGATTAGTCAGAAAAACGCTATGTAAATGTAATCTATTATTATTATTAACTCAATAGCAGATTTTTGACCCCAACACCAAACTATCATTTACATGAAAGGAAGAAATCACTTCTGTCTTTCAATCATCTGCATATGACATATCTAGCATAAACTGGATCCAGTTCAGAAAAAAAAAAAATCCCATATAACACTTCAATCCAAATCTCAAGGTTGCCAGCAGCTAAAGAAAACTAAAGAATCACTAGTTCTCTTTGATTACAGGATGATGATTGACAAAGTCAAAAAAAAAAAAATCAAGAATCCAAAATGACTTTGTTATAAAATGTTCAACTGTATTTCTTAACATTTCAGTAGATATTGGAATTAACAGAATTTCATGTATATGAGAATACAATGTACATGACAGAAACAACAAATCTGAGCTCATTTATCACAAATGATGTTTATTGTAAAATTTCAGCATTTCTTGACCCCAATTTCGAAACATCTTTTGAACAGTAATCAAAAATAACTTATTTGGGATGTATCTGGTTTGAATTCAGAAGTGGGTCAATTCCATTTGCAAGTACATGGATATAGGACATCTAGGACGGAAGCTATGAAGGTCATTAAAAAAAAAGGATTTCCACTACACGGACAGCTGATGGTGTACAGTGCAGAGAAGGCAGAAGTGATGGCTTCCTCTCTTTTGAATTCTAAATGGAAAGATAAAAGAGCTTCAATGTCTTTGCAGTTAGCAGTGTTACATTCATTCTTTTCTGTGACTAAACTGAACCATACAATCATTAAAAAATTTGAACATGAGCGTCAGTAGGCTTTGCGCCCTAGGAACCAAGTTACCCAAACTATTCTATAACATTACAGTAATTATTTACCGCTCTGATGCTGATCTTTCTTATCATAAAACAGGTTGTTATGATAAAGGTAAAATTCATAATTGCAGAATTACAGTATTTGAGGGTTCCTCTAGAGTGCCTCTTTCTCTTGAACGATTTGGTTAAAAAACTAATCGTCACATTGTCATCTCATAACGGGCTTAAGTATTGAGTTTGGTAGTTTTTCGTCCAGTCGTTTTAGCTCTAGACTGTCCTCAAGAACTGTGACACACAAACAGACGCACACCCATCATCGAAATATTGTTGTTTTCAGTATAAGGGGACCCTAAAACATTGAGATTTGTTGAGAAATGGAGATAAAAATTTTTGACAAGTTTAAAGCTTTTGCTCCTCCCCCATAGATTGATTATGCAGTATGTGGTCTAAAAACTGAAGGGACTGAACTACCAATTGATGTCAAGATGCCTTACCTCTACATGTATACAGTACAATATATTCATTGAAAGACATAGAAAAAATCCACTTTAAATATACATTGACATTAAAAACTAAAATTATCAACTGTTCATATTTTGATGTTTCAGATATTGTTTTACATATAAACTGCTATTTTCAATGTTTTTCAGATTACTTGTACCAATATTTCATACTGTATAGAAACGTATGATAATGTGTACGTTTTCACATAGAAGCTACCCTTTTATATTAGACATTTCAAAATTAAGTCACAATAAATATTGTTACTTGCAGATATTATAATGGGCCCTAGAATTTAAAAATGTGTTAGCCTATGCAAAGTATGAAGCATTTGACAGTGTTCTAGGTAAGAGTGAAAAATACACCACTTCTGCAGACTGTACACCAGATTGCACAGTTCCGCTTATTGTGAGACGCTTTTTATGCAAAGGCATATACATTATCGTAACTCTATTGGTGAAAACCTCAAAATATTTTTTTTATGCCAGTTCTTTTAAATTGCAAGCTACTCTTACAAATGGCCATGCAGTCAGTCTTTCCATGATAGCCACTAAGAACAAAATGAAAAAGTACAAAAAAAGTCCAAGAAATTGAAAAAATGTGCATAAAATTTTAAGTTTGTAAGTAAAATTAGCCATGAAATGGTGCATTAAATAGATGCAAAAAATTACCATAAAAAATGAAATAATTGAAAAATCAAGATATGGAAGTATAAAATTAAGCAAAACTCAAAATAGAAATAGAATGCTCAATAGAAATACCACCTTAAAAACAGAAATGATGCTCACTCCTTTTCATGCGATTTTTGTACACCACTTTTTGATATTTATTTTACCTAGTGTGTCCACCAGGAAGCGCACCAGCTCCCCAAACCCAACACAGACAGATGTGGACACAACACAACACACCAGTTTTATTTGGTTTCCTCATTCGTTTCCTGCCAATATTCCGTACAATAAAGCACAAGCACAGTACTTAAGCACAAAGCAGCACTTTCTCCTTTTTGTCTTTGTCTATTTCTCTCTCTTCTTCTCTCTGTCTGTGTCTGCCTCCACTCCACAATCTTGACAAAGTCCCCACAGCACCCTTGGGGGAGCCAACTAGCACTCCAGCAGAAGTAATGCCCAAGCAAGTTCTCTCCCACGGACCTTCCAATATATTTATAGGTGTCCCAGTGGGGTAAAGGTTCTGACCGTTCATTTATCATTTAATTAATCACCTTTTTGCTTTTTAATCACTGACATAAAACTTTATGCAACAGTTTTTGTGAATTCATCTAGACCACCATATTTTACAGTGTTGTGAGAAATTGTTTGTGCTCTTTAAAGGTGCTATACTTTTTAACCTATGTGATCATATGGAAATCTGATTTTAATTATATGAAGATTATTAAGGTGAGGTAATTTAAGAAATACCACTGTTAGAGAGTGTTTTTCAGTTATAAAATACATAACTTTTTTTTCCCTCAGGTATGAAAAAGTACACTTCAGTACTCAGTACCAGTAAAGGTAATGATTAGATCCAGTTTACTTTTTTTCTTTCTTTATACATATTAGAGAATGGCATTGGCTTCTGATCGCATGGTTAGCGCATCCATAGGCTATCTGAAGTAAGGTATTCAGCATCAAGGGATCTAAAAATTTCTGCTGCAAATATACAGGTGAACAAGCCAGCTGGCTAAAAGAGACTGCATAAAGTTGAACTACATGGGAAGTTAGGATGATAGAAAATTCTGTGAACAGACAAGTGAAAGTTAATTTGCCACAATGCTAGTCATAATGTTTATCACACATTCTTCTTCTAAAGGATGGTAGTGGAAGCAATATGATATGGAGTGTTTGTTGTGCTTCTACACAGACAGGTTGTCAAGTTAATTTCAAGATGTGTCTTCTGCCAAAAAATATATCTTACAATGGGACTATGGCCTAAACCCTTAAGCAAACCCAAAACAGAATGGCAGTGAAATGCTGAGTCAGTCACTGAATGTAGTCAGTATGGTATGTAAATATCCCATTGCTGAATCCAGCTGGCTGGGAGTTACAAGAAGTGCTTACATGAATTTATCTTCTGGTAAAGATGAAAACACCAGGGGCCTCATGTATAAACGGTGCATATGCACAGAAATGTTGCATAAGAACGTTTCCATGTTCAAATTGTAATGTATAAAATCTAAACTTGTCGTAAAGCCACGCACATTTCCACAGGACCTCATACCCTGTTGTACACAAGTTCTGCACTCAGTTTTGCAGACTGGCGACACCCAGCATCAAAGCAGTGCTACTGTTCCTGTGTGGTTACCCTTTATTTTTTAGCTCCACATTCCTGACACAGCTTTATAAATACACTGAAATTAACTGCATATTGTTTATTAGTGTAATTCATCTGATTGTAGATTACTTGTAACAATATAATGGTCCAGGGAATAGCCATAGTATTCCAAATACCATAACTGCTTTAGCGTTGTTACTCTCACTGCACCATCTTCTTCTTCTTCTTTCGGCTGCTTCCTTTAAGGGTTGCCACAGCGGATCATCTTTTTCCATATTACTCTCACTGCACCACTTGGAGTATTTATATCACTGTATCTGAGTGGGAATCGCAGCAGCAGCTGATCAGAAAGAGAATTATCGGTATACAGCATCAAGTACATGCTGCCTCAGCCACGGCAAAACGTTTCAAAGCCTTTCCTGTACGGACCTCGCGGTTCAGAAACGGTTTCATCCCAAGAACTATAAACGCACTCAATCACTGCTCCTTGTAGAACTGTTTGTACTTATAAGTAGAATTACCCCACTGTAAACTTGCACTACAGTTATAATATTGCACAACCTGTGCCACTTTATAAAGTGCGTATTTACATATAATGACGATATCATTTTTTAAGATGAAATGCAGCAAAATATGTTGATTATATTATACAGATAAAACTTTAACTTCATTTAAATAATCTGTATTGTTAATAATTAAACATGTGAGGACACGGTGGTGCAGCACTAGTAAGTTCACATATTGTTCCTGCAATGAGCTGTATATTTGCTGAGGCTGGTGCGACACTGGAAGGATAGATGGATAGAATAATTAAACACGTACTATGAAGATATTTCAATGTTCCTTAAAAGTTTTGAAGAATTGTCGTTGTAAGCTTACAGATGGGTTAACATCTATAACAGAGCTAATTGTGTGGCGATTGGGTATTTGGGGAAAGAAAAGTAAGGACAGGAATTGGAGGTTGGTACATTTGAAAGAGACAGTACTGCTACAATAAATTATTTCATCGCGCATGGCGCAGCAGCATCTTGTGTGAGACATGAACAATCACTAAGCCATCATGTTCCCATGTTTAATAACATGCTTTCATTCCAATCGTCACGAAAATCACATATACATCTTAGTTTTTTAATTATTCAGAGAGCTGTAATATCACGAATGTAATGGATTCTGTGTCCTATCGGAGAAAGAGAAAGAACGGAAGCACATAGTGATTCACACACAGAGCACATAGAAGATCAAATACAATACAAATCATTTAACATGCTACTTTAGTTACAATGGGATTTGAGGAACTAGTAAATTAAATGATTTTAAGATGAAGTTTATGAAGTTTTACTTTAATGACAAAATAAACTACGTGATTAAAGTACAAATTTTGAGATTAAAGTTGACATTTCGTGCTTTTTTCCCCACTGTGTGCCTATTTTTTTTTTTTTGTGTCTGTACCCTAATAAGCTTTTATATGACACTCAGATGGTGGGCTACAACTCGTCTTTTCATGCCGACTTTGATATGTGACTTCTTTTTTATTTTGATACTGTGCGACTTTGTGAACTTGAGCTTTCAAGTTTCTCCGACACGCTATGTCACTCGATCAACTTCCTTTTGTTGATTATACGACTGTTTAAATCAACAAATAGTATGTTTTTCCTTTGCCTCCACTTGGTATTCGCTGAAATTCTTGTATTTTCCCCCGTGCTTTTCCCATTGTCTTTTCACAGAACGCTGAGCTTAAGGGCTATTTATATTGATTTGCATATTAAAAGAGGTATAATTCTGGGAGGAACTGGGGCGGGACAACAGGTACGTGCATGTGTGTTACTTTTCACACTGATCGGGATTTATGTAGCGGAAGAACGTGGAAGTTGGAGTACGCACATATTCCTGCATCTGGATTTTTCTGTGTGTAAACACATTTCGGCTTTTGTGCTTACGTCATGTTATAGTGCGAATTCTACGCACGGCGTTATGCATGAGGCCCCTGGTGTTCAAGCCACTGGTCAGTTACCTTTTCTGCACGTTTTGCATTTCTGTTAAATACATAATTGCAAACTGGATTGCACTGTGGTTATCACTTTACTTAACTACCCTGATCTTTTGGCATTGCCAAAACTGCCTCCTATTCTTGTACCTGATCAGCATTTTTTCAGGGAGGACAAATTTTGCTTGATGGTGGACAGAGGAAACGCACCACAGAATAGAGCAGACTGAGAACTGGAGGGTACACTACGTCACTTGCATAATTTTTCACAGACATGGTCATCCATCCATTAATTTTCCAAAACCACTTTATCCTGAGCAAAGTCATGGGGAAGTTGGAGCCTACACAGATTGAAAAGCAAGGACAATACCGTGAGAGAGTGTCAGTCCATCGCAAGGTGAACAAGTTCACACACCTCACACACACACTAAGGCCAATTGAGCTTTGCCAGTTCACCTAACATGCATGTGTTTGGATTGTGGGAGGAAACCGGAGCACCTGGAGGAAATCCATGTGAACATGGGGAGACCATCAAAACTCCTCACTCCAATGCAGCAGCACATCTACAGCACCACTGTGCCACCCAAGTCACATTCACTAGCAGTAAAATGTAATGCCTACACAAAAGGAGTATGTGTAATATGCATAAGTAGCTGTCCCCCAAATCTGGATATGAACATCTTGTATGAGGGGATTGGCCCTCACTTTCCATTACTCAGGCTACTTACATTAACTGAGTAGCGATTTGACTTTATGTTCGCAAGCTTATGGTAAATTAAAAGAAAGCAAAACACATCAAGATCTGTTTTGCAAAATTAGAAGACCCAAAATTGTCAATCTTTAATAAATACTGTAAGTTATTATACAAAAAAAATCCTTACAAATTTTTCACTATTAAACATAATACCAAGATAAAAAAAAGGCTGAATTTTTGGTTGACTGCATCAGGGACTTCACCAGAATAGCATTTAAATACTAAACTTAATTTTTACATTTCTTGTAATTTAATTACAAAACAATTTTTTTTCTTTGAAAAACAGATACGCTCTCCCACACACAAACACATGTCTGTGCACTACAGTACACATTTCACAAAAAACGAAGACAAGTGGGAAAAAAAAAAACAGTAATCCACACACAAATTTTAAACTAACAGAAACAATGGAGTTCTTTGCAGTGACTACTCAAGTATTCCTTCAAATTTAAACATACAAGTTTCCAACAGAAAAAGGCCATAATTGAAAGAATCTTGACACATTGCATAGTTTTTAACCCAATGCACAGTTTTTAAGTTTTCATTGACATAGCTTGGCTTTGTTAGGGGTCAACAAATGATACCACAATGTATCTTGTTCCTTGAGTTGTAGGAAGGCCTTCATGATAATGTGTCAGGCGTCCAGGATGCATTAGTGCCCAGCCTTTGCGAGGAGATTCAATTGAACAGTTATACCGAAGGAACCGGCAGCCTCCTCCCTTCATGAAAAGTAAAAAAATAAATAAATAAAAATGTCAAAATAAGCATTATGTTTCAAAAACCGTTTGCAATTTGAATATAAACCTCTTCTAAAGCACCTGTCACAGTTCATACTCCATCTGGTAGTTGTTATTCCAGCTCTCTTTCCATCACTGAAATAATCACCCGATTAACTGTTACTGCTATCACTACAGGGTGACAATTTTATTAGTTAAATGCCATAACCTCTTTTACTTCTCAATTATTCACTCATTTATTTCTTGGAGCTTTGTATTGTATTTTACTTGATATTGTAATGTGATTTACATATTTTATTTTAGGCCAGGTTAACAAAACTAGCACCAGAGCCTTTCAGTCATGGCCTGGTCACTACCTGTGTGGATCTGCAGATTTTCCACGTCTCTGAGGATTACTGGTTTAGTTTTTCTCCCATATTCCAATGGGACATTGCATGTTAATTTAATTTCTTACTCTAATGTGCCCATGTGTGAGTGGAATGGTGCTCTGCCAAGGTTGTGTCTGATGCTATTCTGATAGGCTATGACCTCTTGTAAACCTTGAGGAAAATTGAAGGAATGATATTGTGGGCAGATAAACGAACATATTTGGTAAAAGTTGCTTTCCATTCATGCTTCCATTGTTAATCCCACAATCCAGAACAGAAAACTGGAGCCTATCCTAACAACAGTGAGCACAAAACACAACACATGCCTGTATGAGGTGTCAGTCGACAGAAAAGTACATTGACATACATGTTAATTCTAATTTCACCATTTCTTCTCACCTCATCAAATATGCATTTGGGTTACAGATGCATATAACAAATACAATGCCTACAAACTTCACAGCAATGGGATCCTAGTCAGAAATGATTCCCAGATGCAAGTGCTGTGAGGAGGTAGTGTCCCCAACTGTAAGCAAGTACATTGTCTGTTCTAAATAAATACTTGTGAATGTGTAAAAAGTAATTACATTTTAAAGACGACAGCCTCTAAGAGTTTTTTTTTTTTTAATTAAATTCAATGCCTGTGAATTTTTTAATATGATTAAAGCATTAGAATATATTCAAGGCCTGACTGACTAGGTTCCACAAAGAAATAAATCTTCCATCCTGCCATCTATTATCATGTCTGCTTAATCCATTTCAGAGTCATGGGAGCCAGAGCCCATCCCAGCAACAATAGAAACATGGCAAGTACCAACCCTCAATAAGGTGCCAGGTAGCAGTCCTGATATTTTTTTTTTAATTAATGCAACTAAAAACAAGGAAAAAAGATTGACTGATCAAGCTTTGTAAAATGCAAATGTGTCTCCAAGAGCAAATATCTTGCATATCATTTCATAAAAAGATCAAAAATTGAGAAACATTTTTTGGAAATTTGTTCCTTAAATATTTAGCTCATATGTTTGAAATCTTGTGACTATCATCTGCCTTTGCTGTAAATAAAAACACTTTGCTGGAATAATAAATAACAGAGGGACTGAATCTCAAGAACAAGAATTAGACAAAAACATTTCTGTAATAAAGTAAGTACTAGCATGCACAAAGAAAATTGAAAAAAATTATCCTGAATTAAACTTTTTAATGAGACTTAGTGAATCAGATATAAGAAATTCCAGCAGTATGTGTAACATTCAACACACTTTTTTTTACATGAGGAATTTTCACTGAAGCATGTTACATTTATAGTCTGTAAGCCATTTCCCCCCATATTAAATAAACCAAGAGAATATGTTACAATAATCTTTTCAGGAACCTGAAAATGTCATTAACACAAATGAAAATGTCATTAATGGAAAGGAACAGTGCAGAAACCATGCAAAGATTTAGGAGGCAGGATGCAACATTGACTCAATGGAGATATTATAATCAACCAAGAAATGTGGCCATGCTAAAGCCAGCATTTATATCATAGATGCAGACAGAAGTTGGGAAGCAAACACTTTTTTTTTATACATATCATATTTATTCCCATAAGGAAAATTCATACATTCACTTTTGGTTTTATGTTTTGATCAGATTGTTTTTTATCTCTCCAGTGAAAGTAAAATGTGTTAAAAGAATAGTCCATTGAAAAATGATATTTTTTTATAAGTTATATACCACATGTAGTTTGTAATGGTGACTGGGAAAAGTTTTTAATATCCTATTTTCATGTGGAAAGGACATAAAGTTTATAGTATTGTTAAATGGTTACGTCCAGAATAAACAGCATAAATCATCATAAACAGGAATAAAAATTGTCATGGGAAAGAGTTTTTGAGTTGAAGACCCACCTCTCCACGTAATTCATTGGTCAAGAGTCCTGTCTTAAATTCAAGGGGGAAGTAACATATTAAAAATATAATTTTTGGGTGGATTATCTCTTTAAATGTGATGAAATGACAAACTGGAGGTCCAGATTTTAGCCTCCAAATCAATCCACATATTTATAATTTCCAGGTTTCATTTTAATCTTTATACTGCATGCCTTTGTTAATGCTGGTGGTCAGATGAAGGCTGCAGGTGACTTTGGTTTAGCAGTAGGTATACCTTAGATGTAGGTCTTTGTGAAGGGGCAAAGTACAATTTACATGATGTACTGTGGTCAAATTTTGGGATATTAGATTCTCCTGTTTACTAGTTAAACCTGGAACCAGACATTATGATAAAAATGGTTCGCTGTTAAGCAGCTAGTGGTACTGTGTGATTGATGAGCCTAAGGAACAGCCAGCATTTATACAGAATAATAAAAATATTTTACTGGGATATTGGTCGTTACCACTATATACTGAATAATAGCTTTGCATTTGTGTCTTTTTTGTTGAAATCTTTCATTTTGAATGAGCCACATACTGAAATATTTTACCTCCATTTAATGAGCTAATTTGGTACCTAACATTCACAGCACTGAAAATCTTTTCTGCCAAAACTCTGATCCACTCTAGCAGATTGCTTAATTGTTCATTTGTCTTTAACCTGCTGTGGCTTTACATTAATGGTCTCGCACTTTCCTAGCAATCAAATCACCACCCATGGGTAGCCTGAAGGTAAAGCACTCACCTGGAAGTCAATCCCAACGCTGTTCAGAGCAATATTTATGGTAAAAGTGGAAGCATCATGGTGTGGTCTTAAAAAGGGCTGCTCATCAGGTTTATACCTAACTACAAAAGCCAGTTCAAACAGAGCCTGGAAAAAGACATATAACAGCAAGGAAAGCAGTAAGAAACA
Source organism: Polypterus senegalus (assembly GCF_016835505.1). Lineage (NCBI taxonomy): Eukaryota > Metazoa > Chordata > Cladistia > Polypteriformes > Polypteridae > Polypterus > Polypterus senegalus. The sequence continues at coordinate 60,912,290 of NC_053159.1, read as the reverse complement.
TGCACATCCACAACAAAAGCTGAAGGCTTCAACCATGGGCCCCCATTTTTCTAGAGCAGTAAAGCTTCCCAGAGCCGCAAAGAAGACAAAAAAGAGGTGAAAGATGGTTTTGATTCCTGGTCACCGCTACTTTTAATTTACCTGATAGTCAACACCTTTGCGGTTGAGAGCTATGTTAACTGTAAATGTAGAAGCATCGTGATGCGGTGTGAGCAAGGGTTGCTCATCAGGTTTGTACCTCACCACGAAGTTGAAAAAAGAGGTACACTGTCCAAAAGAGAAACAAAGAGGTGATAAACATCAAGGAAGCACCAAGCATTTTTGTAGCTGATCCAGTCGGAGAAAATAAACGAGTAGCATATTCTGAGGCCATCTCCAATCAAATTTCCTAGTTATCCAAACAGAGGCATATTTTACGTGTGCCTGTGGTATTCTGTACCTTTCAAATCACCACAGATTTCTTAATGTTGACTCTGTTGATAGTGATGTTTGTACACTTTCATTTAACCAAATGATCTGCTTCAGTTACACATAAAAAATACAGCTGTAATCTAGTAAATCATTAATGACAACCAAAGTATCTCTTAAACATCAAAGGGCTAATAAAATTGTTATTATAGTAGACATATTTTGAACCCACATGGAAATCAGTAAAATAATAGAGGGTTTTTTAATAGTGTGTTCTTGATGTTCGCCATATCTGACACTGTGTTCTTTGGCTTACAGCAAAAGCCTGTACTTTTGATTAAACGTCTGATGTCAACCGGTTTATAGTTAATCAATCTCCAATTGTGAGGCTGAGATAAGTCTGTGATAAAGCATTTTGCAACAATAAGCAACTTTGGCCCACCAATATGTAGGAAAATGAATCAAAGGAAAAGGTAAAATTACAGAGTCAAGAAAAAAAACAAAAAAAAAAAACACCAAACATCTGATACCTGATGAGTGAAATATAAGATTATTACCTAAAGCATGAACAACCAAATAACTCCAAGATTTGAAAAGGCCAACTGTCATGTGATCTCTCATACAAGATCTTCTATTAGAAGACTGAACATTTTATTATATAATGAAACCAGCAGAAGAGCATGGCAAGTATGATACAATTAGTACAAATAATAATACTGATATTTACATTTTTCCAAAGTGAGCCTTGGCATTTGAACTGATGTGAGGTATCACTAAAGCCATTTTCTCTCTTATAAAAATGTCCTGAAAAAAAGCTTAAAATATCAGGTTTTATATTCTTCGTCGAATATCTAAACTCAGTGTTTTGATGCTGATTTGTCTTATATTTTTTGTCCATCTGTCCCTATATATTTTGTATATTATTTTCTTCAGTGTTTTGAACACAATTTGTTTTAGTGTGCTGTTTGTTTATTATAGAAGTCTGTTCTGCAGTTTCCTGTTTTACTGCAGCAGTTTAGTTTTTCCATGCTTACTATGAGCAAGTTTATGGTAGGCAGCAACTGATATTTTTCCATGAAGCAATAAGCTATCCCTAGCATGTTTGGCCATAACACCTCTGTAATAGTCTCCTTTACAGGCAAGCATTATGAATTGATACTTTTTTTAACATCTTGCACTGAGCTATTATTTTGTCTTCATTTCTCTCTTAAAACCTCACTGACTTTCATGCCAGCTGAGCTTTGACAATAACAAAGCTACATACGCAAATCCGTCTTCACTATATCCCTAACAATCGGGTATCTTTCAACATTTGACTTCAGCAGTAGATTGTCTAAAATCACTAAGCAATGCAACCCATGGTCCAGGTCATTAGTATAACCAACCCATTGAACACCCACTAGAAAAACAGGCATTCCTGAAACTTCCTGGCCTCCTAAAGCAAAAGCCACTTCAAACAAAACATACAATGATGTGGGACTGTTAGATTGAACTTCTCTATTTGAATATAATTCCAATTTATTTAAAAAAGGCCAAAGGCAATTGTAAAAGAAACAGTTATTAGTTTTATCTGCACTAATTCTGGCATCGTGTTACTCCATGCATGCTATGCAGCTGCAGTATTTTTCTGATATGTCTTTGTGTTTTATTTCCACAGTCAGCCTTTCTATTTTGAACAGTTAGCATGTTATCTTTATTAGTAAAACTTACAATCAGAACCCTTCAAAATATGTTTTATTTTTTCCTGTCCCACTGCTGTGCACTTTGATCTATCGGTGTCCTCAGAGCGTTTTTTCTAAACTATCTCCTCTGTTCTAAAATTATCATTTTGCATCTGATTCTGCCCCATTCACTTTTAAACCTGAGATCCCTGAATGTTGCATAATATGAAGACCTTCTCATTAAAGCAAATAGAAAATAACTATCATAATACAGATTTTCCTTTTAAAACAATACTTTAAAACCCCCATTTTAAAAAGCTTTGTCATCCAAAAGGCCATGCCCCTCAATTAGTTTCTATTTTATGTGGCTGCTTCTGGTGTCACACACAATGCCTAAAACAATGACAATATTAAGCAACCTTTATTACAATATTGCTGTATCAGTAAAGGACAAAAAAAAAACAGGCAGTTTGTGTGGACACTGATTTTATACTGTAACAATCCACTTTTTCTGGTTGAGTCCACAGATATTGACTAGCTTTTTATAGTGAATTTCATGCTCTTAAATGTATCCTGCCGCTGCCCATTGGACACTTCCAAAATACTAAAAAAAAGTCTGCCTTTGACCTGCTTGCCTTTTACCTGCTTTTTTACTTTGTTTACTGTTCTCACACTGTTGCTGTCTTACTAAGTAACTAGTCTTGCCCCTGATCTCAAACTGCTCTGCTTGTGCTTTTCTGGTAGCAAGACAAGTCACAATGTGTTTGCACCACAGGACTCCAGCTGAGTGTTACAAACGGGGCTCAGGCAACACTCTCAAAAAAAACTAAATAACTTTGCAAAGCACAGTGCTAGCACGTGTAGCTCATTTGGATTTCATGTATAGATTTCAGCTCCTTTTCGTGGCTGCATTTATGGCTCACTGTCCTGAGAAAGACTTTCACACGCAGTCATAAGTATGGGTGCAGATGCTCAGGATATTGATGGTTCTTATATTTAAATAATAGTTACACCAAGTACCGCTATGATTCTTTTTTTATTTTGTGTTTTTTCTTGCTGTCACACAAAAGTGCACATAAATGAACATGTAAGATTGAATATATTCAAATATTCACTTATTTTTAGTTTCAATATTCAAACCTTAATTTTGGCAAATTTGGCAGCTATAATGGTTTCTCATTGTACTACCTATAGTGCTCCCTTTCCTTCATATGTACTGATAGATTTAAGATGCTTGATGTCACTAACATTTTTTCTTTTCTTAATCCACAGTGGCTTCAGCAGAGGCTCTCCTCTCACCATTGCACTTTATTCTTAAACAAAGATCCTCTTAGGATCTTTCTTTTCATATGCTTGTATTGCAGAATTTTGTCTTTGTCATCTCAGAAACTTCAACTGCTAATTGTGACTGTCATGATCTTTACACCAAAAGAATTAGTGAATTGTGTTACATACGTGAGACTGGTGAGTACCTTAAGGAGACCAACTGGAGTAAACACCAAGTGTTGCACAAACAATTCCATTCTCATCCCATTCCCATGCTATACAACTCATGGATGTACCCAGCTCCCCACAAGCCAAGACTCCAAATCTTCTTACTTATCCATATGCCTATTTTACACTGGCTATCATAAAACATTATTATTAATGTCACTGTAAGTACATAAATAGTCTAGCTATTTTCATTTTAATACACTATCAATCATTTCTCATATGCACTTTAACTGATGTTTGTGACCCGTAAATTCCTAAATAGTGTATATGCTGTAAAGCATTTTATTATAGGTGTCCAAAAGAGTGGATACCTCTTCCACTTATGAAACTACTTATTTTGTCTTCAATATGTAGCATAAACTGTATTTTTTTCTTTCTCTTTCTCTATCGGTAGAAAAAGATGTCATTTCAAGACTGAAGATAACACTGATCCATGATGCCACACTGCAAAAATATAGTGTTGACATTTACTTAATTGTGTTACAAAATTGGAATTTGCTCTACCTTGTAAGTGCAGATGGCATGGAATAAGGGATATACAGCCTATACAGTATATAAATGATTACATATCAAACAAATCCTGACCTAGAGACAAAGCAAACAGCCAAGCATTCCTGAGGTTAATTAGGAGGTCATGCACTTCGGTGCAGATTCAGTTTACTGATTTTGGAATTCTGACTTATTTTTTATTTTAACATGTTTAAATCATAACTCCACCAAGAAGGCAAAAACTAATAGCTTAAAGCTCACTAAACTATTTCTCTTTCTGTCATGTAAATGTTTCAAGCTGTTAATAAAGTTCTTCTTCCCTGTCAAAAAAACACTAGTTCAAGCTCCTAGAATCCATAAGCTACAAACATTTTTAAATAGAACTACATCCAAAATAAAGAAGCTTACAAGTGGATGTTCAAAATTTAAATGTTAGATCTCTATCTTCTGTGCACTACCCAATAAAGTAAAAAAAACAAAAACTAGCTCTGTAACTATTAACTACTATCCACCAATAAGCTGAGTAAGAATTTTGTCATAGTATTAGATCAGTATTACAGCTATAGTTGCAGGATTACAAATATCACACATTAATAATAATTATTTTAAAATACACTCTATAGAATCATTGTAAGAGTAAACCAGGTAATATTACAAATAAAGCAAATAAATTATTTCTTCTACACTTTCCACCCATCCTTCTGCTAGTTTTTACAGTCAAAACATCTGGACCTATACAAAAAAATCTAAATCAATATTTTGTTTTTTGGCAATGGTGGAAGCATTGGAATTTTGCTGTATATGTCATTGTTTCATGTTTTCATAAAGTCCACATTCTCTGATGAAAATTTTGTTTTCTCCATAGGAATTTAACCTTTAATTTCTAATTATGATATCTGCAAAGAAACTGTAGTTCCTTTATTTTGTGTTTAATTTGTGCGTTTTACATTCCATTTTTAAAATACTGCATGCAATTGCTTTTTCAAGCTTTATCAAGTAACTGCTGTTAATACTATACTATGCCAAAAAGCTGTATTGACTTTTGCATTGTCAGTACAGGCTAGCATCCATAATGGCTGATGCTGCATTATGAAAAGAAAATACAAGGTACTACTGTATTTCAATGGCAATATCACTTCACTACACATATTACAAAGTAAGGATCTAGTCTCCACTTTGCACATGAAGGCTGCAGGGATGCACACTCTACAGCTTATACAGTATATCAGTGCTCCGCAACCGGTGTGCCACGGCACACTGGTTTGCCTTGAGCCGATACAGGTGTAACGCGGTCAAATAAGTCAATTTCCTAACTAAATAATATTTCAACGGTCTTCCTTAGAAACACAATAACGAGAATATGTGCAATGAAATATTCGCGTAAATAGCCTTTTAAAGGTTTCATAATTTTATGTGTCATTTTTCTGAAATAATAAATCCCATCACCTTGCACCTGTTGCCTACGACGTAGGCCCTACGTAGTCGCCAGACAACTGCATAGTATGCTTTGATAGGCAGAGCGCTCCGTGCCCTCACCTAGATTGAATTCAAGCCGACGTATTAGTCGACAGTAGTTATCATTCATTACTATCAGTTGTGTTGGTGAATTGTGTATGGTTAACGTTCTTCGTGTGATTCATATTTAGTTTTATACCCCTTTAAATATGGATACATTTTTACATGGAAAAGATTCGTCTTCACGTACAAATGATGAAGAACCTAGAACAAGTGTTGCAAAAAAACAAAAAAAGATTGTGAAAAGGAAGTACAACGAAGACTACATTCGATATGGATTCTCGTGGTGTGGTGACGAAATGGCTCCAAAGCCACAATACATCATTTGCGGCGATCAGCTATCAAACGAGGCAATGGCACCCAGTAAACTAAATCGCCATCTAAATTCAAACCATCCCAGTTACGCCAAAAAAGACAAACAATATTTTCAGAGGCGCTTAGAACAAAATCAAAAACAGAAGCAATTTATGAAATCGGCCATTACGGTTTCTGAAAAGGCCTTAGAAGCTAGCTACCATGTTGTAAAATTAATTGCATGTCAGAAAAGACCACATTCTATCGGCGAAACACTTATTAAACCAGCATGCATGGAAATTGTTCGACTTATGCTTGGGCCCAATGAAGTTAAGGAAGTGAATAGTTTTGTTGTCTGCCGATACTGTTAAGACATATTCACGACATCTCAAGCGATATTTTAGGAACACTGATTAGAAAACTGATATTGGCTGAAAAATTTGCGCTTCAAATCGCCGAATCAACCGATATTAAAAATAAAGCACAACTGATAGCTATTGTATGTTTCGTTGATGAGGATTTTATTAAAGAACATTATTTATTTTGTAAGGTGGTTCCAGAGCGAGTAACCAATGATTTCTTCAAAATATATAATATTCAGTGGAGCAGTTGCATTGCTATTTGCACGGATGGCGCTGCGGCAATGACTGGTAGTAAAAAAGGTTTTGTCTCTTGTGTAAAACAAAAAAATCCAGTAATACAAATTACACATTGCTGCATACATCGAGAAGCATTGATGGTCAAGAATTTGCCAGAGGAACTTTTGAACACGATGAATGAATGCATTAAAATCATAAACATAATTAAATCGAGAGCCCTAAATTCGCGATCTTTGGAATACTCTGTGCAAAAATTGGAGCCGAATATGAATCCTTATTGTTTTATACTGAAGTTCGTTGGCTATCCCGAGGCAAAGTTTAGGCTAGATTGTTTGAGCTTTGCTACGAGGTGCATGAGTTTGTTTTAGATCAAAATATGCCCGAACTATACCAGCGCCTTGATGATGATTACTGGATAGCCAAACTTGCATACATGGCTGATATATTCGAGCATCTGAATGAACTTAAAAAAAAAAACAAAATGCAAGGACAGAATGAGAATATATTGACGTACTCTGATAAATTACAGGGGTTAAAAAAAAAAACTCGAACTTTGGCAGGAAGAGTTGCAAAAAGGATGTTTAGAAATGTACCAAAGGACCAACCATAGTACGATTGAAAACAAGCAATTAATTGTGGATTTGGCCCAACATCATTTAAGTATGCTTCAGCAGAAATTTTATCACTATTTTTATTCTATTAATGCAGAACAATATGATTTGATTCAAAATCCTTTTGCAACCAATGCAATAAATTCTACGGAACCACTGTCACTGCAAATTCGAGAGGAATTTATAGAATTAAGTAATGATGGGACGTTAAAACTTAATTTCGCCGAAGTTCCATTAGATGTTTTCTGGATTTCCGTTAAGAAAGAATATCCTCGCATTTCCGACAAGGCCATCCTAACACTACTTCCATTTTCGACGACATATTCTTGTGAGCAAAGTTTTTAACTCTTGTGTTAATTAAAAATAAGTGGTCATTCTTAAAAGATCTTGACCAAGAACTTCGGGTTGCGCTGTCAAATACTGAGCCGAATATAAAACTTTTGTGTTCATTGAAACAAGTGCAGGTATCACATTAATCAGTCATTATGTTATAATAATTAAGATTGCATAAAAGTAAATATAGTATAGTTTTTATGTATGTATACTTATAATAAATGTATACTTATAATAAAAAATGAAAATTTATTGTAAAATTTGTGTATTAAATTAATATCTATAAATCAGTGGCGTAGCTGGAGATCATGTTACCCGGGCGGTGAAAAATTTGACACCCCAAAGCTGAAAGAAATTTTTTTTTGCGCCTCCTCAAGGAACAAAAAAAAAGGAAACTACCGTAGTTTGGACGCCCCTAAATAGCTGCCGCTTGGAGCGGACCGCCCCCCACTAACGCCAACCCCCCAGCTACGCCACTGCTATATATTTTAGTCTTAAGAAAAACACTATGCTATGCAGGAGACACCAGGGTGCAGTGTTCAGCGTTACTGTCTTTTGGTGTTGGCCACTGTCTACACAGAGTTTGCAAATTCTTCCCACCTCTACTTGGGGATTTCCCTTAACATTTTAAAGATGTTGATTGCACAAAACAGTTTAAAGATTAGCTCTCTTATTTAATACTAAAATGCAATAGTCGACAAGGATAAAAACTGAGGTGTGACAGGCTGAAATCTGTCAATGTAGGAACTGACGCTTGCAGCCTCATGAAGACAGAATGGGTAATAAAACACTTTGCTTTGCCAAGCTGTGCTACAGTACCATCATACAAGTGAATCTGCTGTGATACCCAGTTAACCTGCACAATACATACATAACCCTCCTTCACCCAACTGTGCAGATCAACTCACCTTTGTGTAATAACCAGGGAACATTTTTTCAGTTACTGGGGCAATATATTCTAATAAAAACTTATGCCACTCTTTCTCAAAATTGATTTGGTTCATATGAATGTCTATTGTGGGCACGTTCTCATAGCCTCCTTGAATTCTTGTGTCCTGCAACAGACAGAAAACAAACATCTGTATAACAGCAACCCTACTTAAATACACACAGCGTGTTCAGCTGATATAATTGCAAACAAAGTGTCAATTTACCACCAGTACAACATCTCACTATTTGACATGAATTAATTTCAAACTTTACTGTTAAAGACCTTAAATGATATATTTTGCATCAATCATTTCACTCAGTTAAATTAATCTGTACTTTTATGTTTCAATAGCAATGCCAATTATATTTTATTGTTATTTCAAATTTTCAGTTTTAAAAACTGCTGTATAAATGCAGCTTAATGTAGACATGTTAGTCAAATAAATGGTTCTATGATTTAACCTTTGATTCAGCTTTACATAATTAATCCCCCTTCCTTATAAACTTTCATGTTCCTAATTCTGAACCCAATAACTTTGTATAAAATCTAAACTGAAACTTCAAAAAAATGCTGCTCACCACATTCTGACCACTTGACCATTGTCCAAAGTTTTCCATTTCTTCAACAAGGTGATCACAAGTTATGTCATTAAATACAGGAAACCAGAAAACATCAGGGCAGGGCTTTGATTGAGAAGGAAGATATAAAAATAAAACAAAAAATGTATTATGAAACAATGAAAACAAAAAAAAAAATCAAAATAATATCCATCCATCCATTATCCAACCCGCTATATCCTAACTACAGGGTCACAGGGGTCTACTGGAGCCAATCCCAGCCAACACAGGGCGTAAGGCAGGAAACAAACACCAGGCAGCCCATTGCAGGGTACATACACACACACACACACCAAGCACACACTAGGGACAATTTAGAATTGCCAATGCACCTAACCTGCATGTCTTTGGACTATGGGTGGAAAACGGAGTACCTGGAGAAAACCCACGCAGACATGGGGAGAACATGCAAACTCCACGCAGGGATGACCGCAAAATATATTAAGTACAAATTAAAGAAAATTAATGAAAACCTCATGTTTTAGTGCTACCATCTTTTGAATAAAACTGTACATAGTATTTCAGATGAAGTCTCACTAGTGCAGTATTTATTAAATGTAGTATGTATAATCATTTTGTCCTTTTTGGCCTTGATGATGGGAATATTATGTAATGTAAATCTGTAAATTCTTTTCAGAGATTGATTCTTGCAGGTCAGCATTACCCATCTTGTACTGTATGTACAGTATATACTGTATAATGTTCCTTTTGCCTGTGTATAACACATTATGAATTTCTACATTAAACTACATAATCTTAAGTGTTTGTTCCATTCTCAAGATTATTCAGGTCTTGAATTGTTTTTCACTGCCTCAGTATCAGCTTTCCTCAGTATCTGCTATCCCTTCAAATAAGTTGGCTAATTTTATCAGAAGGCTGATGCACCAATAGTTTTGACCTATCTATTTATCTATCGAAGCACTGTATATGATGAATGGCACACCCTGAAACAGTTATGTCCTTTGTTTGCTTTGCACAGCTGCTGCTACATGTCCAGTGTTAGCCCTCACCCTTTAAACTTAAATATATCAAGAAAGGAGCTCCATGGAGTAGTTATGTGCCTTGCTTGTTTTGTACAGCTCCTGTTATAAGTCACAATAATTTATTCTTAAGATTTTTAGTTTGTTAATCTTGTAACATTTGCATCCTTAGTGTGGACATGCTATACTGGACTTTGAGATAGTATACTGGAATAATGATGGTTTACTTATGATCTGAGCAAGTCTTTACCAAAAAGATAAAAGTTACTTAAATCCAGGCCAGTATATCTGTTCTACTGATACTTTACTTTCAAAGGACAAAGTCACATAGCTGGTCACAAAATATTTATTTTTCTAAAATAAAAACAAATTGGGGCACAGGTGTGCTAGAAAACAGTTTTCATACAAAAGAGATGTGGAATCAGGTGCTTAACAATGGTTTAAAGCAGCACCCAGGGAAATGCTCCATTCAGTATCATGAGACACTGTATGAGTTGTGTTGTGCAGTACAGTTTATAATTCAAGTTTATGTTCTATACTTTAATTTACACCAGTGTTTGAAATTACATAGTTTCAGGTATCAGACAGACCTCTCTAGTCAGCACCAAATTATGTAGAAAAAACTTACTGTTTCAATTATTTTTTCTTTAAAAATTCGACTATAGTTTTGGTGTATGTATCTCTCTTCCCAGTCCTGTAAAATAAAAAGCATATACATAAAGTGAATAAAGCTGAACTATAATGCTACTTTTTTCCAACTTGGCTTGTGGCCCTTACTAGAACATGTGACATTTTACACATGAAAAGACAATTCAGTTGTTCCAGTTCTCCATAACAGATGAACTCAAAGATTACAGATCAAAATTTGTGGTTTAAACAATCTTTTAGCAGTGCACAATGCAAATACAAAACTAAGGCAAATTTTTTACTTATACATTCCATTTTTTGACCTTTTGCATTTGCCTAACATTGATATAGCAAGATCCCTTTCCATACAAAGGGATTTCCCATACCTATCACAGCAGGTCTTTTAATTTATCAATTTTTTCTGATTGCTTTTATATTAATTTTTTCATTTTTTCTCCATCCATCCAATTTTCACACTCTCCTGAAAAGATATCATGTTTAAAATACATTTTGATCTCACCTAACAATTTTTATGATGTTTCTTATACTGTATAATTGTCTGATTTACTAATCAGATTAACATTAATCTTGCATTGATCACCATTTTACAATAAAAGAAGAGTGCAGTGCATACAGTGTGGTGTTGTGAGTGGCAATGCAGGCAAATATTGTCACAGGTTTTCCTGTGACTTTATCACATTGCACTGCACATTCTTTACCACTCTTTACCACTCCACATACACACTCCCTTTTCCCTTGGTTGTTGATTATTAAATATCAGCAAACATCTGAAGAGCTCTGATTTGTTCTGAGATAAATCAGACTCAGCTCTGTCTAACTCAGTCACACCCCTGATCACACTGGGGGATGTAACATTCTACTGAGGGTTACTCCTTCTACACAAGTTTGTGCTGCTCATTATCTAGACTTTGTTGTTTTTTCTTGCTGCTTGTTAAGACCTGTGTCCCTACTCCCATGTGTGTATAGTTTGCAGAATGTTTTGGCAAGACCTGCATTTACTGTCAACCATAACAAATGTCTGTCATAGCTATATCTCTGCAACTTCTTAGCCTATTTGACTGGAGGGTGTGGACATTACCTTTGGATTTTCAAAAATCTGCCAGAGGTCATTGTGCAGATGAGATGTCTGATAATTCTCTGTTGACAAAATGCGTCCAAACTCTTCTCTGTTACTGACAAAAAGGAAAACCCCCTGCAAGAGCAAAAGAGACAAATCAGTAACTTTTTATATAAATATAAAAGAAGGTAAATCTTACAGCACAAACAAAATGCTATGATATAATGTCAGGGTCTATACAGATAACCAGTGCGTGCTGCACAAATAATAAGTACAAGTAATACAATTTTGCTGTAATCGAGTTTGTATGCCCCTACAAGGTTTTAATTAAGTGGGTTTAGTGGTTTGATTTAACAAGAATGTTGATCTATGTAAAATCCAACTAGACCCAAGCACCTGAGGCACTTAGAAACAAGGGGGTGCATGCAGAATCATAAAAGTGATAAACTGCCCTCACAAGAAAGCCTGAAATAAGACAAATAAAGACTTAAATACCCGATTTCGAACATTGCTGCAGAAGGCCATGTCAGCATCCAGCTTGCCAGAAGTGAAGAGGGTCTCTTCAGTCAGTTCACTTCTCAGTGTACTACCTTTGATGAGGTAGACACTGGAGATGTAGGGTACATTCCAGATACCACTGCCAGGTAAAATAAAATGATTGTCTTTACAAAACAATGTATCAGATTATTAAATACAATTACAGAAAAACAAGATAAAAAGCATTCAATACTTTATTACAGGTTAGTCAATTGGTGAACATATGGTGAACCAGTGTACATATATCTTTGCAGTGTGCTTTTAATGCTATAATGATAAGATTAACCCCTGCAACATACAAAGCAGGATGACACTTTGCTTTTCTGAGTCCCAACCTGAAATAAAGTGCATGTGAGATGCTTTTAGTACTACCCAATGTTTCTGCTTACAAACATTAATTTGTTTGCCTAGTTCATTTTGATGCCAGGCTCATTTTGAGGTTGCATCCATCAAGAATAGTGTGGAATGTCCTTCTTTTTATTTATTTCAACATACAACAATGATGGTGCTATCAGATACTCCAAGGTTTCTACTCGGTACATATTACATCATAGAAATCTGTAATGTTGTCTTTAACTATACACATGAGATCTGCAAACTCAAGATAACTGCAATTTTTCACAAATAGAATTTCTGAAACTGTCAATTGACTACTAAAAATCTCACAGTTTAAAACTTAACAATTCTGAGAGTTTTGAACTACAACTATAACTTCACAGGACTCACACAATATTTACATCAACGAGCAGGGACATTATTAACTTCACTGTGGCATACCAGGCTTACATTTATTTATACCAAGATTAAATTTAACCCCCTAAATATTCAACTCTAAAAAATGTAGTAACGAGCACTGAAATCCCATTATGGATTGTGGAATTATAGGGAAGGCTTCAATAAAGAAGCATCAAGGCGAGTCCTGTCTTATAAACAGTTATAATATTTGCATCATTCCTTACAGTTTATAGTCTGTGGAAAGTTAATGTCACACTACGCAACTTCTAGTCATGGGGTATGTCAAATTTGCTTATCACAGTTGTTAATTCATTGGCAAACCATGTTCATTTAAATGACTGAAAGTCACTGTCCACTTCACATTTACAGACAGAGTGCCGATCTTTCAGGATAGTCGTGTGCACCCTTTTTTGTAACATCCAAATAGCTTGCTGCCTAACAGAGCCTGTTCTATATGAAGGGGTAACAGCAACAGTGAGTTCAGCCACAATCTCTGTCCCTTCTATTTCTTTTTTCATTCTGTTCTGGTATGTAATACACAAGGCGTAAGGCAGAAAAGACTTGCTTCTGTTTGAGAGGTGCAAAACACTCATGTTCCTTATTTCTTGTCACTGAATTATATGCATTATACACCCATGAGCAATCATTGATTGGATTGATTGGATCTCATCTTTCATGCACACAGAACCTGCCCCTATGACTAAAGACAAAATCAAACCTCTTTCATTTTATGCAAGCAAGTCGCAGATTAGATTGACTTGCTGGGTATGTCACATTAGGCGACCAGCTGGATGGTAGCATGCCCCGACTCCCTCTGACTCACTAAGTTTATGCAAGTGAAGGCTACAACTGAATTTGTGCAATATGACATAACTTTAAGAGGTTAGGCTAGCATCAGTAAGCACATCCAGCAGTAAACATTTCTACTCCAATACCCTTTTTGAGGAGGTACTATTGGCTGAACTGTGTGAACCTGGTAAATAGCCAATATAATATCAGAAAGAGAATCTGAATAAGTGCTGGCATGGTGGTGCTGTGGTTATTGCTGCATCCACACAGCTCTGGTAGAGCAGGCTGAACTCCTGGCCAGGTCACTATGTGTAGAAATTGTATATTTTCCCATGCCTGTGTGGGTACTTTTCTGGGTACTCTGGTTTTCACTCACATCATAAAGTAGTTAAGTTTAAGTGTAAAGAGATATTCAGCTGGCAAGTGGTTGTCAAAATAAAGTTCTATTGAGCTGACAAGTGGCAAGGGAAAACCCCAGAGAAGGCTTTTGATACACAGAAGGAGAGACATGCAGGTCCCTGACTCCGCCTATGTGAGAATACAGGGATTGCTAGGGTGTGCTGAAGCATTAGCAATGCATATGGAATTTTGATCTCAAAACAAAACTGTCATTATAATCCTGGATACTAGAGGGCAAGCAACATGTCTATTAAAAAGGATGACTGACTCACCACTAATAGACAGGGTATGGCAATGACAGTGGTGTCTACCCCTCTGGGTGACTACAGGGCATACATACAATATACAATGCTTTACTGTATATTCTCAAAAACTGATCAGGAAGATGGAGAAGCTTCTCTGGAGACAAAGTCCTTTAAGTACAACTAAAGGATTAGGGATGCATGGGCACAGTGATCTACTATGGGGAGTTCTACCCTGGTATTTTTTTATGTTTTTGGTGGCATGCTTCTTTTAGTATTGTTTTGCATTTTTTTTTTTTTGTGGTGCTGAGCATGGGACTTTGCGCTGATTTTTTTTTCCTTTTTCCGGTACAGTGATGTTAACTAGTACTCAGTGGGTGCAATCACTTTTCTGCAACCTGTTTATTTTTGTTTCCAATTCTGCTGTATTTTAATCACAATGTACCATACCTAGTGAAATATGTTGTACAAATGATCAAATTCTCAATTACTTCAAGATATATTCAGGTAAACAAAATTCATTTTAAAGTCCACCAACAGTACCATATTAGTGGTCGTGGTTCATACTTACACCCTCCTGCCTTGAACAATATCCACATAGTCTTCTGAACGTGCATAGTATCCGTCAACACTGAGGGCCCCCCAGAAATTTGACCACAGTTTCCCATGCCTGCTGATCAATGGTGTAATTATAGACCTGAAAAGAAGAAAACAAACAGAAAATGGAAATATATGGAATGCACTCTAGTAAGTCAAAAGGATAAATGTACATTCCTCACTCTATGTGAGTACTACATTTTCAAAAAGCACTACTTTCATTGATAAATTTTAATAAACTTAATGTCTCACATGTTAATACTCACTTGTTTTGTTCAATGAGAATTTTGAGTGTGTTTGTATTCTTCAGGACCACCTCAACATCTATGCTAAAGTAGTGTTGGCATTCATCATCATTACGGCATAGATTCCTGCCCAATCAAGATAAAAAAATAGAATTGACCAAGTTTAATCAAAAAAGCACAAGTGGAAAACTAAATGAAAATGACTAACTGGATGTACTTCACATCTTGTATTTGCAGGGATGCACTTACACTCCGAAGTTCCGAGAAGCAGCATTGTTTAATTCCTCCTCTGGTCCAATAATCTTCAAAGCTCTGTATTCATCTCCATGTACTTCTACAAATGACTTAACATGTTTTTCATGGTGGGGTTCCTAAAGTTTCAATGAATGCAATAACAAAAGGTTTCCATATTTATTTGTATTATACATTTTACGCAAAGAAAAAGCATAAGACAAAGGGACAAAGTCGAAAAAAAAAATTAATACACTATGATGGATGGACTGGCGTGGGAACCTACTCCTTTGTTTGGCTAGGAGGCCGTTATAAAGGCAGGCCAGGGAGGGAGCTGCGATATTCTCCCTAAGTGCCAAAATATAAACATGAAAGGACACTGCTGCAGCCACTAAACTGAGGTTGTTTTCTAAATACCCATGGAGGTACGCCATGGAAGGACTTGAGAGACTGGAAAGACAAGAGAGTGGGTGACTGCCTGCTATGTGCAGAGTTCTACCCCATACACTGGGTGGTAGCATGCTACCTGGTATGGACACACGCAGGGCTGCATGGGAACTGTGGTCCCATGGGGCTGCCCTGTCAGGTTCTGTTGGGCTGCCAGGGGTAGCTGCTGGATATTAATTGCACACGGACAAGAGTCATCCTGCCTGACCCAGAAGTACTTCCCAGAGGCAATATATTAAGCATCAGAAGTACTCTTGGATTAGGTGTTAAAGGGTCCAGGGAGTCAGAGTCGGGAAAGGAAATGGACAATACTCGACTGGGAGAGGTGCAGGAAAACAAAAGTAGCAAAGAGATCGACTGACAGCAATATGTACTGTACTGTGTTATGTGGGAGCCACTACAACACTGAGGGAAGGAAGCCTATAAAAGGTAAATATCTATATATATAACTCACTAAGGCAAGACAACCATGAAAAGCACGCCGGAAGGGGCGTGGATTCACTAAGCCGCCGACAAGTGAGACACCTATGGCGCACACAGGAAGGAGCCACGCCCACCAACTCCAAGACCATTGGATACGACGACAACTCGTAGGGCCACGCCCACCAACTCGGACGCAACGACACAGAAAAAATGGCGTCATTTATGTTCGTCTGTCGTAGAGGCCACATACAGTGCAGGTCAGGTTAATGTCATGTACCTCCGAGCTACGTTGACTGTTCATAGAGGCATGTTTCTCGCGGAGGTGAATTGCCATATGCAGCGTGTGAAACGGTTTGCGAGGGGTATCCCATGGGATCATTAAAACAATCCTTTAAAACTGAGGTTAAAGCACAATGAAGGAATCAGTCTTTAAAAACCAATAAGCCCTGTGCCTCTGTTTCATTACCGTCTCACCTGCTTCACCAATGCAGGCCCTGCAACAGTCGAGACGCTCTGTCAGCAGCTGACCTTCTCTGTGCCTGACCGGTTCACACAGAGGCAGCGCAAGAGACAGACAGAGGCACACACACAGGCAGCTGGTGGGCGGCTCTCCGTGAGTTTCTCTTGCGAGCGCACACATGACCAGGCGGTGTGTATGCTTCGAGAACGAGGCTGGATGTGGCTTGCGACCGGGCACATGAGCAGGCAGTGTGTATGCTTCGAGTGCGAGGGTGGACGCGACAGGACCATCTAGGAAAAATCATTCCGCGGATGTGATTCGCTGTATGCAGTGTGTAAAAAAGTTTGTTTGTCGCAGATGTGAATCGCTGTATGCGGCGTGTAGAACAGTTTGCGAGGGTTGTACCTGTGTCTTTCCAGAAGTGTTCAACCATCAATAAATAATTATGCAGCGTTTATTATGCCGCGGGTTTACTATTGTGTTGTATTTTGCTCTCTCAAGAGTTCCATCTTTTCATTCACTTACTGTTGTATTCTCACACTAACCTGTTTTAGACAACCGTGTCTTTCCAGAAGTGTTTACCATTCAATAAATAATTATGCATGAGATTGAGCGTGTGTCTAGGCGTGGGTAAGCTGTTGAACCCCAATCGGGCTGCAAACCGTGGAATTGCCACTAAGTGCGACTCATACGCTACCACTGTTTTCGTCCCTACCCTTTGTACACACCCCCTACCACACATTGACTGTTAATAGAGGCATGTTTCTCGCGGAGGTGAATCGCCATATGCGGCGTGTAAAACTGTTTGCGAGGGGTATCCCATGGGATCATTAAAACATTCCTTTACAACTGAGGTTAAAACACAATGAAGTGAGCAGTCTTTAAAAAAGTTTTCGGTTACGATGCACGACCGCGTGCAGCATAGCAAAGTGTTGTACACGCTACATACAGCAATTCGCATCCACGACAAACATGCGTCTTCTTAGATGCTCCTGCACTTTGTACACACCCCCCTCCCAACCTCGCTACGCCGCACAGACAATTGTGTGTTGGTTCATTCCGTGCATTGTTACAATGTTGCTTTTCTTGCTGATTTATTACATTACCCATTTTGCAAATGTTAAATTTTCTCCCTTTGCTTAAAAATTATTAAAAAACCGGCCTGATTATGCGGCGTATGGTACGCCACGGGTTGGCTAGTTATAAATAAAAGCACTGGATTTGAACCCAGGACTGTGTGTGTGTAGTTATGTCTTGGGTTTGGGGTGCTGTTATGCCCCCTATAGACCACAATCCTACAACAGCAGAAATATTTAAACAGTTTAATGCTTTTACTATAAAAAAATTTATATGGATGAGAAATGCCTTATTGGTTAGATCCCATTATTGCTTACACTGAGACTTGTTTGAGCTACACTAGAAAAATATTCCAGTAACGCACACCAGATTCCTAGAAAGTACATATAAATGCAAATAATGAATGCATTAATAAGTATTTCTTACCTAAATTTGTGTTTATATATGAGCAATTAACAGTTTATTAGGTGGATTGAATATAGCTTATATTGTATTAATACAAATCTCTGGTAACTCCAAAAAGACTGAAAATTCCCACTGTCATGTTGATTAATCACTTGGCTAAATAATTCTGTTGAATTCACTTTGTCAATATATTTGCAAATTCCAGAGACCTGGATCAGATGTAGTATTCTCTGTTCATGATTTGTTTGACATTTTTGAAATATCTTCTATTTTTAATTGATACTCTTTATAATTGAAGCCAATACTTTGTAATTACCTTGAGTAAATTTTGGGCAGCAGTTTATGAAGATTTCTGCTTAAAGCGGTAGACACAAATAGGCCCTATTGGTACTATTACCGTACACATTTTTCAGTTTTGTGTCACGGAGAGTGCATGCAGTGAGAATGGGGATGCATTCTGTGGACAGGTTAAAGAATGTGAGGATAAGACAGCATTCAACTTGTGAAGAGTGAATCAACACACATATTTCTGGGAATGTGGGATTAAAATACCCAGAGTACCCAGACGAAAACCCACACAGACACAGGAAGAATTTCGAAACACAGAAAAAGACTGAAAGTGGAATTCAAACACAGGAGCCTCATGTATAAAACTTATGCTGAGAGAAATACATAAGCCAATTCTTGCGCAAAAGTCTAGATTTATAAAACACAAACTTGGCATGGAAATTGACTTACCATCATCAACAGTTTTGACCATCTGTAAGTCCTATGCTGACTATTTTGGTGTTGGCATTTTCATGTCTCCAGGTGATAGATCAATAAAGTGAACAGAAAATCACTGCACATTTTAATGATGCATCTGTCACATTCTGATTTTCATCCATCCATTGTCACACATGTGCACATGGAAGGCAGCTAAAGGGTTCAAAAGAAGGTAATTCCATGCCAAACCAGGGGATGGCTGTGTACACTAATCATTTTTCTTTTTGTCCCTGAAGACCAAAGTGCTGGCATGGTGGTTATTGCTGCATCCAAACAGCTCTGGTAGAGCGGGCTGAACTCCTGGCCAGGTCACTATGTGTAGAAATTGTATATTTTCTCATGCCTGTGTGGGTTATTTTCTGGATTCTCTGGTTTTCACTCACATCATAAAGTAGTTAAGTTTAAGTTTAAAGAGATATTCAGCTGGCAAGTGGTTGTCAAAATAAAGTTCTATTGAGCTGACAAGTGGCAAGGGAAAACCCCAGAGAAAGCTGTTGGTACACAGAAAGAGAGACATGCAGGTCACTGACTCCGCCTATGTGAGAATACAGGGATTGCTAGGGTGTGCTGAAACATTAGCAATGCATATGGAATTTTGATCTCAAAACAAAACTGTCATTATAATCCTGGACACTAGAGGGCAAGAAACATATCTATTGAAAAGGATGACTAACCCACCTCTAATAGACAGAGTAAGGCAATGATGTCGGTTTCATCAACAATTGGAATCTCTTTTTGGAAAGGCCGTGTCTCTTCAAGAGTGATGGCCTGCATCCGAACAGTTTCGCGCCGGTCCTCTCCAAAACATATCGAAGGTAATTCGTTTTTCTTGACTATCTATCTCTGCTCTTAACCCCTTCCGAAATAATACTGTTGTGCCAGGACATGATGAATGTTTAATAGAGTCTTCCGTTAAAGTGCACAACATTAATACTGTAATAAGCAATCTCAATGCACGTAGAAAACCTAGGAAATACGGCATAAACTCCAATAATCTAATTAAAATCACTATTTTAGAGGAACAATGTATTAAAACTATAAAAACAGATCACAGATTAAACAAAAAATACACACAGAGCGCTAATAATAATAATTTAGTTCCTATTCCAATTGTCAATAATGCACATAGTATTCATCTCTGCACCTCCGAAACATTAATTATGGCACTATTAAATGTTAGAGCTTTAACTAACAAAACGTTTTTTATCAACGATCTTATTAGTGATAAAAAAATAGATCTTATTGCACTAAATGAAACATGGCTTAGTTCAGACAGCGCGGCAGTTTTAATCGAATCTGCCCTCCGGATTACAGTTTTACTCGTGCAGACCGCCAGGGAAAAAGGGGGGGCGGATTGGCTAACATTTACTCGACGATTAAAATGTAAAGATATCAGTTTTGGTAAGTTCAAGTCCTTTGAGTATCTCACGTTGTTATCATGGAGATTCTCAAGTTCTAGTACTATCCGTGTATAGACCTCCTAAATATAACGCGTCATTTTTTGAGGAATTCTCTGACTTAATGTCAATTTTAATTACTAACTATGACACACTCCTAATAGTTGGCGACTTTAATTTTCATATAGATAATCAGTGTGATCTAAAAGTAAAAGAATTTATGAACCTCCTGGATTCTTTTGATTTGAGACAACTCATAAATCAGCCTACACATAAAGCAGGTCATACGTTAGACTTAGTGATTACTAAAGGACTGAAAGTTGATATAAAACAGATCATTGATATTGGTCTATCAGACCATTTTCTTCTACTTTTTAATATAGAAATAATGATAAAAACACTCATGAGAAGCATATTGTTAAAAACGCTTCTTTGACTCGCAGCAGCTTTAAAACTTACAAACATTTTAAGCAATCAGTCCGTTTATAGTGCCAGCTATAATAGCGAGGATAATGTAAATAGTAAGGTGGAAAGATTTAAAACTAAAGTGAGAGCTGCTGTTGACATAGTTGCACCTGAAAAGACAGTGAAAAAATCTTCTAGCATTGTTATACCATGGAAGACCCAAAGAGTGTCTGATTTAAAGAGAACATGCCGTAGAGCTGAGCGTCAATGGAGGAAGACTAAACTTACTATCCACCATGAAATATTAAAAGTCAAAATAACAGAATACAATAACACTGTCCGTCTTGAGAGACGCTGCTATTTCTCCAAGATTATAAATAACAATGCTAGTAATCCCAGAGTCTTATTTTCTACAATTGATCGCCTACTAAACCCAGGTAGCTCAAAGGAATGCCTCCTAAGTGCTTCCAGTGAAACCTGTGAGGCTGTCGCTGTATTTTTCAATCAAAAAATTAATGATATTAGAAATAACATAGTATATCCCTCCAACACTAAGGATCCTCCTAAACCCCAGCATCCTGTTATAAACAAATTAAACTCTTTCACTAGGATAGATTTACCTGATTTAAAGAAAATAATCTCTCAATTAAAACCCTCCACCTCGTCCTTGACCCGATACCAACAAGGTTTTTCAAAGAAGTATCAGGCGTGCTAATTGATAATGTTCTGGACATAGTAAATTCGTCACTAGATACTGGGGTCTTCCCAGACTGTCTTAAGACTGCTGTAGTTAAACCCCTACTTAAGAAACATAATCTCGACCCCTCAGCTCTTGAAAATTTTAGACCCATCTCTAACCTGCCTTTCTTAAGTAAAGTTCTGGAGAAGGCAGCCATTATGCAGTTAAATGACCACCTAAATAAACATGCTATTCTTGATAAATTTCAGTCGGGTGTAAATGCAGACAGAGGCCATTTATCTGTTCTCATCCTCTTAGATCTGAGTGCTGCATTTGACACCATTGATCACAACATTCTTAGAAATCGGCTTAGTCAATGGGTGGGCCTCTCTGGCACAGTCTTAAATTGGTTTGAATCCTACCTGACAGGGAGAAAATTTTTTGTTAGCTGTGGGAATTACAACTCAAAGACACATGATATCCGATATGGTGTTCCACAAGGCTCTATCCTGGGTCCGCTGTTATTCTCAATCTACATGCTTCCGTTAGGTCAGATTATCTCAGGGCACAACGTGAGCTACCACAGCTATGCTGATGACACACAGCTGTACTTATCAATAGCTCCTGATGACCCTGATTCTATTGATTCACTAACAGAATGTCTGACTTGTATCTTAGAATGGATGAATAGTAATTTTCTCAAGTTAAATAAAGAGAAAACTGAAACCTTAGTGATCAGCAATAATGGATACAATGAGGCTATTAGAAATAAACGGGATACATTAGGATTAAAAGTCAACACGGAGGTAAAAAGCTTAGGGGTGATTGTTCACTGTAATCTGAATTTTAAATCACATATTAATCAGATCATTAGGACAGCATTTTTTCACTTAAGAAACATAAGTGAAGTTAGACCTCTTATATCACTGAAAGATGCTGAGAAATTAGTTCACGCGTTTGCTTTCAGTCGACTAGATTACTGTAACGCACTCCTCTCAGGACTACCCAAAAAAGACATAAATCGTTTGCAACTAGTGCAGAATGCAGCTGCTAGAATCCTAACTAGGAAAAGAAAATCCGAACACATTTCTCCAGTTTTAATGTCACTACACTGGTTACCTGTGTCATTCAGAATTGACTTTAAAATTCTGATTATGGTTTATAAAGCCTTAAATAATCTCGACCCATCTTATATATCAGAATGTCTGACACCTTATATTCCAAATCGTAACCTCAGATCCTCAAATGAGTGTCTCCTTAGAATTCCAAGAACAAAACTTAAAAGAAGTGGTGAGGCGGCCTTCTGCTGTTATGCACCTAAAATCTGGAATAGCCTGCCAATAGGAATTCGCCAGGCTGATACAGTAGAGCACTTTAAAACACTGCTGAAAACACATTACTTTAACATGGCTTTTCTATAACTTCATTTTAATCTTAATTTAACTTAATCCTGATACTCTATATGTTCAATTTCCTCATAATAACTATTCGTGGTGGCTCTAAAATCCGTACTGACCCCTACTCTCTTTCTGTTTCTTTTTCCGGTTTCTTTGTGGTGGTGGCCTGCGCCACCTCCACCTACTCAAAGCTTCATGATGTTCCAACAATGATGGACGGATTGAAAAGCAGAAGTCTACGTGACCATCATCATCATCAAGCCCTTCCGTGAGAACCCTAAATCCAAAGAGGACTGTTTCATTTATGTTAGGTAGAATGCCCAGAGGGGACTGGGCGGTCTCATGGTCTGGAATCCCTACAGATTTTATTTTTTCTCCAGCCGTCTGGAGTTTTTTTGTTTTTTCTGTCCCCCCGGCCATTGAACCTTACTCTTATTCGATGTTAATTAATGTTGATTTATTTTGTTTTATAATTGTGTCTTTCATTTTTCTATTCTTTAATATGTAAAGCACTTTGAGCTACTGTTTGTATGAAAATCTGCTATATAAATAAATGTTGTTGTTGTTGATGACAGAGGTGTCTACCCTTCTGGGTGACTACAGGGCATGCATACAATATACAATACTTTACTGTATTCTCTCAATATCAGGAAGCTGGAGAAGTGGGAAATTCTGCTTAGACTTAGTGACGTCACTTCCAGTCCTGGGGCCAATGACGTCACTTCCGGCTCCAGGCCCAGTGACACCACTTCTGGCTCCTGTCCAGATGATGTAATTTCCCTTGTCTAACTTTAAAGACCGCCATATGCCTTCCGCCTGTCAGTTCTGTTTTGGACACGTATCTATACAAACGTATCTTTTTTTTTTTGCCTATTTTTCAGCCAAACTTTAAGTATATGGAAAGGCTGCGCCAAACCTGTTGTGTCAAGGCATATTATTTTCACACCATTCATTTTCTAAACTTTCTTTATCCTGAGAAGGGTGATATTAAAGTTAATGGATATGTTCTCTCAATGCAACTGTCTTCAGTGTTATTAACAGCACTTAATGCATTCACTTAATATTAATTGCCTTAGTGTATAGCTATTTTTTCATACACGTTCCTGTAGCAGGTTCCAATTACTACATTTCTGGATTATTTTCTTATTTATTCATCATAAAACGGTTTACTACTCTTACTACTCCATTGATCATCAGTCTGAAATAATGAGGTTAAAAAGTAGCAATATTAAACAATTAAGCAATCAATGCATTTTCCAGACAAAAAACAACATGTCCAGGACATTTCTGACATTAGCAGACTATCTGGAATTGAAGCACAGACTTACATGATTGTATATGAAAAGCTTCAGACGATCCTTAGGATATTGTAGATTAAGCAAACGCTCAAAGAACACTTCCACAAATGGAGTTGGCTGCTGGATAAAAATCCCAATCAAGACCATGGGGTAGTCACTCTTCTATAGAATGAAATCAAAAAAATACAGAGCAAATGTTATATTAACCAAAAACAAGTTCATACAAGCCACACAAAAGTACATATACATGTAGACATTATCTAAGCATACACGACTGGAATCCTAAAATAAAAAAAAAAAATCTACGAACTCGAGCTAGTATTTTACAAATATCCTGCTCAGAGTTTTAAAATGAAAACTAAAATTAAAATGCATGATGTTAGGTGTTACTACTTAAAGAGAATGGGTAAGTACCATCTGTCTGTTTAGTGAGTCAATTAGTTCAGTTTAGACCTTTCCACCTTCACATATGGTGCACTTTGGACCAAAACTTGGACCAAAACTGCAGTGGTCTGGAAGGTGCAAAGATAAAACAAATATTAATAAAACAGTTTGTAATAAAAAGCCAAATTCCATTAAGCTACATGTGAAATACTATACTTTAAAAAGGTGAATATTTTTAAACAAACTACCCGCATCAAAACATAGCAAAGGAAGGTTCAAGATCTAATTCCCAACTGTACATCACAATTTTCAGAGTAGTTTAAAGCATGAACATGTTTCATTTTATTATTATTATATATTAATATTAGTAATACAACAGTTCCTCATTCTCATCCCATCTACTTAATTAAACAAAGAGTAGATTTTTCAAAATGACCACTCCTGTCATCAATATCAAAGTTGTCCCTGTTATTAAATATTTGGCTGTTAAATAAAATACTTGACTGTCAAGCTAATAAGTGGACATGCTTCCAAGATCATTGAGAAATCAGATAACCAAAGCTGTTTTGGCTAGTAATACTCAAGCCCGGTGCACACAGTAATTACTTTTGAAATATGCAAAGTGTCTTTCTGTAGAAAAGGCATGTTCAAATGTAAATCTATACTGCAAAGAATTATAAACTACATACTGGTACTCTCTTATGAGTCAATAAAACATACTCAAGAAAAGTCAGTTATGCTAGTTATAACTTGTTTATCCAGACTTTTTTTAACTCACAAAGACTTAAAATTTGGTGTTATTATTATCTGTTATGTATGGAGCTTCTATTATTTTTCCTTGGATTTCCTTGAAGCTGGAATGTGAAACTTTGTGTTGTTTTGGCGATTTTAACACCAAAAGGAATCAAATTCTGAAATAAGAATTTTGCTTAGAGCTTCAGTTTAGAATTTATATATTTTTACCTTCTCTATCCAACACCATTTTTGTTTTGAAGATCGGGGTGCTATTTGGTGGGTGGTGACATAGTTTCCATGGGGATTTCCCATAAAGAACAGGGGTGGCACATCTTGCAATGTCATTGATGCTCCAGTATAAAGATTACGCTAAAATATTCACTTACTGTACTTTGAACTTTGCTTACTGGTAGTGTGAAACAAAGCTCTGTCCCTTGACTACAATTTTTTGGTTTACAATTTGACTCTGATGTTTCTCTTTTTTTGACTATCAGTTTTGACCCTTACTTAGCCCTTTGACACAGTTCTTTCTCCTGATTCTCACTCTTTAATTATTCGGACTGACTGCCCTTTTTATAGTCAGTACATTTTGGGTATCAAAATAATTTCTTATGCATCATATGCTATCTATAATGTTATATAGTATCACGCATGCATGTCAGAGGACATCTTCCCAGGCTTAGTCGAGGTATGTAATAACCCACCAAGACAAGAGGAGGCGCTGCTGCTAACCTTGTCAAGTCCTTCTTTCTTGACAACACCTCGAAGCCACCCAATAAAGGCATTTGACCCTGCCTCTTCTAGTCTACCATAAGACACTGGTGGAAGGAGGTGTCATCTACTGGCCAGAGCAACTTGCCGTACAGAGCCCTGCTTGATGCCACTGTAATCTTCTAAAATAGCCTTCTTTATTTGAATTCCTACATACGGGATGCACACTAGAGAGCAACTCTTCTTTTTATTTTAGTTTTCGTTGTCACAGACTAGGGGTGGGCGTTATGACCAAAATTCTATATCACGGTATTTTTCTAAATTATCCCGGTTTGACGGTATTTGACATATTTTTTTCCCCATGCATGAGTGGATGTTAACCACATTTTCCACTGCAATTACTGGCTAAGAATCACCTATTCCACTGTCAAGAGTATTGAACATTGTACAAAAAAAAAACATTTTAATGTGTACACAAGTATTAATACAGTTTTGCATTGCCCCATAAATTATTAGTTAGTTATTAGATAGTTTTCAAGGGGGTGGCACTAATGGAGAAGGTATCACATTGCATGACAGATGCAGTCAAAATATAGAACCATTTTATTGAACAAATTTTACAAAAAAAAACTATAATTTTGAGAGGCATTTAGACTTAGTAAAATATCCAGAAGTGCTTGTCAAAAATTGTATTGTACCGAATATGTCTTAGAAAAGGAATAAACAGTAAATATTTTTTGTAAACCAACTACACTTTCTGTTAATGTTAACAATCTCTGTCCACTAACCAGTTAAAGTGACTTTTTAAACAACTTTATCATCATTAAACTGCATTATATTTAAACTAATAAATAATAACAATAAAATAAATACTGTAATGGTATTATTACTGATAGTTGCACTATTACTTCAAGACTTCAAGCTCAGGTGCATTACACAGTATTCACCAAATTAAAATAAAATAAAACAAGTGCAACTTGGTGATGACATCTTTATCAACTGAACCATCATTTAGGCAAACTGCATTAATATGGACCTTGCTTCAAGCTAAGCTATACTGGGAAGAAAAAAAAAAAACTATACGTCGAGAACAAAGTCAATATTTCCACTTTATTCTCACCATTTATGTTGAGATTAAAGTCGACATTTCCACTTTTATTCTCATAGTTTACTTCATAATTAAAGTAGAATGTTGTAAACTAAACTTCTTCCTAAAATCAATGTTTAATCAATTACTTAATTTACCCCATCATAAATTAATGCAGCACATTAAATGCTTTGTGTTACGTTCCCCGACCCAGTGGTTAATCACTACGCTTCTTAAACTGACTTCCTCCGCACTAAGAGAAGACAGCAATCACCATATAGAATCCATTCACTTCATGATATTCCTGCTTTCTGAAAATTTAGAATACTAAGCTAAATACTTGATATCATTTTCATGATGAAATGCATTAAAGCAGGTATTACACATGCACAGTAGTGAGGCTGTAGTGCTGCTCCCTCGCAGTAAGGGGTCCCCAGGTGTATGTTCAGTGTAGAGAACTTTATGGCAGGTGTGACGAGGCTCCAAAAAACTGGATGTATGAATAGCTATCGCACAGGTTTAACTTAAATATTGTGCAAATGTTGGGTTTCTGATCTGCTGGTCGGAGACACAAACACAGAATTCAATGCATGTTCTTCTGAGTGGGCTATCTTTATTGCATGCATGCTGTCTCTATCTGACGTACCAAAACCCCAGTTCCTTTTTCCTTCCTTCCTTCCTTTTTCTTTCACCACATAACCAATCACCACACGATAAAAGTCTTTGTGACAATAAAACTAGTTATAAACTTAGCCCACGGAGTGTTCAGAACTTTAAAAATATCTTCTTTATACATGTTTAATTATGCCATCCATTCAGAGTTGCGCTCATCTCTGAATGAGTCGCCAGCACATCGCAGGATGAATACAAGCAAAACATACACTAGCAGGGTCAATATAGCACAACAAAACCCCACATCCTACATGACTTTGAAAGGAAACTGAAGCACGCCGAGTAAACCCACCAGAAAAACATGCAAATGCAAGGCAGGCACGCTGCCGTGCCCCCATATGATCAATGCACGTTTTAATGCATTTCACCATGAAAATTATATTAAGTATTTATCTTAGCATTCTAAATGTTCAGAGAGCAGGAAGATCATGAAGTGAATGTATTCTGTGCGGCGATTGCTGCCGGCGCCTCCTCTTAGTACAAGAAGAAGTCAGTTTAAGAATCACTTAACACAAAGCATTTAATGTGCTATATAACTTATGACGGGGTTTGAGAAAATCTAGTAAATTAAATATTAATTTTACAATGAAGTTTAGTTTTCAATGGTCTACTTTAATGACAGATTACGAGAATAAAGTCAACATGTCGTCACACTATTACACAGTACCCAGGTACATTACACTGTATTGAAAACAAATAAAACAAGTACAACTTGGCTTGCAGTATTATCCAGTAGTATAGGAACAGTATTTACACATCTGACCTTTTAAAACTAAATTTATCTCCAGGCGACGGACGTGACTCCTTTTTTTCGGCAAAAGTTCTTCTGTTCATCATGTTCAACTTTACTTTTAGTTCAGTTTCGGAATGCTCTCTGTCCATTTTCACCGCGCGGCATACCTACGCTACCGCCCACTATTTGGTGGTGTAGCAGTGAAAAAGAGCCCTAGTGCAACATATCTGTGTTTAGTGGTGTAGCAGTGAAAAAGGCCCCCACTTCAACAGTTTCCCGTTGCGCCACATTCCGAACGTCGTTTAGGCAATTTAAACCTGTGTTGCGGTATAAGAAAAATCCATATCATAAAAAAAAATAAAAAACGGTTTTCGGTATGAACCGGTATGCCGCCCAGCACTATCACAGACAATAAAAAAGATGACTCAATTGGTGCCCCAAGCTTTCTTCTTGCTGTCTGGAGAACTGTCATTCCCACACCTGGCCACAATTGCTTTAGATATATGCCTGTTGCAACAATTCACAAATTTATCATAGAACATTTCTCGTATGAAAATATTT
Source organism: Polypterus senegalus (assembly GCF_016835505.1). Lineage (NCBI taxonomy): Eukaryota > Metazoa > Chordata > Cladistia > Polypteriformes > Polypteridae > Polypterus > Polypterus senegalus. The sequence continues at coordinate 60,883,242 of NC_053159.1, read as the reverse complement.
ATTAGAAGTGCACCTTACATATTTTGACATGTTTCAGCCAAGGTTTCTTACCTGGCTGGTGTTCAAATTCGTCTTCTATGCCTGTTATATTAATTTCTGATTCTTTGATTTATGCTGTTTATGTGCATTATTATTGGTTTTTGATTTTATGTATGTAAGCTGTGTTATGTTTCATGTATTTTTGTGTGTGGTCCACCGAGAGATAGGGCCACCTGCCAATCACCACCATTAACTGCCTTCTGCTCTAAAACTCTAGAGGGTCTCCCACAGTTCATGGCAGTTCATTTAGGATGTGAGTGGCAGTGGCTAGTTTACTTGCATTTATTTGATTTATACATTTTTAACCCTCTGCTCTGTATTTTGATGATTTTTTGAATATCTCTATTGGGACTTGTCTGTTTTGGATTGCCTTTGGTATTCTATGCATTTTGTGCTCCTACATAACTTCATTCTTGTTATAAACAGTTCCGTGAACAATACATTTTTTATTTATAAAGACTCTATGTTTACCCCATTACTAGCCAGGGTTTGTCTGTGCTATCCCCCTCTAGTGGACATTTTTTGAAGTGTTTTCGGAACAACATGCTTTGAGACTCCTAGTTCACGAGAGATTTATCCTCATAAATGTCAAGACTTTTAAACGTTAAAATCTTCTAAATGTAAATATAATTCACAATGTCACTATTCATGTATTTAAAAGAACTATCAGCCTAACTGTATCGTGGCTTTTCAGGGCATTATGTCTGTTGTTAATTCCATCTGGTAAAATACCTGAATTTGCACACTTTGCAAACAGTATATTGATTGCAATAATTAACAAAGTTGATTATGCTCTGTTTTGTTGTGATGAAGTATCTGTACAAGGCTTTTTTTGCCTGAAAAAGATTTTACTGTGAAAGTTAAATATGGCTCATATGGAGTTAGCTATCAAAAGTTCATTGCTGGCAGTAGTCACCCTGGCAGTACATTTTACATGTATTCCCCACATCTCAAAGGTCCCTGCATATGTCCTTCATCCTTGGCATAACAGAATGCATAAGCCATATATAAAATTGGTCAGAAGATTGCAAAAGTAGTAGTATTTCTGCTTTTTGTTTTGAATGCACCCTCAACTAATTTCTTTGCATACAAAATTCACTCTGTAATTACAGGATATATGCAATGACTCCTGTACTACTGAAGGCCCGGATTAGGTCTCCATTTTGCCACCACTATTTAAGACTGAAAAAATTGAGTGCTCTTACAAATTTAATGAATGCACATGGCTGCTTAGCACATGGTCTGTGTGAAAGGGAAAGTTTGACTTGGGAGGGCAGATTTTAAACTTATGTGATTGTCAAGGGCCCTTCACTACTAGAGACCCCATTCTTATGTACTGTACATGTATGAGAGACATTTCCAGTAGTATTTCCCAGAATAATAGTACTGTAATACTTAAAGATACAAGGCTGAATGTGTCTTATGCAAATCCATGCTGTTGAACCTATCCCTGCCACATTTTGCTTAGATTCCACTTGCACAGGGGACGACCACCGGCAATGTTTCATTTTTAAACTGGAACACACCTGCACTTTATTAGGGAAATGCCCCTAGGTGGTTTAGTCAGAGAAATTTTGGATTGGGGCCAAAATGTTTTCACCTTGGGGAATTTCTTCAGTGATCACAACTGAACTTATTCAACCATGCAGAGAACAGGCTGCCCTGACTAGTTTAAAAATGGATACAAATTACAGGCAGAATAGCAAATATTGTTTTTATTTGAAAGTATGTCACGATGCACATTATTAATTTTCACAATAAGTGGCAAGATACATACAGAAAATGAGATAACTGGGTAAAATTTTGAAACTATAGAGCTGGAGAACCAAGAAAAGATACAATTAAATAGTGAGGAAGTACTGTAAATGCAGTACTTGAAACTCAATTGGTGAAGATCACTGTGGAACACCACAATGGTGCGCCCAGTATATATGGCAACAAGAATATTAGCTTTGACACTTACATTACTGTGAGCATTATCATCTATAAAGACCAAGCAAATGCCAGGGCCTGGTTAAGAGTTCAGAAACCTCTTTGACACACCAAACTTATAAGAAATAACATTACATGATAATGCTATAAAGCAATATTGGGTGATACTAAACAGCATAATAACAATCTGAAACACTTAAAGTGCTAATAGGGTTAAGCTACTCAAAAAACTGCAAACTATCCATCTCTTCATCCTTTACAAAACCAGATTAATGCAGTTCAGGTTCATGGTCACTGAAGCCTATCCTAACAGTATCAGGTACAGGGCAGGAACAACTCTAGCCAGTGCATCATAGGCCATATTTAGAATCCAAAATTATTCTGATAAACTGAAAGAACCCAAACTCTCCTCTTTTAAGTTAGTGGGAAACTGATGTGTTATACTATTTGAAATTGGAAAAAATCAAATACTCAGCTAGAGGATCCGTACAGACTTTTTTCAAAACATGGCAGGATCTAATGAGTAATATTTTAAAATAAGCTCATAAAGCACAGAGAATTTATTAATTTAGGTATGTTTACAGGTCTTAAATTTCACGCCGTTTGGCTTGTTCTCTCTCTCAGGGGTGGGGATTGATTTGTTCTTAACTCAATTTTTCTTTTTGTAAAAACTTGATTGATTTGTATGGATTGTAATAAAATTAATAAAAATAAGAAAAAAAAGAATCCAAAATTAAACCTAACACACACACACATATCATTTGAGTGTGAGAAGAAAACTGGGTATCCAGAGAAAACCCCGATTCTCATCAGTAAAGCTTTACCATGCATTAAGAAGACATGGTTTTGACAACTAAACACATGCAAACATTACTTTCTTTTTTGTTAAGACAAAGTTTATAACAATAGCCACTGCACATATGGCTGTTTGTAGCCTTTGCAACAGGACTCTGATATATTTAGATAATGTATCCTACTCACTACAAATTTATTTATGTTCAGCTTAGGTCATGTATTCTTTTGTTACAAAATGTAGAAGGCAATTAAAGAACCTAGTTTTTTAAATTTTATCAGCTTTACAGGAAGTAAATAAAATGTTAAAAATCCAGCATAAAAATATCAGATCTACAATCGGCTCATGATTATTTTCATTTTTTTCCAAAGATGACCCAATAACTTAGGTTTACAATCTTTACATCTGCATTTATTTTACTTTCAATTTTTTTTAAATGACGAATTTCTTCTTAGCATGAATTATGCTGGCTGCGAGATCTTAATAAATGTGGAAACAAGTCTGACATGAGTTTTCTTGATTCTTGGCCTTTAAAGTTGAAATTTTAAGAAGCATATGTATGCTTTTGATATCCACTGTACATTAAAACATTTCCAAGATGGAATTAAAAACTCACCAACCTTTGTATTTTAACCCTGGTGTCTAACATTAAAAGTATTAAACTAATATCTAAAAATGGCAATTTGACATTTGTAGAAAATCAATATTACAGACTAAAATTAAAAAAATGATGAAGGGTAATTCTGTTCAGAAAAAAATAAGTAAGTTACAAACAATGATTTGTTTTCTAAGAAGCTAGTGAATTCCTAAAGTTAAAATGATACACTTCTATCTATATTTTTATTTTGGATTACACAATTATCATTCACTATCTTGAAAGTGCAAAAATATACAAATTAGTTTTGGTTTCTGATTTGTTATTGAAATTAAAGAGGGGCATTGAAATGAACATTCCATAAATGACGGTGCCACACCAGACAGACCTAAAACAATTGACTCTACCTTATTTAGGTGAGCATCTTACAGGCCCAGATCACCCACTAACATCACATAGGGAATCGACTCCTTAAAAGCGTTTCATCTTTATCCACTTCAGCCTCTTAATCCAGGCTGGTTGGAGGTTGAGGGAGGCCTGCGGGTGTAGGACTGGTTATAAGAGTGGAGACCAAATTACCAAGGACAAGGGCTCCACCAGGTCAGAGCTATGACTTACAGAATACCTCCAGGGAAAGGGGAGAAGATAAAGCCACACAGGCAGCAGGAAAGGTCCTGCAAAATGCAAGTATGAAAAAACATTGATAACTAGGCGAGGGTATGTTATTTATGTGTTTGTGCTATATGCCTTGGAGGTCATTAGACGGGAGGATTAGTATGCAAGATAGACGGAAAGACAGACAGACAAATATGGCCTGGTTGGAAGTACATAACAATACTCCAGAGACCTCTTGCATAAAACTTGCCAATGCTTGGAAAAATGTGTTAAGCCATTCTTACTAAAAAGTCAGGATTTATAAAACACAAACTTGATGTTGAAACTGGCTTTGAGTATCAACCATCCATAAGTCCTGTGCAGACATTTTAGTGTTAGCATTTTCGCCACATGAGACAGCAGGTCAAAGCAATGAACAGCAAATTGTATTTCATTCTGCATTTCATTTACACCTCAGACACATTCTGATGTCCATCCATCCATTTTCTAAACCTGATTGGTCTAATCCCATAATTGAACAGAGATTGTGTGATTTCTGTGAGATGGTCTCTTTAATGTATAGTCTCAAATTCAGCACACAACTTCAAATGGAGAGCTCTAAACAGTTTAAATCAGCTTATAAGATACTCACACTCATCACAAAAAAAGACAAAAGTACCACTAATGATTTTTAAATGACTGAAAGCATTATGTTTTTAAGATTGTTTGACTATGTATATAAAATGTGGCAAAATAATCACAAGTTAAAAAATGTATTAATGACATAGCATTCAGGTGCAATTTAGTTAACTGATTTGAAAGTTGGGTGTGTTTTTTGTTATTTATTTGCTTTGTCATAGAGAGAGATATATTTTTGTTTTTCAAATATTTTGTTACAGCGGTACACTGTGACGTTTGATGCAAATTGGCTCAGACCACTACACATCTGCTTGGACAGGCAGACATAAGCCATAGCCAAATATTGGAACTGCAATTTAATCTCATGTGTTGACAATTGATGATCTGTTTTACTGAAAAGGAAAATACTGTAGAAAACATATTCAAGTTAAAATAACTTTTCTCAAGCTAAATCTGAAGCAGTGAACTAACCTGTAATTGAAACTGTAAAGAGTATTTCTCTATCTGTTTTAAGGATTCGTGACATGCAAATGACAGTTGGTTTAGGCTGGACAGATTATACAGTAGTAGTAGTTGATCTATCCATTCATTCTCTAAAACCATTTATCCAGGCCAGGGGGCAGCTGAGGCCTATCCTATCCAGCAAGCAATCAACCAACAAGCGCAGGCAACACCTCGACAGGGCGGCAGCCCATTGCAGGGTAAACACACACACATACAGCAGGGATGATTTAGCATCGCTAATTCACCTGACTTCTATGTCTTTGGACTGTGTGAGGAAATCTGTGCTGACCCACGTATAAGCTCCACTCACGGAGCACCTTGGGTATGAACCCCTGCAACCTTAGTACGAGACAGCAGTAATGCCAGTGTGTAACTGTGCACCTAATCTTTTGATTAATATATTTACATTAGCTGTGGTTTTAAAAATTCAGGAAAAAATACCCTTTATTTAAGACTTATTTTAGCTTCAGTGCAATCATTGGCAGGATCACTCCTTAAACTCGGCACCATATCAGTAATACCTCAAGTTAATATTCACTGAGTTTTCTATGTTCTCCCATGGTTCAAAAGTAAAGATGTCACTTAGGTAGGAACATGGCTAAATTTGGTTATTAGGTCATTAATATTCAAAAAAGTTTCTGGTTTCTGGTGGGAAGTGATGAGGAGTTGCTAAAAGCACATGCATGAGCACATAGTTTTAGGTTAATTAGAGATGTATACAAAACTTGTGTGTTGGACATTGGTGTATATATGGTTTTATAAATCAATTTTTTTTCTATGTGTACACCATTTTTGCATTCTAAAATTTTAGTATGGAATCTAAGTAAGGTTTTATACATGAGGCCCCAGGACACTATGGGACAAGACTACCCAGTAATGGTAAGGGACAATTGATTCCGTCTAAGAAGCAACTGCCAAAAGTGGAAGATAGGAGGGAAAAGTGAGAAACCCTGCTGCCCATCTGACACAACAGGCATGCAGGGAACTGCCTTGATGAACTATCCCTTTAAGGGCAACTGAAGGTTCAGGGCTGTAAGAATACCTGTTATCCCTCAAACAAACAGAAGGCCACACAGATTTCAACAGGTACCATTACACTCACCTGCAAAACAGAAAGGTCTTGTAGATCTTCATTGCACACTGTGCAGCCTGTTTCAAAGGTCCATGCCTTAGGGATGTAGTTGCCCAAATAGTTCAGCTGAAGCTGTGGGAAAAAAGATGAGAATATTTCTTAAGGAGGTAATCTGTAGGCACAAAAAATCATTAAGATTTAGGGTCAAATGTCAGTGTTTACTAGTATTTACTAGTAGTCATCACTAAAGCATTAGATCTTATGATTTGTGAATGCTTTATATTGAAACATATTCAAATATCGCTTAAATAACACAGAATCTAAAATCACCCCAAATCCTCTAAGAGTGATATTCAGAGTAACACAAGATAGAATAACAAGATGAAATGAAAAATCTATCATGAATTCCCAAAATGCATTGATGTCATGAAAACTCATTTTGCTTATCTGGAAGAATCCTAACCTATCTGTGATATGTCATTATAACAGTAATGAATTATATTATTGTATTATACATACTGTTACAGCTTCTTTGTTTACTGTTTATATTTTGTTTTGAATTTTGTAACCACTGTCAGTTTTTGATGCTGGCACTGTCTTGTAATTTATTTTTAAAATTACTGGTTGCTTATGTTTTGACCATCTGCCTGCTGGTGATTCTCATCTTGCCATGAGGACTAGTATTTATACATCTCTTTCTCTTATGCTAATTCTTATGCTGCTACCAAACTTCTAACTCCACTTTATATCAGAAGTTAACAAGGCTCCTTTTAAAGGTGTTGCTTTGCTTTGTACTGCCATCTATTTTAAGTGATGGGCACCCACACATACCAAACATCAATGTCACCTGTCATACTTTGTCCTTTGGCAAACACATACCTTCGAGTGGTATTCTTTGAACAGAGTAGCTAATCTTCAATTCCCTAATAAACTGCATTCTGACCGCTGGTGTTTCAATGAAAAGTCTAATAATTGTTGATAATGCCAGGAGGAGGTGAAGCAGAGTAAATCAAACTCTGTATATTCACTTACTCCCTTCACACTTAAATTGTTACATTTAAAATTTTTAAATAGGATGCAGTCAGTCAGTCAGTCATTTTCCAACCCATTATATCCTAACACAGGGTCAGTCACAGGGGTCTGCTGGAGCCAATCCCAGCCAGCACAGGGTGCAAGGCAGGAACAAATCCTGGACAGGGCATCAGCCCACCGCAGTAAAATAGGATGCAGTACATTAAATTGTAAATTATTGCATCTAAGTTAACTTACTTCTACTGCTATATTATGTTTTGCAAACAAATTATATTTTTTTAAATACATATATATATTATGAATGAATTCCGAGTATTGATCATCTTAATGACTGGGTCAGAGTGTCAGGATCAAACAGCAGAACTGGAAAAACTGGAAACAATGTGCTGTGAAAATATTATTTTAGTAAATAATAAATAGTACATAACTAAAACAGAATGTATTTGTTTTGCGGCTGAGAATGCAGCATTACCTTTGTAGGTCCATTGCCATGGACAAGAACAGGCAAAGTGTCATACACCACATTTCTGGCACGCACTCTCCCATTTTCAAACTTCAGGACAACTTCATCTAAAGTAGAGATCCATACAAGCTTTATTATTTATTTAAATTAAAACAGTGGTAGCATATGCTTCTGGTTTGTCTTTTAAATATTTTTCCACATCATGATTATTACCAGTAATTAATACAGTAAATTAGATCAAAAGGAAATTGTAACTTGTAAATGATGTGACTGTGTACTGTGCTTTGAATAACACCTTTTCAAACCTTTTAGAAGACATGCATGTTGATAAAATCAGCTAAAAGCAGCTTTGTTTTCCATGCAACTGCCATCTATTTTATTATTTTTCAGCACAAAGGCTTGCAGTGCTCCAGGGAGGAAGTTAAATGAAGGCCCAGTTATTCCTCGAGTCAACAGGTCTACGTGTATGGAGACACATCACAGCAAACTCGTAAATTCCTTTCCAGCTGCTGCTGGAGGAATAGGCAGGCTATAGTGGCTTTATTATAAAGTGCATCTGGGCAGCTCTCCAAGATAGTAGCACTGCTGGAACAGAGAAGGCTTTTCTTAATTGAAGGGTGAAAAAAGAAAAAAAAAAACAAAAACTTGAAAGCAATAAAAATTATCAAAGTCTTGAAAAGCTCCTATGTGCAAATCTGGATTTTTGTTCTGAACTTGAAATATAGACACTAATTACATGAAGCAAACAGTTTAAAGTAAGATTTGATGCACTTTACTTAGCATCTTGCAATACAAAATAGGAAAAATAAAATGCATTAATTAGGGAATATATACAATTTGATGAGATAATATGAATTAAAATTCCTGTCTATACCAGCTCCATCATTAGTTTAACAGTTATAATGGAACAGTTTGTGTAAAAAAGCTACTAACAAAAAAAAAGTAAATATGCCATAATGTATAATGCATAGTTGGTCATTTAATAATCTTACTTTTTCTTTTACAGAGTTGAAGGGAACTACAGCCTATCCCAGTACCTTAATGTGAAATCTAGGAGTCAACCATGGATGGAAAGCCGGTGCATTACACTCTACATGCACACTCACAAACACATACTGTAGTCCATATTGGTCACCAGCCTTTCTTGAATGTATATCTTTGTCATTCACATGGAGTCTGTAGTGTCAACAGAAAACCCATCCAGCCAGATGGCAAACATACAAATTTGACATAGACTATGATCAATCTAGGAAAGATACCCAGGTACAGGACCTAGGAAGTAGCAAAGCTAAACTTGTTCACAACAGCAATCACTACTGAAAAGTATAGGATATTCCCTGTACATACTTTTATAGCTACATTGTTTTTTGCAAAGTTGCCCTTAAAATCTTAAACCACATGAAACAGATAGGGGTAAACATGAACCATCCCTGAACTGAACCCAGAATGATGCCAAAGAAATCTAAAATAGCCTGAATATAATTATTTATTATGAATTAAGACACACAAGAAAGGTACAAACAAAGAAAGTAACAAAAGTACAACAATAAACCAAAAGAAAACACAATCCTGCTCCCTCTGAGACTTCCTAAAATCAGCTGGTCACTCTTTCCATCACTTAAGAGAGTACCATATTTACACACAAAATTTCTTCTCTCTCTCCTCTCTTGTTACTGTCTTCAGACTCCCTTTGTTTCCAGCCAGTCAAGGGCTGGCCCTAAGCACCCCTCTAAATGCTACATCTAACTAAGACTTAGCTAAAGGAGAGCTTTGTGCGATGCTAGTCTCAATGACTAAAAGGGCAAAATGGTCTCACTTCCCAATGTTTGGACCTATGAGGAGTTAACAACCTCTGGCCAACCTTTTATGGCCACATTTTGTCTGTTACACAGAGGTCAGGTTTCCATATAAACTGCCTGGGCATCTCTTAGATGCTTCCTTAAGCAACACTGCATTTCTCTACTAAGGCTGAGGATATCTTCCCTTTGTAGTACTCCAGCCTATTTTCCTAGCAGAAAGACAAGGCATATTGGCCCTTAAAAGTCCTTGTCTTTCTTCACTAGCATGACCAGAAGTGTCTTCAGTTCCAGCACCTCATTTTCAGCACCTTCTATGTAACCCTGTCCCTTTCCTCTGTGACGCTCTTCTGTCTGCAGTTCCCCTTCTCTCCAAGCCAAGCAAATAAAAATCACAAAACGAAATCTTGCAAATTTCTACCAGTTTAGCTGCTTTTAAAAAGCTTTTGAAATGTAAGTGGAAAAGCTCAGGTTCAGTCAGTGAATGCCAAATTTACTTAGATTCACTGAACACAGCAGGTATATCAGTTTATGGGGAAGGAAACACAAAGATTTAAAAGTAAGAAGCAAAAATATTTTAAAGGTAGGACTGATAAACCTTACTTATTATCAAGACTGTCAACAACTGTGATACAATTAATACAGACTAAGCAATTGTCCATCCATCCATCCATTATCCAACCTGCTATATCCTAACTACAGAGTCACGGGGGTAAGCAACTGTTTTCAATGAAAAATAGTGTCACTAGGCCTGATAGATTATCTTTAAGAACAGGTATTTTTTCAAGAAACAGAGGGTTGTAGTGAAGTGTAATGCAAGTGAGAACTAAAGTAAATCACCATTCCTATATATTCAAATGTCTGTTTTGCCTATATAATAAGGTTTCGTCTTTTTTTTATTTTGGTTACAGTAGACTAATGATATTTGATCTGATGACCCTAATGCCATGTTTCTTGGACTTACTTCAATTAGACATGAGCAAATAGCCATCTTTATATACAGCACAAAAAGTCAAGAAAAACACATTAAATGTGAATGTAACCTCAACACTCTACTCACAAAAAACATTATGACCTACCTAGAGCACCATATAGATTCTGAAATATCCGGCATTTATTGTCTAGTGACATGTTTATTTTGTCCTGCAAAAGAGTAAATAAAAGCTGATTTTCAATTTCAAATCTTATAACATTTAGACTGTATTCCTCCAGAACTATAATTCTCAAAAACTCTCCTCAATGCTTTGATGTAATTTAGAAGAATACTTACAATGTTAAAATTAAGCAAATAATAACAAAAGTAATAATCTTTTTAATTTATAAAACATTTTTCCTTTGAGTGGAGTTCTTAACTAATATTTACCTGAGTACAATAAAGGCAGTAAAGAAATTAAATACATAAACAAGATTACACTTTTGACTCTAAAATTACATAAGTATATAAAAACTAGTTTGCAAGATAGATAGAGAGAATTTTATTTGTCCCAAGGGAGACATTTGTTTTTTAACAAAAGCTCAATAATTAGGTAAATAAATAAACATATGAATATTATAACAAACAAATGCACAAAATAAATACTAAAAAGAAAGAACACATCTGACTTGGCCAAAGATAAAAAGAGCAATTATAGTCACAGTAAAAGCATTATAAAGGCATATTGCCAAAGGTACAAAGGAACACCATCATCACTCCTTCACACACTTCTGTTGAATAATTCAGTGGTTGAAAGTCCTCAATGCTCGTGTATCAGAGAGAGGATTTGCAGCACTATTCATAATGGCATCAGTTTAATTTTCATTCTCTCCTCTGCTACTATATTCACTGTGTTCAAAGTGTGTCCCATAGCTGAGGATACCTTTTTAATTAGCTTAAAAATTCAGTGGGCACCTCTTGAAGTGATGTTACTGGCCCTGAAATCTAAAAATTGCATTGTCCATCACAGAGTTATAGAATATGTAAAGGGTGTCACTACCCATACTGTAGAAACGCAGTCTCCTAAGAAAAAAGAGCCTGCTCTGCTCTGTTCTTCTATTATATACAGTAGTAGAAGACAAGGCTTCACCACCCTCAAAACAAAGAATACCTTGTGGAACAAAAAGGGTGCTGGAGGATTTTGCCAAGTAAAAGGCCAAGTAAAGCTTTGGAAAAATGCACAGGAATACTGTACTAATTCCTGAAAGCACTATATACTGTACTCACTATTCTAAGTCCAAATGAGGACTCATACAACACAGCCTGAGCAAATTGAGGTTGTGATAAAAAGAAAATTACTTCAGTCAGTCTGATAAAATCATGAATTAGATTTTTTGTTGAGTAAAAGACAAAAAAGTGGGTAAAGGAATATTTACCGTATTTACGCGTGTATCACGCACGCTTTTTTTCCCGAAAATTAGCATTAGAAAAGCAGGTGCGCGTCATACACGAGGAAACTGTTTGGGCTCGCTCTCTCGCTCGTGCTCTTTCTCTCTCTTGTTCACGCACTCACGGTCTCTCTCTCGCTCGTTTGCTCGCAAGACTCAAGCGCTCTCTCTCTCTCACTTGCTCAGCGCAAGACGCGCTGTCTCTCGCTCACTTGCTCACGCACTCGCGCTCTCTCTCTCCCTCTAATTTTCTTTGTAAAATTAGGTGCTGCCTTTACACGGCGCGTGTGGTACAATTTAGTATTAGTGTTTTTTGAGAAAGGTAAGAAACAAAATGGCACAAGTGTTCCTCATGGCAGGTAATGGTATGATTTTGTCATTCCCTCTGACATATTTGATAACTATCTTAAGCTTGATTTAAATACAATCTAGGTTTAAACGTGTGCATCTTCCTGCAACCACAAATTACCAAAGATATGAAGCATGTTGGGAGGCAAATTGCACAGTGCTTAGCACTGCTGCCTTACTGTTTTATAGTCCTCGGTTTGAATCCCGGCCTAATAGAGTATGTATACTTTCTCCATGTCTTCATGGGTTTTCCTTTCACACAACATACATGAAGATGTTAAGCTAACCAGCAACTGTAAATTTACACAATAAGTGAGGGCGAGTTTATGTATGAGTGTGCCCTTCTCTGCTTGGTTCCTGCTTTGCTCCCAGTGTTGCCTGGATGGGCGCTGACTCCCTGAACATCTAAACTGGAAAGAAGATTAGAAAACAAATGAACTGATGCATGGATGGATGACTGACTGGAGTAAATAAGCTAAGTGATCTCTAACAAACATCTAGTCTTCAAAAAACAGGTGCATCCTCCTCATTACAACAAAATATACTGTAAAATCAAACTACAGTATGCAAATTATATGGTCAAGGGAAAATATTGTGGAAATAAAAGAGAATGCCAAAAACATATCTTAAAGAATAAAGAGTTTGTGTGACCCACTATATGCAGAACCTGTAGTATGTCAATAAACTAGGTCTTGAACCACTGGATGCAGTACCAAAGAAACAGATTCCACTAAATTCTGAACAGCAAAACACTTCAGTCAGCAGTAACAACTGTTGGGCTGAGATGTAGTAAAAGTAAAATCATAGTAAGTCTTATGTATGCTGTCTTAAGAAAAGGATATTTACTTTGAATAAAGCAGTCTCAAAGCTATACTTAAAAAAAAAAATTCTGTACTGTTCCCTGGTGTTGTTTCTTGGCTGGGGACTGCCCGGACCCGCTTCTGTGCCCGAAACATGCTGACCCGTAGGGAGACAGCGGAGTGACATTGGAAGAAGAGGAGGGGTTGTCGCCGATTGGAGAACGACTCCCCATCGGACTCCATTCAAAGCTGGAGGGAGCGGTGGAAGACCGGAAAGTTCTCCCTGAAGCAGGCAAGAGATTGGACGGCATGTGTCGAACACCCGTCAATGACTGGTTGAAGATGGGGCCAACAAACATCCATCCCGAGCATGAGGAAGACCCAACGGAGTCTGCACAAATGGCGCAGGGGCCCTATGGCTCGCAGCCAGATGGTGAGTATGAGTGGAACGCGAACTCACCGCCAGCTAACTTTACTCATATGCCTGTACAGTCCCTTTTTCACGTCCTGCGAATGTTGCGGGAAGTAATCAACGGCCTGGAGAAGAAAGCGGAGGCCCCCCTGATGGCCATAAAGGAGTGGTGGGGGAAGTACGACGTGGGATTCTCCAGCCAAAGTGATGAAACGTTACAGGTGCGTACTACGGTACCATAAATGAAAGAGGAAGCCCTGACAAAGGGAGCCGAGACTTGGGTGACCGGACTTGAGTAGCAGGGTATCCTACAGTAGTAGATCGGGGAATGAATACCAAGCACTCAGTAGGGGCTGAGGCACGGGGGAGGTGCCGGCTTGACGGCCACATCCCAATCGAGAGGAGTGCAACCAGCACGGGGGCCCTCTTTGTCCCATAAGGGGATCCAGGCTGTTGTAGCACCCCAAACTAAAGAGAGACCCCGGAGAAAGAAGGGAGGGTCACCCAACAGGATGAAACGTGAGCCCAAAATCTCACGTACGGTAAAAAAGTGCTGTACACGGGGATAGAGAGAAGCCCCAAACCTGGTGGAAACGAGGCGTTGCAGAGATACCACGCTTGTTTTCATGTCCCTAGGGCTAGGGCACCGAGAGGGCGCCAGTGTTACAAGTGCCACGGCATTCCGCATTTTTTTTCTGTTCTTTTGCAGAACATGACTGTGGACTGCAGTATGCCGGCACCCCAACATGGGATTTACCAGCTCGCGGGACAAGCCGCTTCGCCCTACGGGCTTCAGCTGGGGGAGGGGAAGGACCAGGAGAGGGGCAGTATTTTCCCCGAACATGGAGGGCAGCCTTCCTGGGTTGCATGGGGGCCACGCAGCCGGGAAGCTCAACCCTGTGGGAGGACGTGGCCACCAGCAGGGGGTGCCTGGACAACTCCAGAACGGTGGTTGACAGCACTTCTGCCACAACAAGAAGTGCTGTCAGAAGAGGAGAAGAGTCCGTGTGCAGCACTTCCAAATCAGGAGGCCACCGCATTCCACTCTAGGCTAGAGTTGGGAGGGAGAAGACAGGAGCCTGAGGAGGAGGAGAAGGTGGCTGAAGAGTTAGAGAGAAAGAAATAGAGAGAAAGAGACTGAGTTGGCCGGTTTAGACATTGTGGTACTGTGTATTGGAGCAAGATAAATAAAAGCGTGTGCATTCGGGACATTCGGTGTCTGTCTGTGGCCAGGCTGGTTTATCACAACATGTAATGTCACACTGACACACCATTCTGAAAATGGAATATGTGCAGGAAAAAAAGAACAGCTAATTACACTGTGAGAGCAATAAAAGCAAGAATAACTTGATTGTGCAACGGGCTAAAATGGAAACCTGCAGCCACACCACCCAATGACTGAGAGATCAATTGGTCTACAGAATAACATTTTTTGTTCATTAATGCATTAGCTATAAATTATGCCACATAAACTAAAAATGGACTAGAACTAACTAAACTAACTAAAAAGACCTTATGAATAAATAATGAGAATTTAAGAATATTGTCTGAACAATTTTGAGCATGTACATGTGTATAAATGTGTATTAAACCTTCAATAACTGTTATAGATTTTTAAATTGTTTTCATTATTTTATAAAGAACATTGATACATTAAATATTATTGGCTTCATAAAGAAATTGAAGGCAAACTTTAAAAAAAAAAAACACTAAAAAAGAATACATTGCATCGTTCTCAACCAACATAACAAACATTCATGTGATCTGGTTTCCCTTCTTAAATATTAGGCCACATCATCAGTTTGCATGTTTTCTGATTTGAGGAGGGTCAAACTAAAGCAAATGTTAAAAAACAATGTATAGGCAATTCACAGGATGATCATTTTCATACATGTGTAACAATTTTAGATACATAATAAATGAGACAATTTCAAAATTGTGAAGGTCGCGAGTCCAAATAAAGGATGCTTTAAGCCTTCCAGAGGCATAATTCACCAAACACAAATCTGACATTATAATATATTTACTTTACAAGGTGACACTATGCCGCAATGGTTAGTGCTACTGTTTCAAAGAATTAGGGACCTGTTTTTTTGTGTGTGGAATTTCAAGGTTTTTCTTGTGTCAGCTTATTTTTTCTTTAGTTTTTATTCCACAGCTCATAGATGTGTGTGTGTCACGTTAATTTTAAACTGGACACTTGCGGATGTGTGTATCCTCCTTCTACGATGAAATTGATTAAGTAGGTTTGGGAATATTATGTTTTATCGGCTTAAAAATGCTAATTAATTTAACTAAGGTGATTATTTTGAAAAAAAAAATCATTTATAAATATATTCAAACACTGACGCACAGCACTCAAGCTGGTGTTGCACTCAAACTGAATTAACAGATCATCTCTACATCACTTATACCACTTTTTAATGGGTGCTCGCTGGTGTATACATGCAGACAAGCATCAGTTAAGCCACTAATTGATGGATTAAATTAATTAAATAGTACACTCAGATTAGTGCTGCAGCATTCTTTCACCTTCTTTTCACTTTGCAGTGCTCATTATATCTGGAGTCTTGGGATAACTTTCTGCTTTGCACTGTATTTTAATTCTAGTGATGCCTGCTAAGTGAAATTAAATCATTTGAACTTCTTCTTTGTGATTTGACAACTGTCCTTAATGCAGTATATTATTAAACTGGGAACCTAACTATCAAACAATTAACATTAATATTACAAAATTCACTTCTGAAAAAGTAAAACACTTTTGTAGGTCAAAGAAATAAAGAAACATTTTGAATAAAGTCTTAAAAGAGTAGAAATTGGATCCTATGCGCAAACAATGAAACTAACTGTACAAGATTTAGGTTCAAGAATTTTAAAAGTTTTAACACATAAATATGCTTTTAAGACGATCCGGAACCATACATTTAAGTCCCATACTATCATAACATGGGAAATACGTGCTGGGTAAGGCTTCAAAAATGTTTGTTTTATGGATTTGTCCCAGACAAATAAACAGCCTAAAGTGAAGAGTAACCTATAATAAAAAATCTACTTTTTTAAAGCACATTTTGATTTAGTGGAGTTATCAAATGGGAATGCATTGTCTTCAAAATATATGCATTTAACTGAAAAAAATAACCTGAAATTGGAGATTAAATTACTTTATTTTTTGTTTGTTGACTGGGGAAAAAAAACAGCTAAAATGAAATATCCACACGAGTCTGTCTTTCAAAGAAAATTGATAGCTTATTTAATTATCAGGAACTTTTTACATTGATATAATTTATTCTTATAGAGCGTAAATCCACTTAGAAGGCCATAGTGATTATATATACAACATAATTAAAACACATCATACAAAGGCAAGCAATTAAAACACAAAACATAATGCTCAAGTACTAATAGCAAAAAATATGTAAATCGAATAGCATACTTCTAAGGTACATTACAGTTATGTTCTTCTGGCATTATGCGATTAGGTATACTTTATTAAAACACATCCAAATATGTTTTTGAAGCACCATGTAGATGAGAACAGTGCAGGCACACAGGAAATGTCTAGAAACAAAGGTATGCTTACCCGCATTTCAGGATTAAGGTACAGATTGGTAAAAAACAGCTGATCACTGTCATCATCTTTACCATTCCAGTCTTGAACCATCTTCTTCAGTGAGGAGGCAAAGCCAATAAAACCTGTGAGAGGAGAATATGGAGGAAATCTTTTATTTGTGAATAACTACCACACAGAAAGGGCTAGAAATTATTTTTAGAATTTCTGAATCCAATGAAAAAATTAAGAATTTAAGTGTAACACAGAGCTTGTAAGTAGGATAATCATGTTGTTTAGGAAAATTTTCAAGTTCTTTAAAGTCATATAGTTGACATCTTTTAAAAGTATCTGGGTGAGATACTGAACCAGCTTAGCTATAAGCTAACCAAAGCTAAATTGCCTTAGCTTTTCTGACAAATGTCTTATGTTCTTACCTACCATCATATGCACTTTTGATCTGATTAGTCAGATATGCTGTAATTATGGCCTACGTTCTTTATTTGTTAATTCCGCTCATTTCACACCCCACTTATGAATACTGCACCCATCCATCCATTATCCAACCCGCTTTATCCTAACACAGGGTCCCGGGGGTCTGCTGGAGCAAATCCCAGCCAACACAGGGC
Source organism: Polypterus senegalus (assembly GCF_016835505.1). Classification (NCBI taxonomy): domain Eukaryota; kingdom Metazoa; phylum Chordata; class Cladistia; order Polypteriformes; family Polypteridae; genus Polypterus; species Polypterus senegalus. The sequence continues at coordinate 60,865,686 of NC_053159.1, read as the reverse complement.
AGGGCGCAAGCCCACCGCAGGGCACACCCACACCCCAAGCACACACTAGGGACAATTTAGGATCGCCAATGCATCTAACCTGCATGTCTTTGGACTGTGGGAGGAAACCGGAGCACCCAAAGGAAACCCATGCAGACACAGGGAGAACATGCAAACTACACACAGGGAGGGCCCAGGAAGCAAACCCAGGTCTCCTTACTACGAGACAGCAGTGCGCCACCGTGCCAGCCCTGGATATTGCATCCTTTTCTATAAAATTAGATGCTTACCAATCATTCAATTGGTATGGTCATGTTAGTTCATCAAAAAATGATTACAGTAAACAGAAAATCACAATGATTTTTAAGTGACTTGATACGTATGGAATGTCAGACTCAACAGAAAGGAACTATATAAATAAAATGTATTATTATTATTATTAATAATGATGTTAATGTCCACATAAAGAAGGATGGATGCTTCACATTTGTGCTTTTAAGAAATAAATCCAATTTCAACCATCACATCTTCATAACTAACTGCAAAAGGCTTCACAAATTAAATTCACATTGAAAGACCTGATAGTAATGCCCCAGCTAGTGCCATAGGCACTGTGTTTTTGTCACTGTGATCCAGTAAAGGCCATCTCTAAATTTTGATTCTTTGAATTCACCCCTCTATTAAGCAATAGTTTCATTTTACAAAGTATATTCTCCAGAACAAAGGAGTTTCTTTTTTAAGATAACACACAAAATAAGAATCGCATGGGCATTTATTTTGTTTAAGATAATAAATTACACTTTCTATTAAGTACATAATTTTTTGTTCCACAAGTAACCCAAAATGTCTATAACTTGTCTACTTATCAATACACCTCTGAATTCCGATGTGAATCTTGTAAAAAGACAGACCGAAGCCACTAACTTCATCACTGCTGCCTGATGAGGTTTAAAGAACATTGGTGAGCATTTACAAGCAAATATTAACAAGGTTGTGCCTACGCGGAATGCCTTTGTAATTTTCTTTCCTGTCTCTCTGGAAGAAACCAACAGTAAATCTTTTGGGTTTTTTTCAGCTGTGCACTCAAGAAAAAGAGTAGTTTTATGTGGTAACTTTTAGTTGTGTACACTACTCATACTTGTTTCAATTATGTATAAATAATGACGTACAAATAATGTTAGAAGAAAAAGATGCATATTTTCTTTGACAGAGTTACCATATCCCAAGAGTCATTTTGTGGGGAAAAAATTACTCATCTCCTCAGAAATAATAAATCAACCATTACAAGTTGCACTTCTCAATTCCACCCTTCCCTAAACTGTGTAACTATAGCCTAAGAATACACTCTGCTCAAAACTGCTGTTTAAGCAAAGTCTTGACTCTGCAACCTTTACAGGTCTCTAAATATATAAATAGCACATAGACATGATTGGGCTTTACAGATTAGATAAGGGCACAAGCCTCTATTGTATCTGTGTGTATATATATATATATATATATATATATATATATATATATATATATATATATATATATATATATATATACATATATATATATACATATATATATATATACATACTAATAAAAGGCAAAGCCCTCACTCACTCACTCACTCACTCACTCACTCACTCATCACTAATTCTCCAACTTCCCGTGTGGGTGGAAGGCTGAAATTTGGCAGGTTCATTCCTTACAGCTTCCTTACAAAAGTTGGGCAGGTTTTATATCGAAATTCTACGCGTAATGGTCATAACTGGAAGCAGTTTTCTCCATTTACTGTAATGGAGATGAGCTTCAACGCCGTGGGGCGGAGTTTCGTGTGACATCATCACGCCTCCCACGTAATCACGCAGTACATAGAAAACCAGGAAGACCTCAAAAAGCGCTGAAGAAAACATGCATTATATAATTGAGAAGGCAGCGAAACAATAAGAAGCGGCGAGTGACATATACAACCATATTCATGAGTTCTGCTACTTGAAACAAAGCACGATGTAAACCTACACTTTAAATTAAGTTCATAGACAGGCTGCGCTGGCGTTTGTAATTTAGTGCCTGCCCATATAAGGCCGTCCGTCAGCGGCAATCCAATAGCAAACTGCCACGGGTAAATATTCACGGGTGAAGGACTGTGCTTATGGAGAGGAAGATGAGATGGTCAGGGTGGTGTTTGACACAAACTCAGCGAAACTGCGAGAGAAAGTTTTAAGTGCCAGGACTAAGGTAACATTAAATACAGCCATGGACATAGCAGGAGATGGCACCAGCACAGCTGGGAACCTTCGATGCATGTACACCGAGTGGCTCACGTGAACTGGCGAGTGCACAGATAAAGGCAACAGTTCCAAAGAGCTGAACAAAACCGAATTACACAATTGAAAAGGCAGCAAAAATATGAAGCGCCTCATACATACAAGCATATTCATAAATCCAACTACTGCGGAAACAAAGCACACGTTGGAAAAAGTCAATGTCCCGCTAAAGGAAGACAGTGTAAAAAACCGTGCATGCAGTGTGTCAGGTCTCAGATAAAGAAGAAGGCGAGCTGTTTATTGATGCAGTAAGAAACGAATCGATGAATGAAACCTGTCATCTTTACAGCGATTGACAAACACGGAATGTAACTTGAACACAACACATCCTACAAATACGAACCTGATTGAAAGAAATAATGATAATCAAATCCTTGATGACAGCAACACTCAGTAACACTCACAAAACAAATACTGTATATTGACAGTCATGTTACGTTATTTTTAAAATGTTCCCTTTTCTTTTCTAGCTTTTTAACACACTACTTCTCCGCTGCGATCGCGGGTATATATATATGTATATATATATAACCCGATCTACATACTCGAATAATGGATACTTTATTAGCCATCAATGATTGTTTTGGTAAAGCCATACTCAGTGTATTCATTAGATGAGCGGTAAAAAGTAAGGCGAGGGAGGATGACTTATTGAGGCATGCAGGCTGTAGTCTTGCGTCAACTCTATCTGAATTGCGCGATCACATTTGAAAAAATATATCTTTTCAAGTTCTATTTAGTCCATATGTGTCAAACTCAAGGGCGGGCCACATCCGCCCAGTGTAATTATATCCGCCCGAGATCATTTTATATACTGTATTATTGTTATTAAAGCCGGGTATATGAAGCGCTGGTAACACAATAAACTACAGATCCCATAATGCAGCGCTTCAGCTGCCTTGCCAACACTTACGCGTTAATCAAGTCTACCTTATGATGCTGCAAGTTATTGCGAAGCTAGCTCACACGATGCTGAAGAGAAAAGTTGATTCTGAAAATAGAGCCTTTAAAACCGATGGGAGGCTGAGTATATGTTTACTGAACCCGTGTGTCTCATTTGTGGAGCTAATGTGGCTGTAATTACAGAATTTAATCTAAGACGGCACTATAAAACAAAACATCAGGGTAACCTGAAAGACCTGAATGCAATGCAGAAGATACAGAAAGCAGAAGAATTAAATAAGAATCTGACACTTCAGCGGACGTTTTACCCGTGCACAATCACAAAGTGATTTCAATTGAGCTGCTTTTATGGGAGACACAACCACTTGCCCCACTTTCCCTGTTGCCAAGTAATGTTAAACCAAGTCGTCACTACGGTGTTCCCAAATCGCACTTTGCTGATAAACTGAGAGCACTGAGTTTGCACGGCGCTTTGGTGACTTTGAAGAACAAAAAAAGTCCGTCTACATGCGGCTCGAACCTTGTGCATGTTTGGTAGCACATATCTGTGTGAGAAGCTCTTCTCAGTGATAAAGACTAACAAAACAGCACACAGGAGTCGCCTCACTGATGAGCACCTGCAATCCATCCTGAGAATCTCCACAACACAGAACCTCACACCAAACAGAAACGAACCTGTTGCCAAAAAGATGCCAGGCGTCCAGCTCTAAAATGACATATGAGCAAAGACAACTGAATGATTTGATTTGTTATTGCTGAAAGGAACACATTTTATTTATATTTCCAGGTTTTGTTATGCAGCATGTTCATATTTGAATTTGTATAATTTTGACAGGATATATTTTTATGGAGAGCAAAATCTTTTGGGATATTTAAAATCTAAGTTTATTTTTTATATAAAATTACATAAGAGTAAAGAAATTTGAATGTTTGTTCTTTTAATGTTTACTTTATTTCTAACTTGTATAATTTAGACAGGATATATTTTTATGGAGAGCAAAATATTATAAGTTGTTTAAGGTTTGAGTTGATTTATTCAGGAATAATATTCCTGTCTGTTTTACCATTCCTACCAAAGATATTTCTGTCGACTAAATAAAAATTCCTTCTATTTAAAATTTAAATAGAACTTGAACAAATACGATAGTTCATAATATCCACGCAGACTTGCACGTAAGAGCGGTGTCATCCGTTTTAACAAACAGCGTATTGCACTGATCCGAAATAGCTGTGTGTGTATATATGTAGATATGTATGTATATGTATATATATGTTTATATATGTGTGTGTGTATGTATATATATATATATATATGTATTTGTGTGTATGTATGTATGTGTGTATATATATGTGTATATGTATAGATATGTATATATATATGTTTGTGTGTGTGTGTGTAAATATATATATATATTTATATTTATATATATATATATATATATATGACAACAACACTCATCACTCACAACAGTGACAAAACAATTACATTGACAATCATGTTACGTTATTTTCAAAATGTTTCCTTTTCTTTTCACTGCTTCTTTAACACACTACTCTCTAAGCTGGTATTTTTAGTATATATATATATATATTATATATATATATATTATCACTGTGGCCTGCTTCTAAATAAACACATACATTTTATTTAATTATACCACTGATTTGCAAATTGCTATGTGCAAGAGGACAGTAGAACATTAGAGACAGAATGCCAAGAAAGAGAAGGAACTGATGATACAGTGGCAATAAGTACATGGTGGCAGTGTGAATGCCTTAAATGGATGCCAGCTGTATGTTATTTTTACTTTGTTTATATGTTTGAGCCTTTTGAATAAAGGGTGAAAATTAACGCTTCATCTGACAGCCAGTTGTTTTTGCCAATATGACACCTCCCTATAAAACAAACTGACAGAGGGTGAATGGGCAGCTGAAAAAAATCCATGGCCGTTTCAGTAGTGCCGACTGCCCAATTTGAAAACTTGCACAAAGAAGTAACCTGTGTAGGCTAAACCTGCAGTCTACTATGATATACTAATGACAAACATAATTTCTTGATAAGATTCCTAGGCACGTGTTGAGCATCAAGGTAAAGAGTAACTAACAAGTTCTAAAAGGATAATCATTTTTCAAGCTGATGTTATTTCTTCACAAACATGGCATACTGTATATGCATTTTACACTCTAAATTGTGTTCTAAAATTAAGTGTTTTCTATAAATTTTTAAAAATATCTTTCACACACTTGCACTTTACAATGGAGATTATGGGGCATGGGTCACCACTAGAAAACAGAATCTTAAAAATTTACTAAATATGTCCAAGGCAGTTGTTGAGTATTGATCCACGCTTTTTGATTACACATACATTGTAAAATAATTTATGCATGTCATTTTTGAACAAAAAATTGATATTATAAGATTTAGCCATTTTAAAAGGAGACACACCTCATCAGCGTTTATCTTCTTCCACATTAACCTTTCATCACCCTGGGGTGTGATTTCCTCTTTAAAGGCAAAATTATAGTAACCTTTTAATGTCACATAGTTGGCTCTGTTTTGATTTACTTCTCTATTTATGTGAGAACTCACACAAGCAAACAGAAGATGGTATCCTTACCACAAGAAAAATAGTACCAGGAATATGCAATAAAATGACTATTTCCAGATCTCTTTTTTTTATCAAAACCATGCGTTGGAAACACCAAAGATATGTTTTCCTGTATCACATTTGCCTCTTTATAGGCTTTAAGCTTCTAGGCTTTCTAGCAGCGTCCCATGTCCCATAGTCTCCTATGTAAAGCACAAGTGAGATTAAGAAATTTTTTTAAATTTATAGAAAAAGCTTAATTTTAGAACATACTTTTGCATGATAAATGCAAACTTTTCATGTTTGTGTAGAAATAACCTCATTGTTTTACCGAACATCCTTTAAGATGCTTTTGATACAGGTGGAGCTGTTTTCAATACTTGCAAATGTCCCTAGTGTTTTTAACCATTTCTTAGTATTCCTACTACCGCATCTGTACAAAAAGTTGAATGTACATAATTGTTTGACATCACATATGCAATGGTTTTAAATTCTTTGTGACAAGTGGCAAAAACCTGTAAAAACTAACAACACATCAATAAGTCCAAGTCTCCGTTCACTCAAATCTTCAGTTCTGTCCACACTATCATGTTTTCTTTCTCTGTCCATACTGAAACACCCAAAAACACTTGTAATTTAGATATTTGCCTAAGTCAGACACATGGGCATTGGGCGGAAAATCCTTGAAGGGACTGTGTAGTGAAAAATTCAGAACCTTGAGAATCCAAGCAAAATGACACTTTTTATTGGCTAACTAAAAAAATTACAATATGCAAGTTTTCTAGGCAACTCAGGCCCCTTCTTCAGGCAAGATGTCCCTGAGTTGCTTCGAAAACTTGCATATTGTAATCTTTTTAGTTAGCCAATAAAAGGTGTCATTTTGCTTGACTTTTCACTACATTCATAATGGCTAACACGGTACAACACCCTAGTACTACAGAACCTTGTGAAAACACATTCATCTGTGTTTTATGCACTTTGAGGCCATCAGTATGCACATGACTCTAATATAGTGTTTCACAGTACAGTATATAGAAAACAGCAGGAATTTTTAAAGGACCCAGGCTAATTGTGCTATGTCACATCTATTCGCTGATTACATTTGAAAGTAACGGTCTTCGGAATTGGCAATAGTCATGTTGTCATTGTGTTAAACACTGTAAATGTTAAAGCAAAACATACAAAAAAAAAAGATCAGCTTTTTGTTCATTCATGCAAGGATTCATTATAAGTAGTTGTGATGGTCTGGGTCAGCTCCACTCCCCCTGGTTGCTTTTTTGGGCTTTTCCAACCCAGCACCATTGATAGTTATGTACCGAGATGTACTCCCTGGCTGCACAACAGGACCAACCCTCAGCACCATCTTGAGTGCAGGCCACATTCTCCATTCCTGAGGCTCACATTCCATTCTGCCTGCCTCCGCCCATTCACACTGGCTCTCTCTTGTTCCTACCCTTCTCTCTCTTTTCCCATCTTTAACCTCCATCTCTGTTTCTCTTTCTTTACCCGTCTCTCTTGTTCATCTCTCCCTTCTTGTCCCCTGTAGGCTCCTCTTATCTTGGCTTGCCTAATTGGGCACAGGTGTGATATACAACTCTGTCCAAGGTAAGAATGAGGCAAATAACTAAAACTCGCATTCGTACTTATGTGCACAATCAGCCAGACACCCCAACCATCCCCAGAGCAGAGGATGCTCACACACACTCACGCCTGACTGAAGCCTACACTTCATTGGTCATGATTATTTATTTAAAATCTGACCAACGTCATGGAGCACTTATAACAGTAGTACATAGCAAACAGAGCACATCTTGCATCAAACATTTGTAAAACTTTAAAAACTAAAAATTAATAAAAACATTTATACCCACGTATATACACTCACCTAAAGGATTATTAGGAACAGCATACTAATACGGTGTTTGACCCCCTTTCACCTTCAGAACTGCCTTAATTCTACGTGGCATTGATTCAACAAGGTGCTGAAAGCATTCTTTAGAAATGTTGGCCCATATTGATAGGATAGCATCTTGCAGTTGATGGAGATTTGTGGGATGCACATCCAGGGCACGAAGCTCCCGTTCCACCACATCCCAAAGATGCCCTATTGGGTTGAGTAATGGTGACTGTGGGGGCCATTTTAGTACAGTGAACTCATTGTCATGTTCAAGAAACCAATTTGAAATGATTCGAGCTTTGTGACATGGTGCATTATCCTGCTGGAAGTAGCCATCAGAGGATGGGTACATGGTGGTCATGAAGGGATGGACATGGTCAGAAACAATGCTCAGGTAGCCCGTGGCATTAAAACGATGCCCAATTGGCACTAAGGGGCCTAAAGTGTGCCAAGAAAACATCCCCCACACCATTACACCACCACCACCAGCCTGCACAGTGGTAACAAGGCATGATGGATCCATGTTCTCATTCTGTTTACGCCAAATTCTGACTCTACCATTTGAATGTCTCAACAGAAATCAGAGACTCATCAGACCAGGCAACATTTTTCCAGTCTTCAACTGTCCAATTTTGGTGAGCTCGTGCAAATTGTAGTCTCTTTTTCCTATTTGTAGTGGAGATGAGTGGTACCCAGTGGGGTCTTCTGCTGTTGTAGCCCATCTGCCTCAAGGTTGTGCGTGTTGTGGCTTCACAAATGCTTTGCTGCATACCTCGGTTGTAACGAGTGGTTATTTCAGTCAAAGTTGCTCTTCTATCAGCTTGAATCAGTCTGCCCATTCTCCTCTAACCTCTAGCATCAACAAGGCATTTTCGCCCACAGGACTGCCGCATACTGGATGTTTTTCCCTTTTCACACCATTCTTTGTAAACCCTAGAAATGGTTGTCCGTGAAAATCCCAGTAACTGAGCAGATTGTGAAATACTCAGACCGGCCCGTCTGGCACCAACAACCATGCCATGCTCAAAATTGCTTAAATCACCTTTCTTTCCCATTCTGACATTCAGTTTGGAGTTCAGGAGATTGTCTTGACCAGGACCACACCCCTAAATGCATTGAAGCAACTGCCATGTGATTGGTTGATTAGATAATTGCATTAATGAGAAATTGAACAGGTGTTCCTAATAATCCTTTAGGTAAGTGTGTATATATATATATATATATATATATATATATATATATATATATATATATATATATATATATATATATATATATATTTCACTTTACTACATTGTACTTTTGTGTCTCTCTCTGTCCTGTAATATTGTCAGCTCAGCTGCATTCTACACCCATCCATTTCATTATTTTCTTGTTATTAATTTTGATGCAGAATGCACTCCTCCTTACTGAACAGTTTAAGTAATAAACATTGTTAAGAAGCTGTCAAATTATTTATTTACAAACTTATTTTCAAGGAGCTCTGAATTTTTTACTACAACAGTAATGCTGTCAGCCACAGGATTTATTATTTATTAGTGCCACTGGTAAATTATTTCTGGTATGTGCATGTATGCAGCATTCAAACAGTACAAAACATAATTTAGATGGAGCTCAGCAAGCACCATGGAAAGCAACTCTTCTTTTTTCCATTAAGGGTGATCAATCAGGGAATGAGACATTAACATGAAAAGAATCAAATCACGAAAGGGCTATAAATAAGCACAAACCAATCAGAGCACAATTAAGAGTATTGTTTTCGGAAAATTATGTTTTCACCTGTACACATTGAAATGCTGAAACTTCATTTACAAAAGTATCCGGCTCTGGAGAGCCTTTTTATAAGCCTACGTTTTCAGGAATGAAAATGCTGGGCTAATGTGGATGAAAGGCAACAACGGAGACAAACCTGTGTTTTTAAATGAATACATGGTAGTAACCACTCCACTATGATAAAGCTAAAGGTCTGTCACATCTCTAAAAAAAGAAAAAAAACTAATATTGTAAATAATATTAGCATGGGATTAATATTGGCATGAGAAATGTGTGCATTAACACAGAGAAAAACTGAGTGTAATTGTAAAACTGTAATGTACTGTCTATACCTGTAGAAACAGAAAGCATTATAAAAACAATCTGATATTATAACTTATGTGAGTCTAGAAAAAAACGAGATGTTGCAATAAATAGGAATAGGCATCAGTATTTTAACACATTACTTTACTATTATTCCACTTAGAGAACAAGCAAAGATTCAAAGCTCACCACCAAAGGAAAACTGTCAGTGACATAATAAACTCTAGCTTTTTCTAAGATGGCAGGAAGTTATAAAATGGTCTTAATAACTACTGTAGGTCTGTCATTGTTAACCTATTATGATCTATGTCATTGGTAGTCCTCCTGCCCACTAATTTCCAGATAAATAATGACTGTTGTCAACTAGATTTCCTCAGCAAATTCACTTAATCCTCATGTAGTAGATGTAACAACCCGACTAACCCCTTCACATGTATGTACATAATGACATTAAATTGTATCTCCACATTAAATATACTGTAAATCAGTCAGTACCAATATACAAATATTCTGTGAGAAGAAGTGGTTAATGAGTTATTAATCCACTGCTGACATGGCCTACAAAACGATTACTAACAGTGTGTTGAACTGTTCCCTATTTTCTAACGTAAGACAGCAAGCATCAGCTTTTGCCACATAAGAACAGTATTAATATTAAGAAACAGTACCTTGGAACAAGAAGGACAGAAAGGTAATTTGTAATACAGTAATGTTCAAAGAAATGGAAGGGATTTATGAATGAGTACTGCACATCTTTGCATGTTTCACATTAAGTACTAGAAGTAGCAATGATCTCCTCATTTGTGTTTCTCGTTTGTTTTACTAGCAAATTAAACCTGCCTTCCTGCCCTTTGGGTGTACTTAATGTGCCAAATTAAAAGGACACAAACTGCAAAAGGTTTTTATTTGCAGATGCTGTTTAACACATTGTACAAATCTGCCAGATAGGCTCTATGTGAGCTAAGTAGAAGATTTCAAAAGAGTTATGCTGAATATGTCTTTAAAATGTCAGTATCATAAATCAGATTCTGCTGATGGCTGAAGTTACATTTTACATTATCAATAGATGCTGTTGATAAAGGATGATTAACTATACAAATCTAGTTATAAAGTTTTAAATTATTTACTCAATTAATGAAAACTTATACAGAGAAGTCTAGAATGATATTAAAATTATTAATTAAAAATATTATTTTAGTATGAATATCCATTCATTCTTTCATTTACTCACTCATTTTCCACTGCTTACCTGAAACCAGCTCGCGGGGTTAACAGTCTTAGCAGTGAGGCCCATGTGTCCCTTTTTCCAGCCACACTTACCAATTTATACTGTAGGATCCCAAGACATTCCCAGGCCATCTGGGAGATATAATCCTCCCTGTGAGCCCTGGGGCTTCCTCGGGGTCTTCTCCCAGCTGGTCATGGCCAGAACACCTTTTTTCTCTTTTTATATTAACCCCCAAATAAACTTGATTGGATTATGTAAATTTGACGATGTTATATAATATAAGCTCCATGTTTAAGGAAAACTAAACATAATATTATACACAATACCTTTCTGAGCACAGTGAATATGTTCTTTGTCTGTCTTCAACTCCAGGGAATTCCATTAACCTACTCTTCCTGCTTACAAAACCTGTAATATCTCCATCTATTAACTGCATTCAAAGTTCAGGTTACAGATTAAAGTTTTGATTAATTGCTGAACTAAACGATTATGGTACTTCTGCAAGGTCATGCAGTACCCTTTATGATAAACTACTAATTACTATTTTTTATTTATCGTGTCTAATAAATAATGTGCTTAGCATGCTTTATAATGGTAAAAATTATTAGTTAAAATATCCGATAGCAATATTAAATTTATCTAGGTGCAAATATTCTTGTAGTCTCGAATTAGATTGCAGACATTTAACTTATGTTATATTATGTAGCAGAGATACACAATGTGTTTTTCTATTTTGCGCTCTAACACAGAAAGGCCTTAGTTATACAAAAAAGTTTTCCTGAATCAAAACCAAAGGAAAAAAAAAACAAAAACAAAATGCCAATTCAAAGGTTCAAGCAAAAGATCTAAAGGCAGAAGGCAAAGTAAGCATTTTAAAACTATTAAACTATTTAAGTTTAAATTCAAGTCCAAGTTAATATGATGGCACACTGGTTCTCCAATTTTCTTGAGTCACCTAAACTTGATGCTACCCTATGGTGTATAAGAAACACTATCAATGCAAATGCAAAATCAAATAAATAAGTTATATTTTATATGTAACATATCCCCAAAAATGCTGCAATATCAGCTCAAAACAAATTATAGACACTACAGTCATTTAAGAGTTGCAAAACACCACATTATTATATTCTGTACTAGGGGACTCTGCCCCCCTGCTCACTTCGCTCACCAACCCCTGAGTGGGCGCTACATGCTAGCTACTTCACGGCTCTGCTGCTCGCTTATGGGGAAGCGGATGTACAATTTAAACAGATTGTTATTTTCATGGGAATTGTTGCATATGCATAATAAAACTAACTACTTTACATTACAGCGAGTAATTAACCATAGTAAAAAATAGTAACATGTAATAAAATGAAAGAAAATCATGTTTCATGTTGAGTTAGAGGTATTTGTTACATTATACGTTTTCATTCTGTTTGGCTTTGAAATTAACAAGCAAATACTTGTTAAACTTACACTTTTACTGTAAAACTCCAGTAAAAACAATATTTGGAATTAACTTTTTGTCAATACTGCTTTGAATTTTGATTCCTTATTTGGAGTTACATTGTGACAATGCAAAATGCCTGTGAGTGAATACCGTTTCTTTCTTTCTAATAAATAAACTGACTTTTTAGAATGTTTTTCCCTGTGATTTCTTAATTGCCATAGCAAAAGCTATTCTAACAGGAAACTATAAACGTTTTAATACATATGGCATATCACGATCTCCTTTGGTGTCTAATGTTATCCGCAGAAGACGTACTACATTACCTTTCTTGTCGCCTGTTAAAATTTAGAATTGTTTGACCAATTCTGAATGCAACTAATCTTGCCCTATTGCATAGCCCATAACTCATACATAAATTTCGCAATAACAATACGATACATCCTTCTTTCAACAGTAATTTGGCCAGTTGTAGATATTCTATTGGATATTGTAACATGATGTTTTCATCTTCCGCACAATAACCACCAACTGTTTCAGCATAGTCTATTGATACATATTTAACCAATCTGCCATGTAACCGATCGACAATTTTCGCATTAATTCGTATGACTTCATCATTTCTCTGTGCTAGGATTGCCTCATTTCTTTTGTCGATAACCCTTCAGGATGAAATTCGTCAATAAGATTTGGACAAAATAAGCCTTTTATTGGGAACTTAAAGTGAGGAAAACATAAAAAATCATACGAGCTGAGAGCACAGAAACTGTATCTGACAAAAGCATTCACACGAATGAGTGGTGTGAGGATCCTGTTCGTGGGCCGTTAACCGTAAATGGTTGAGAGGAGAGCGAGACTTGAAAAAAATCTCTTGGCAATTGTCTTGTCTCGTCTCAAGATTTTCTTTTATAAAAGAGAGATATCATAATTTGTATTACTAAAACTGGCTATTATGAAGAAATGCCCTACCTGCTGATGAAAGGAATCTCTTTCCCTCTCGGACATGGGGATACTTGTCTTCCAAATGACGATTTGGCCAAATAAGTGTCTCAGCAGAAAACACCACATTATGCTTGGCTTGCAGAAATTTCTTCAATAGCTCTTTTGGACCCGATGAGAAAATTACATCATAACTATACAGGGAAAAGATGAAAGCATATTAATGATAATTTACTACTTAAAAATACATCTGATTTAAGTTAATAAGAAACATATACCTATCAATGAACAAGATGATCTGGTCTTCTTCATCCAGATTTTCTAAAGCAGACTTCAAGAGTCGCACCTTCTGACCTCCACCAGGGGCTGTTGTGTAATCTCCACCTCTCCATTTTTCTCCTCTACCCAGAACCTGTAAACACACAATATATTACAGTGTTACAGACACATTTTAAACATGCATAAAATTTTTAAAACACACTTTACGTCAAATTATAGCTCTGTCTTTTGTCATCATTACCATGTGAAAAATCTAGTATGCAAGAATGAGATATCGACAAAAGAGACACTAGAATTAAGTGAAAGGTCTCTACATTCCAAAACAAATAAAACTGCTTATAACATCAATTCAGCAAAGATAAGCATCTCTCTCTCTCTCTCTCTCTCTCTCTCTCTCTGTCTCTCTCTCTCTCTCTCTCTCTCTCTCTCTCTCTCTCTCTCTCTCTCTCTCTCTCTCTCTCTCTCTCTCTCTCTCTCTCTCTCTCTCTCTATATATATATTATTTTTGCCAAATCACTGCTACAGAGATTTGTATAACTTATTTGAACTTTACTAAACAATGGAGAGAGTCACTTAATTTCTGATTTACATTTACTAATTCAATTTTATTTCAGCTGTGTAACCTAAAATAAGTGAGTGAATTTGTAGAGTACAATGTGAGACAAGTTTACTCTGCTAACTAGTGCCTGCTGAAAGAAGCAGAGAACTTTATTGAGTAGCAATTTATTTAAACAACATATACTTTTTGTTTAACTTGCCCAGTAAATACGTACACCCAATAGTGATGTCAAACATATGAAACCTGTTATGATATACTCCCACTAATACTAAAATGGTTGGCTGTGCATTGCTTAAACTTGTGATGTCTACAGCCCATTAGTGGGGCTTAGTTGGTTTCTATAGCATGAACATTAAACACAGCTAAAAGTATTCATCCACATTTTTTTTTATTATCAATTGTCAGGATTCCAGTAAACGTTAAATACTCTTTTCTAAGATTACAGCAAAAACAAAAACAATCATGCCTTCAGCCATTACATTTCAGCTCCTTAAAACTACCATGTATTTTTTTTAATTCTGTTAAGTCACAGTGTCAGCATTTTACCTTTAAAGTATAATTAAAGAATTTCGCTGATCTCAAAAATCGATTGAATCCTTCAGTCTCTCTTGTTGCCACAGTCAACACGAGTAAATTTTCTGAAAATTGAAAGTAAATAAAACAAAAGAGAGGGAAGAAGAAAGTAATTAAATAACAGAGATTGGAACATATCCACTTCAAGAAACATATAGAAAATCATTTAACATTTAGAACATAAAAATAACCCTACTGACATTATTACTGTAAGCCTATATTTATCAAATGGTATATTATCCATTATCAAATGAGACTAATCCAGTTTAAGATCGCTGGGAGCTAGAGTTTATCCTAACAGAGACCAAAATTAATATGGTGCTAGTCCACTGCCTAGCGCACATACCCCCCACCCATTAGTATTGGCCAACTTAGGGTTGCCAGTTAACATGCCTACATTTTGTAGGAAAATTTGAACACTAGCACATGGACAGAACATGGAAACACCATATAGACATTAACTGGGCCAAAATCTAAACCATGAAGCTATACAAAAGAGGTACTAGCCACTGTACTATAATGTCATCCTTCAAATGCAACATGAACTGTTTATGTCACAATATGCATATTTGAAATGATTTAGTTCAATTTGTTTCAATGTTGTGTACTTGTACTTTTTATTGGTCAACATAGAGGCTAAATGAAAAAGTTATTCGAAATATCATGTGTGAAAAAGAAATTGCCTCTAAAATACAAATCCAAACCAACTATCTAAAACCTTAGGGGTTATGCAGTCAGACTTTACTTTATTCAACTTGTGATCTTTGTTTTAGTATTTTCAATTAATTGTAGCTAGCTAGTCTACAGGTATAGTTTAAGATCTTCAATTAAAGAATGTAGGTATTTTCTTGCTATTTGCAGAGTTAATAACACATAAATATTTTTTCTCACAGATTTAAAGAAACATTTATCTCATTCACTGTTTCATCTCATTAAAGCAGTTCCACGCAGTGGTTTACACTAGAATAATATCATTAAGTTTTCAACACACAAATAATAATAGTCTCATGCCTCCAAGTAGTAAAACATAATGGGAGCATTCAGTACAGAAAGAAAATAGATTTGGTCACATAAACTGAAGGACACTGTACCTACTTGAGAACAGGAAAGAGAAAATACTCCCTACCACTTTACACATTCTGAAATCGAATTGATACAAAAGGAGTAAACACTTCATTGTGTAACATCTATACAAGCACATAAGGAACAACCATACTCCACACAGAAAGCAGCCCCAGTCGTAAATCCATCCAGCAGCCCCTTAGCCAGTGTCCTCCTATAGAGTGTGACGGGCGGCCAGGTTCCATACACGGCCAGGATGCCCCTTTTACACTGGATTCGGGGGAACACCCATGGGCGTCACCCTACGTTCCCCGGAACACTTGGTGGCAGCCCCCCGGGTTGCATCAAGGCCACGATGGTGGAACACTAGAGCTCATCTCTTTTGGGCTCCATGGCCTATGCCCAGAGGAGCTGCATTGCTTAACGAGCCCATGTGGGCTGGACTGCAGCCACACCCAGAGGTGCAGCCTGAAGTAGGTCAATGAGCACCTGGAGCACTTCCGGGGCTGCTATAAAAGGAGCCTGCAGCCAGTACTCGTGGAGCCAGAGTCGGGACGAGGGAGAGAAAGCTTAACGGAGAGGAGTGGTGGTGGTGAAGAAGAAGAAGAAGAAGAAGAAGAAGAAGAAGAAGAAGAAGAAGAAGAAGTAGTATTTGGTCTTGTGTTTTTGTTTGTGGGACTGTGTTGTGTCTGTGGGGATGGGGAAGGCGTTGCCCACAGGCGAAGAAATTGCAATAAAACATTTATTTGTTTTATCAGTGTGCCTACCGCATCTGTGTGTGTCGGGTCAGGTGCCAATATAGCACCTTTCTGTTACAAGAGATTCACAAATGTGAAACATATGTATATATCTACTCTGAGCACTAGACTCTTCTTAATTCATATAAATTAGCTAAAAATTCTGAATGTTAACACCTGCTATTGTAAACAAGAAAACAAATCTTATCATTTAGTATGGACTTTTAACTGATAAAATATTAATGCAACAATTCCAGGTGTAAATATCCCAAATTAACTAATGTTTAACCAGTTCCAGTCTCAGAAAAGTATCAGACATACCTGCTGAATATTTTGTTGGAAGCTAGCATAAAACCAGTGTTTCCCATGTCAGACTTCACTTGTCTTATATATAAGTATGTCAGCATGCTTTAATACTTAATTGGAATCTCAACACAAATAAAATGTATGATTTTTCTTATGCTAATATTAAAAGAAATGAAAAAATTCATAGTAAAATGAATAGATACATCCATATATCAAATATTGCTTGTATTTTACATTAGCATTCACATCATTTATCTTTTTTAATGTTTAAATTATGTCAGTCAAGCTCCATATGTGCAAAGCATTCAGTCATTCAACTTAAAATATTTTATTGAGCGCATCTATCTTGTTTAAAATTATCCAAAATGTTTTCAGGACAAGATTCAACCTATGAATGTTGCAATCTAGTTCCAGCCTCACTGGGACCCATGTTCTGGACATGCATCAAATTAACAAAATTTTGGACAAAAATCTTTGCTTGCCTATCAGACAGCTTTAGCCTCACAATCACTCCTAACCCATTAACAGCTGTGTTTACTGTACTCCCAGATGGCCTTAAAGTGGAGAAAGACAAACAAACTGTAATTGCCTTTACTACACGACTAGCATGTAGACTTATCTTGCTCAACTGGAAGAATCCCACCCCACCACTCATAAGTTAGTGGGTAATCAAGGTTCTATACTACCTGAAATTAAAAATAAATCTAATTCTCACTTAGAGAATCTGTTCACATTTTTTTTCAAATATGGCAAGGTTCTAATCAATAACATTTTAGAAATGAGCTTCCATTTCGGTGGAAAATAATACCTTCTTGCTCCTTTTATAGAGTAGCTTCAGTTGATAGCTCCTCTTTCTTTCTATTGTGTGGGGGGTTAAAATTTTGCTTTGACTTGTTATATTTGACATGACTGTATGAAATGTTATCTGTTCCTAACTAAAATCAATAAAAATATAAAAAAAAAACAGAAGGAAATTCTGTCAATCTTGCCTCTATCTTACATATGTTATTGCTGTATATATATATATATATATATATATATACAGTATATATATATATATACATATACATATATACAGTACACACACACACAATCTGAACACCTACTTAAAAGATTATTTTTTCTTAAGAAATGCTAACAAATACTTTATAGGTCAGAGTGATCTTAAAACATGTGGAAAGTGAGCCAGATTGACTGAAACTCACACCAGACACATTGGAGGGTTTGAATCCACCAGGCTTCTCCTCACAATCCTTTCATTATTTGGTCCTAAACAAAAGACGTCTGTTATAAATGTTAACAACAGATAGGCTTCAGTTCCAAATGCTGTTTTCATGGCCATCTCACTGTGTTGTAATTTCTACCTCCGAAATCTGAGCTCCAACCGTATAGTGTTCCAAGATTTTTTTCTCAATCCAATAAGATAGCCCATCAAAGATTTGTGTTAATTTAGCTGCTACCAGATTAAAGGTAGCATTAATAAACTGACATTTTAATTCTGCTTGTTATCTAATATAAAAAACATGCCTTAAGCAAACACAAAGAGGAAAATATACCCAGAAGCACAGAAGTAATTCATTTTTACTATTTACAGTAATAGTCAAAATGATTATTGCTAATATGATAATAACTGTACATTTACAAATTATTGACAACCTCCCCACTGGTAATTACAATTTGATCTGCTTTTCAGATTACTTTTTTATCTTGAAATTGAGAATGTATCATTAAGTCTCATAAGGTGTCATATTTTCAGAAAGTACCAGCACACAAAAATGATGCTACATAAGCAATCTCACCTCTGTAAATATACATTTTGTATTAACATTCACACTATAGTTGAAGTCAGCACAACTTTTCACTAGTTTTCTGTTGGTGGTACAGTGTCCTGCAGAATCCCAAAGCCAAGCATATTAGGTTAACTGAAGGCTCTAAAATGGTGTGATATGGGAGAGCATTAATGTTAGTGCAAATGTGACAACTTATCAAGGGATGTGATCATTATAGTTGCAGGACCAAATGGCCCTTTACTACAAAATGTAAGTACAAATAATGGACAAAGAAATACTGGAAATTTCCTGTTTATAAATTGCATAGCTCTCGGTGCACACATTGGTTTAAATTTAATGAAGCAGAAACAGACATTGCTAAAATCATAAAAAACTTCATATGTTTTCAGAGAATACTCCATCTTCATGTTATTCTTAATCACAAATGACAATTAATTTAGTAAACTAATGAAGAGTATGTGTTTTAAAAGCCATCATTACCTGTCTGCTAGTGCCTTTCTTGCAGATTTAAGTCAGATCCTGGTAATTCTTTTAAAAAAAGAATAATCCAGTAATATTAGTAAGATTATCTGTACTTCTTTGAGAGACTGGAGGACAGCTTCATTTAAAGTCAATTATGTAGGAGAAGCAAACAAATCTAAATAATTATTATACTGTATATAAGTGCATAATATAAAATGCACACTATATACTATAGAATGCATATATATATATATATATATATATATATATATATATATATATATATATATATATATATATATATATGAAAAATCGCAATGTCACAAACACTTTCAGTACACATGTGCACTGATCCTATGACTGCTAGCTCAGATCCGTAGCTATGCCGTCTGAATTGGGCATTTTAGACAAGTGACCCAACTTGAAGTAAAAATCATACAGACTTTTCGAGAAAATCTTTAACGCGATTACATTTTGGGATTAAGTGATTGCGTTATTTTACTGCCAAATACATGCATGACTATGACAATTTCTTTAACACTCCTAGATCCGTTGTGTTACTCGACTTTTATTTGCAGTACTTTGTAAACACACAAGGCCTTACTCAGATTTCTGCTGCATTTCAATGCTGGGAATTAACATGCAAATAGAATCTGACACTGTTAACTTTAAATTTAATGCGGATGAAAGTACACTGAATATGACGATCAGGATGTGGATAAACAGAATATGCTGATGAGGGTTTAGATTACTGCAAGTTTACAAAACATAAAACGAGAAGTGAGTTTTGTAACCGAGTTTTTAAACACCCTAATTCAGACAGTGGACGACTGCATTTCCACCCCCACCCCCTCTCTATCCACGTCAGCAGCTTAGAAATCCTGAATATACAGTACCGTACTTTTTTCTGCTGAATGCCTTTCAATGCAGGTCGCGGTATAAGTGCCGTTAATGTCTTACAGTTAATGTCGCATTGTATCAGTCGTGACTCCGAGAGCCGGGCTGCACCCAAACCAGACATTTCCAATTCCGTTGCATTCATCCCGGTTTCCATGCTTCTACGAAAACACTCAGCTAACAGTAGTTTTATTGGACTCCGTGCACGTGGAGTCGCGCGTTTTCATTACACAATGTTTACCTGGTATATCAAAATTTAAGATAAATCAATACTCTCCTTTGCTGGCGCGTTACCATGGGCGACGGCTAACAATTTAAAATGGTTTCTGAAACATTTCGTAATGGGAAAGCGAGAGCTGCAAAATCTTAAATCGGTTTACTTATCTGAATTTTGAGATTGTCAACCTTGCCAGAAGACTTCATAAAGTGGCAGGCCGAGTCGCGTAGCCGTTTTAAAGTCGGAACTGCGCTGTGTCTAGTTTGGGTGAAGAAAAATCTGCGGATGATATTTGTACCTTGAGGTATGGCTTTCTGCGCTTCCCCACCAGCCACGACAAGGAAGATCACAAGGACGCTGGTAAAGACCCCAACTAAATACTTCGTCTTCATCTTGAGTGGTCGTTGGTCCTGTCTGCTCTACTAAATACACTTTAAAAGACCAATTTTCGATCCTGCTTTCACCGCACTCTTATAGCTTCTGGGCCCTTCTCTTCTCCACCCCTCAGTACGCACACGCACGCACACATACACCATTAGGTTTCTGTGTGACTGAACAAACACCACTGACACCCCCGGCACAGGACAGGAGGCGGATGAGACCCCTGCAGTTATAACTTTCTCACTTAATAGTTGTTAGGTAACTGCTGACCGAGATCAACCTAATTACTATACAGATCGAAAGATCCCTGCCACGCCGTGCTTTCCCCAGCATTTTAATTCACTCGTTTCCGTAAACCAAGTGTCTAAGAGAGGTAAAAAAAAATTATCTTTGCGGCCATCAGCTATACTTGTATTATGAAACTGCACTTAATACAAATTTGTAACCTAAAATCATTATTTATCTTTCACATTTTAAACTCTGAGTTATTTGTCAGTGTTGGTTTATTTGCTTGCTTTTCAACTCAAACAAGTTCCACTATAATGTAAATTTGGCACGTATGTGTTTTTCAGACATCTGCGGGACGGTGCTTAAAATCCAGATGTGTACGTGCCGCACGTGACTCCCAGATTCCGATCCGCTACGCCACCAGAAATAAGCAGAAAGTAATCTCTTTTTAAAATTTACAGGACTTGTGTAGGTGGATAAACTGAATGATGGAAAACTAGAACTATACCTTTTTGCAATCACATGCATCTTTTAAAAATCTTAAAAAAAAAACTGAAGCATATCAAGTCAGTGTTATTAAAAAAAGAAAATAAAAATACGTTATTTGAAGGGCGTTATTTAATATTTGGAAGTTAAACAGCATTTAACAACTTAATTTCTGCAGCCTGTATCTGCTTAATTTGCGTTGTTTCAGATTAAAGAAAATAATATTGGTCGTGTTTTTCTATTTTACCGTACTGAACTGGCTGGAATTTATTTTGTCTTTAGAATCATACTTAAAAATATGAATAATTCATATTAGCAATAACACATTTACAAACATCCTCTTTGTGACCCTTTTCTTTCACGCATAATATAGTAAAAGCTAAACATGCCATAATATCCTCAGGCTCTCTTAATCCTTCAGGACAAAACCCGTCCAGGCAGCACTGGGTGAAGGCAGGAAACTGTCACTCACTCACACACATACACACACATACAGACACTGGGACAGTTTAAGAGTCACTGGTTAACCACTTATCTCTGTGAATGTGGAAGGAAAAATACCAAGATGAGAAGACGCATAGATGACATTATTGCCAGACAAGGACTGTGCATTGCATTCAAACCCACAGGGTGCCAGGTCCTAAGTCCATTATCACCATGATGCCATCTAGATGAAGGTAAAATGTAGTATAAAATACCATTAAACATCTCCATGCAATATGACTACATAAATAAATACACAAATTCATACAATACACACAAAAACCTGTTGTAAAGTATTTTTGATGTATATGTGATTCTTAAATTACCTAATATAAACAGTAATGAATAAAAAATTTCATCCGAGGCCAGTGGGCAATGTAGAAGAAGAAAACATGCACAACAGTCATTCACACAGAATGAAGAAAAACTGTTTTTTAGGAGAAGTTAACTCAAATTCTGCCTAACATTGCCAGTTCAGTCTACTTTACAGTGTACTCTCTTAGAGAATAGTTATATTGATTTTGGTGAAATACAACAACATTTGAGCATTTCTTTTCTTTTGCTTGATTATGCGTGCAGTTTGTGGTACATTTGCAAAGCCATCAAAGTGTTCAAGCATGCACACAGGACACCAGGAAGAGTAAGCAAATGGGAAAGGATTGGTAATAGTCCATCACACAGGGATGAGTTTTGTCAAAATACTGATACATTGTCTTCACCCTTGGTTTAAATGCTCAGGCTGAGGGGTACTGGGTTGGCAACAAAAACATATTTTGAGGACTACTGTTTCTCTATTGGCCATGTCGCTGGTAAATGCTATTCACCTCCCCTGAAACTTCAATTACCTGAGAAAAATTTTGGCTGCTGGCAAACACCAGTGTCTCTTGCCCTCGGGTGGTAAGGACCTTCTGCTCATTTATTCTCCTTTTGTCCATTTAATGTGTTGACTGCTATAAACCTCCTGTTTTTGGATGCCTTTAGGTGGAAAGGCCCTTCTTTATTTCAATTAACATGGCTTTATTTCTATAGAAATCCAGGTAGATAAAATATAATATCTAATGTTTTTGCTCCTATACATTGTTACCAAAGTGGGGTGCTCAGCTAACAAAAACACAAACTTTGGAAACAGGCTTTCCATTCTGGAAATAAAGAGAATTTTTATTACAAGTCCATCCCATAAAATAGATTCTCATAATAAGTCACTTAAGGTTACTAGATTCCAAACTTCTTTTAAAAGGCATTCATAGGCTCCCAAAGCTTGTCAAGGCTCCTTAATAACACATTCCTTTCGCAAGAGTGCACCCCCAACATCATACAAATCTCATTCTCTAATATGTGCCTAAGTTATAGGGTTAGGGCCTAGAGATCTTGTAATAGTTTTTTTCATTAATTATCATATACAGAATCAAGATGGAGGAGAGACACCTTCCGTTGACTTTTAAGCAGTTGCTGTAATGATATCGCATGTCACACTCTTCTGACTTGTTTTCTCAGCAACAATTAAACAAATGCTTCTAAACAGCAGTGCTCATGAGAATGATGCAAAATTATTATCACCATCTCAAATTGTTTCTTATATCAAAAGTCAGCGCAAAATTTATAATATGTGTGTTTCAAACCCCTTAAGGGTACAAAACATCATGGCTAAACATAACAGAAGTCTAGAAAAAAATGTAACCATTTCATTATAAAAATATAATGAAGTTCTAACAACATGCATTACATTTTCATTCGGATAAAGATCATATACAGGTATTGCACAATGGAAGTGTCAAAATTTGATGCATTTGTGTAACTGTCCCACATATTTGGTTTATTATTGTATGTTATATAATAAGATGGCTCAGTTGTTATCACTGTTGCCTAACAGAACTACCATCCTGAGTTTCAATTGGTCATTAATTGCCTGTATGTTTTGTTTTTTTTTTGTTTTGTGGGTACCCTTGATTTTGTCTCATATTCCAAAGACATGTTAATTTAGGAATGTACTGCTATCAGGCAATTCAATATTTCCACCTCATGTACTCACTACATTTATTCTTTTGATTTGTTGATTTACTTACTTATTGATTGATTGATTGATCGATAGATTGATTGCTTGCTTGATTGATTGGCTGTATTATCTGTACTGTGAGTCTGCATTCTTGTTTGTTATGTCTTTGCTGCTCTATGCATCTGAATTTACCCATGGGATTAATAAATTGAATCTAATCGAAACTAATCTAAATAATCTTCGCTGAGGAAACCATCCCTTGGTCACAGAATCCACCAAAGCACTACATTTACCAAGGAAAGCTCTATGTGGAAGAGCAGGAGAAGAAAGTAAAAACATTACCTATTAATTTCATCTCCTCACTTCTACAACATGTGAAGCTATAGAAACATTACTAGTTTTTACCTTTTAGAAACAAGATAAGTCTCCAAAAGGGTTGTAAGTGAAAAACACAAAACATTTGGGAATCAAGTGCTGTTACACAGGCGTGTCTCCTGAGTTAATGAAGCAATTTACATTCCAAGATGCTTACAGGCCTGTCTAAAATTTTAGACAGGCCTTGTTGCTTAAAGTATAGCCAAAAGATGACTTTGTTAAGGATGGTTGTTGAGGCTTGTTTGGCAGGGGCGTCAGTGGCAAAGAAAGCTCAGCTTGTTAATCATGCTTGAAAAAACAGTCTTTACGGTGATGCCAATGCAAAACTAAAGTGAGGACATCACTGGAGAAGGGAAACTATTGTCTGACAGTCATATGTCTGAATATACAAAAATTAGTACTAGGCAAGTGGTTATTACAAGCAAGAAACTCCAACCAAGTTCACCCATCCATCCATCCTCTGCCTCTTACCCGAGATTGGGTTGCAGGGGCAGCAGCTTGAGCAGAGATGCCCAGACTTTCCTCTCCCTGGCCACTTTGACTACTGTAGCTCTTCTGGGGTAATTCCGAGGCGTTTCCAGGCCAGCCAAGAGACATAGTCCCTCCAGCATGTCCTGGGGGTCCTCTTCCCAGTTAGACATGCCCGAAACACCTCACCAGGGAGGTGTCCAGGAGGCATCCAGATCAGATGCCCGAGCCACCTCATCTGACTCCTCTCGATGCAGAGGAGCAGTGGCTCTACTCTGAGCTCCTCCCGGGTGACCGAGTTTCAAAACCCTATCTTTAAAGGAAAGCCCAGACACCCTGCAAAAGAAACTCATTTCAGCTGCTTGTATTCGCAGTCTCGTTCTTTCGGTCACTACCCATAGCTCATGACCATAGGTGAGGGTAGGAACGTAGACCGACTAATAAATTGAGAGCTTTGCCTTTTGGCTCAGCTCCTTTTTTGCCACAACAGACTGATGCAGAGCCCGCATCACTGCGGACGCTGAACCGATCCGCCTGTCGATCTCCTGCTCTATTCTTCTTGTGAAAAAAACCCAGAGATACTTGAACTCCTCCACTTGGGACAGGATCTCACTACCAATCCTGAAAGGGCACTCCTCCCTTTTCCAGTTGAGAACCAAGGTCTCGGATTTGGAGATGCTGATTCCCATCCGAGCCGCTTCACACTCGGCTGTGAACCGATCAAGAGAGAGCTGAAGATTACGGCCAGATGAAGCAAACAGAACAACATCATCTGCAAAAAGCAGTGACCCAGTCCTGAGCCCACCTAACCGGACCCCCTCAATACCTTGGCTGCGCCTAGATATTCTGTCCATAAAAGTTATGAACAGAATCAGTGACAAAGGGCAGCCTTGGCGCAGTCCAGCTTTCACCGGAAATGAGTTTGACTTACTGCCGGCAATGCAGACCAAGATCTGACACCGGTTGTAGAGGGGCCGAACAGCCCTTATCAGGGAGTCCGGTACCCCATACTCCTGGAGCACCCCCCACAGGATTCCCTGAGGGACATGGTCAAATGCCTTTTCCAAGTGCACAAAACACATGTAGACTGGTTGGGCAGACACCCATGCACCCTCCAGGACTCTGCCAAGGGTGCAGAGTTGGTCCACTGTTCTGCGACTAGGACGAAAACCACACTGTTCCTCCTGAATCTGAGGTTCGACTGTCTGATGGACCCTCCTCTCCAAGATCCCCGAATAGACTTTTCCAGGGGGGCTGAGGAGTGTGATCCCTCTGTAGTTGGAACACACCCTCCGGTCCCCCTTCTTAAAGAGGGGGACCACCACCCCGTTCTGCCAATCCCGATGTCCATGTGATGTTGCAGAGGTGTGTCAAGAAAGACAGTCCTACAACATCCAAAGCCTTGAGGAACTCCGGGCGTATCTCATCCACCGCCGGGGCCCTGCCACCAAGGAGTTTTTTGACCACCTCGATGACCTCAGTCCCAGAGATGGGAGAGTCCACCTCTGAGTCCCCAGGCTCAGCTTCCTCATTGGAAGACATGTTAGTGGGATTGAGGAAGTCTTCGAAGTACTCCCCCCACCCACCTACAACGTCCTGAGTCGAGGTCGGCAGCGCACCATCTGCACCTTATACAGCGTTGACACTGCACTGCTTTCCCCTCCTGAGATGCCGGATGGTGGACCAGAATCTCCTCGAAACCATCCAGATGTCATTCTCCATGGCTTCCCCAAACTCCTTTTTGCCGCAGCAACCACCGAAGCCGTGTTCCTCTTGGCCTGCCGGTACCTGTTAGGACTCCTTCTTCAGCTTGACGGCATCCTTCATCGCCGGTGTCCACCAATGGGTTTGGGGATTGCCACCACGACAGGCACCGACCACCTTACGGCCACAGCTCCGGTCAGCTGCCTCAACAATAGTGGCAAGGAACATGGCCCATTCAGACTCAATGTCCCCCACCTCCCTCGGGACGTGGTCGAAGTTCTGCCGGAGGTGGGAGTTGAAGCTACCTCTGACAGGGGACTCTGCCAGACATTCTCAGCAAACCCTCACAATACTTTTGGGCCTACCAGGCCTGACCGGCATTCTCGTCCATCATCGAAGCCAACTCACCACCAGGTGGTGATCAGTTGACAGCTTCTCCCCTTTCTTCTCCCGAGTGTCCAGGACATGTGGCCACAAGTCCAATGACACGACCACAAAGCTGATCATTGAACTGAGGCCTAGGTTGTCCTGGTGCCAGGTGCACATATGGACACCCCTATGCCTGAACATAGTGTTTGTTATGGACAATCCGTGACAAGTACAGAAGTTCAATAACAAAACACCACACAGGTTCAGATCGGGGGGCCCATTCCTCCCAATCACACCCTTTCAGGTCTCACTGTCATTGCCAATGTGAGCATTGAAGTCTTCCAGCAGAACAAGGGAGTCCCCAGGAGGTTGTGCCCTCTAGCACCCCCTACAGGAACTCCAAAAAGGATGGGTACTCCAGACTGCTGTTTGGCGCATAAGCACAAACAACAGTTAGGACCCTTCCCCCCACCCGAAGGCAGAGGGAGACTACCCTCTCGTCTAGTGTGGTAAACCCAAATGAACAGGCTTCTAGTTGGGGGGCAATAAATATGCCCAACCCCCTCGGCGCCTCTCATCGGGGACAACTCCAGAGTAGTAGAGAGTCCAGCCCCTCTCAAGGAGACTGGTTCCAGAGTCCACGCTGTGCGTCGAGGTGTGCCCAACTATATCTAGCCGGAAACCTCTCCACCTCACACACTAGCTCAGGCTCCTTCCCCTTCAGAGAGGTGACATTCCACATCCCAAGAGCCAGCTTCTGTAGGCAAGGATCGGACCGCCAAGATCCATTCAATGTTTGTATGCATCACAGGAGGTTTTCTGAACCGCTTTTTGTCACATTCCTTTACCTAGGACAAGTTTGCCTTGGGTGACCCAACTAGGGGCATAAAGCTCCCAACAATAGAGCTCCTAGAATCATTGGGACACGCAAACCCCTCCACCATGATAAGGTGGCGGCTCGAGGAGGGTTATAATCAAGTTAATGTGATTTTTTTTTGTTTATGGAAGAACCATCAATTAGTCAACCACATATTGAAAAGAGTAAATAGAAAAGTCAAAAGAGGTCCTTTTTCATCTCTTAAACATACTTAACCTTCTATGTGTACATGTAAAATGAAAACAAAGACAACATTTTTCATTCAGTAAAAGCATCATGCAGTGTTAAATACAGACTATGCCCAAATGTACACCAATTCTAAAATTAAAAGACATATAGTAACACATCTCATTAATGGAATATCGCACTCATTCATCCTTTTTCTGAGTCTGCTTTGTTCATTATAGAGCCACAGAGAGAGCCTATTCCAGTATAATAAATGAAAGCATTTGCGGTATCACACAACACATAATTATTTACCCCTGTACATTCGTAATGGACCAATAAAGAGTCACCATTTATACTAATATGCACAGTCTACAAGGCCTTCCTAATGTGATAATATCCAAACTCATAGAAACACAGAAAGCCCATGTAAACTATACATTAACAGCATACTGAAGCATACTCAAACCCTTGTACCTTTTGGGATAGCATCACCAAGCAGCTGCTCCTTTAAGAAGGTATAATTTTATTTGAAAAATATACTGATAGTTTGTTATTTTTGCTTGCTTTAAACCTGTATTAATTGAAATTTGTTATTAGATCAAGTGCCAAGGCATTTATAGTATAAATTCTGACCCTTTTTCCCTGTTCCCATTTAATACTGGTTAGGTGAGAGACAGTAATTTAATTAAAATTACCTATAATAATGCTACCCTTCATATATCGGCTTTTACTCTGATTTTCATCCAAACAAACTTGTAGACAGAGTTAGAATGTGATTGACAAAGCAGAGGTTCTTGTTATGAGGCTGAAGGGAGGTACAGTGATTTAGCAACTAAAATTTGAATCTTACAATCTTTATAGTTTAGACTACAATGATGCTATACTCTCATTTGTTAATATCAAATTGGTTGGATTCTTCTTCTGATTTAAAAATAAGTTATAACTGGCTTTTTATTTTGTAAAATATACACTTTATACCCTATTTGGTTATATACAGAATATTTACACTATATATAAATAAAACTAAAACACTTCTATGAAAGCACTTTTTTCTTGACATTGTAGAAACAGCCTTTTAAAGCAAAAGTAACAATTAATTTTGTGACTTCCTGAAATTAAAACAATTCAAAGACGTCCTGTTGAGAGCTGTCCCCCTGCAGAGATGTCTAAAAGCCAATTGTGTCACACAATCAATCACTTATAAAGGTTTTTAATATCATGAGACATGAAACTGTTGTAAAGCCGCAGCTGATCATGATCTTAATAAACTACTGTCTGTGTGAAAGTGTGTTTTCACTGCAGCTGAATTGGCTTTAGAAAACGCAAAAGCAGCTCAATGACTGGAATCCCATCTGGGACTGAGGATGGATCCTAATCCAGCTGGGAGACTGGTACAGAAGGACAGTTTAGTTGGATGCACACCCCTGATGGTTCCTGTTCCCATTCCCAGTCAGGGTGAAAAAATAATGGATGGACTGGGGAACATGGCATATAAAGAACAGCCAGTTCCCCAGTACATTAGGTGGCAGTGTTCTCCTTGAAACCCACAGGGCTGCATGGGGCGTGTAGTTCAAGAATACAGCTTTGATGGGTTCCTAGGAGGCCGTCAGGGTGAACTGCAAGAAAAAGACTTAATTATTCTATTAAACGTAACCTGGCCTGAAAGTGCTTCCCAGTTGTAATTCTATGGTTCCAGACGTCTTCCCAGGTCAGGTATAAAAGAGGCCATCTTATCTCAATCGAGAGATTGAAGTCAAGTAGAAGAGTACAACACTTGCTGTAGGAGGTGAGGAGGAGGGAATGAAGAGGGAATAATGAACAGACAGACAGTATTGTTGTAGTTTGCCTATAACAGCCTATAATAGGAACTGTATATAATAAAAGCACTCTTGACTTAAACACAGGACTGAGTTGGTGCAGTTGGGACTGAGGTTCAGTGCCCTGTATAATGTTTGGGACAAAGACATATTTTACCTTGGTTTAGCCCTCTAACCCTTCTAACCTACAGTAACCTAACATTGCTATGTCACAAACATCATGGTGCCAAGAAATGGTTGGACCATGTAAAAAAACATGTAATTTGTATATGCTCTGACTGAAATGTTCATAAAAACCCTTAAGTTAATAAGTTTATGTCTGCAATGTTTACATTAATCATGTCTGAATTGTTAGATTTGTCGTTTTAAACTTTGGAGCACAGAGGTAAATCAGGGAAGACTGTGTATTTGTTCCAAACATTATAGAGGACAACATTTTATATATATATATATATATATATATATATATAATGTATATAGTGACAGATAGGTGGCGCTATCGCTCCCTTGAACCCTTGTCCAAGACTCCAGACACCAGATAAAAGTCCAAATGTTGACTTTATTAACACAGCACAGTGCACAAAGCACCCTCCTCTCCACTATACTCATCAAATCACACAAATACACAATAATAAACAATCCTCCACTCCCAGACGCGTTGCCACCCTTCCACACAGCTCAGCTCGCTGTCTGGGAGCTTTTACAATCCTTTTATATTCCCTGACCCGGAAGTGTTCCAATCTCCAGTCCATGTGATCTCCTATCACTTCCGGGTCAGATAAAAAGTCCCTTTCTTCACCCCGGAAGCACATCATTCCCCTTGTCCATGTGACTCGGACGTACTTCCGGGGCGTAAGGCAAATAACCATTGTTCCTCCCTGCAGCGTCTCCTAGTGGCCCCCATGGTATCCAGCAGGGCTGTGTATAAAAACTCCAATGTCCAGGATTCCCTGCTGGCATTTGGGGCACCTCCATGCTGCAAGAAGGGCTCCACCTGGCAGTGTGGGGGTATTGGCTGGGATGAACGGCCGGCAATCTATCACTATATATATATATATTAAAGTTTATTAAGTATACAATTATTCACCTCCTTGATCAATTTTATTTAGCATTGAATATCAGTGAATTTAATTTTTTTTACACTAAACTAAAAAAACTAAAGTTAAAGTGAAAACAGATTTCCACAACATTGTCTAAATTAATTACAAATTTTAAACAGAAATCATCTTCTCACATAAGCAATTTGCAAGAAGAAAACTGTTGAGGGAAGTCGCCAAAAGACTGGTAAGAGTTACAAGCTACAATGCCTCAAACGAGACAGACTGTGCATATGACAAATGCTGCCTGGGTACTTCACCAGTAAGAGCTTTATGGGAGAGGGTTAAAGAGAAAGCCACTGTTAAAAAAGTGCAAATGATATCTTAGCTAGAGTTTGCCAGAAGGTACATGGAAGACTCTGAAGTCATCTGCAAGAAGGTTCTACGGACCGATGGGCCTAAAATTTGAGTTTTAAGCCATCAGCCTAATTGCCATGTTTGAAACACTACACGATGTTAAAAATACATCATCTTCAACAAGAAATATGGCTATATCAGCATCATGACATGGCGATGCCACAGTTCCCAGGATTAACAAACCAGCAGCGTTTGATCTGATCGTTTTGATCTGATTTTGAAGGAAATAATTGTTATTTATGTTTTATATGGCACATATACAACATTACTTGCTCTTTTGCTGTATATAAAGAATTGTAAAATGCTGTAAAACTTTATTAGGTGAGAACGTATAACATAAATTAATACTATTACTGTATGTACTATTACAGTGACAGATAAAGAGAATGGATATGTTAAGCAGCATCTGCAAAAGGAAAAATGAAAAATATATGACAATCCACTTGTTTTTTGATATCTCATTATGACATTATGGCCAGATTGCTATAAAAACAGACACTTTGGCAGTACAGTATTTCTGTTGGTGCAACTGTCTCTCTATTAGCATTGCTCTTTTTCTTGTTAGCAATATGAGTATTCTTAAGTAAAGAGCCGAGTCTCTTAGAAATTATATGCTGCCTCGAGCAGTCTTTCATACAGAATTCTGATCTTGTCAGTGAACTGTTCTTCTTATTCTTCTTTCTTCCCTTTACATACTGTATCTCTACTAGGTCCACATGATCCAAAAGATGCAGTTGCCAATCCTTTTCTCCAGCCTTCTTGAGTTGAGCAATCTCTAGGTACATTTCTGACGCTCTTCCGGCATTTCACTGCCTAAAGAACAGGCTATGAATCATCATAACTTCACAGTTCCCTTTTGTAGTGGTTTCTAGCTGCCCTCCCAGCTCCCAGAGCAATATTTGACAATATAATAGATGCACAAGTGCATACCTTCAAAATTATAATGTGCTTGTTCATATACTACATAACCTTCTAAAGCCTGCTAAATCCAATTAACAGTTGAGGGGACCTTGAGCCTATCTTAGCAACACTGAGAGCTAGGCAGAAAATAGCTCTGGACAGGGCACAAGACTAGTTCAGGCTCCACTCATCTCCACACAGGGCTAGCGTAGAGCAACCAGTTAACTTAATCTATAAATCTTTATTCAATTAAAATATGTATTTGGGTATGTGGAAGGGAAATCCATGCAGACAATGGGAGAACCTGCACATTCCATATGCTCTATACACAATTCAAACACTTGATTTGAAAAGAGGAGACTGTTATTTGTAATATTACTATCAAACAAACAGACCTCATATTCTACATATTGACCAATATTTCAGGGGTGAAAATGGACAGATAAACATCAGAGAAGTGATAACATAATCTGTTTTATGTAGCTGAGAGCACAGCACTGACAATCAAAACACTAAATATCATAGAGAAAAAAGCATTTAGTTAAAAAGACCATTTACTGTATGTTTTCAGTTAAACACTATAGTACAATGAAAGAGGTGTGAGGAAAACTTATGAATGTCATGAATGAAAAGAAAATAAGCCATCTGTAAGCTCAGGGCCAGTAACCATCCAGTTCCTAACAAACCTGGTTTCTATTACTATATTTTACAATAGAAGAATATAATATAACAATCTATTCTCTAACTTGTTTTATCTTGTTAAGGTTATAGGGTTGAGAATGTCTGCAGGATCAAGCACAATGTAGGAAACCACCCAGAGCAGAACACCAGTCTGGACACACTCATACACAGATCTGCATTCATATAGGACCAGTATTGAGTTGCCATTGAACCTAATACACATGTTTGGTTTAAAAGTAATATCACACCTATGTAGACTTGTGGAGAACATGGCAACACCATGACCAGCTGTAGGATTTCATTATAGGACACTAGATCCATGAAGCAGCAATGCCAACTACTTTGACTGTCCAACATAATTAGGGGACAATGTCATGAGATATCTGTGACTGAGGCAGTGATATATTAAATACATTAAACAGAGTAATATGTGTATTAATATTTTTAGTGTTTCAGTCATTCAACATAGCGGCTCCTGCATTTGACTTAATGCTGATGGTTTGAGTTCAGCCTCTTTGTGAAACATCGCATGTGTCCAGCACATGCCTTTCTCCATATTTTCAATATAAGTACAGTATATGTTGTTAATTTAATTAAATTTAAGTATATCTAAGAGGAAAAAACATTGTGGCATTTACAAATTTTGATCATTAACATCTCACAACTCAAACTATTGATTGAACTTATAATTCACAAAAGACTCTTTAAAAGTCCTAAATGAGTATGCCAAAA
This sequence comes from Polypterus senegalus, assembly GCF_016835505.1. Lineage (NCBI taxonomy): Eukaryota > Metazoa > Chordata > Cladistia > Polypteriformes > Polypteridae > Polypterus > Polypterus senegalus. The sequence goes on along the minus strand of NC_053159.1, from coordinate 60,832,331 downwards.
GTTCTGGGCAAGGTTTGGCTCTGGCTGGTATTGGCTTTAATTTTTTTAAGGTTTAAAAGCTCAAAGCTGAATTGTTAGAATGTTCCCCAAACCTAATCAGCTCTTAAGACTGTATATTGCCAGCAGTCCACAAATTTCCATAAGAATAATTTCATTTGTTCTCAAATGACAGTGTCCCAAAAACTTTTACAACAGTGACACAAACACACAGACACACTTCTTTCTAAATATGCTCAAAACGTCTAGATATTTCCTCCATATGTGAAATACATATAAACCAGTAGAAAATTAACAAATTCTCCTTCACATATGAGGATGTGAATAACTTCCCAGCAGTAACAAAACTACTAAGGTGAGTGATTGTACAGGGAGAAGGACTGCTTAGATTAAATATGTAGAATGAAATTAAGCAAATCACAAGGACCAGATCATTTTTACCCTCAAGTTCTTAAGGAGGTGAGCATATACAAACCATTGATGCATATTTTTAGGATGTCTCTCCACCCAGGGGAAATACCAAGGGATTGGAAAATAACAACTATTATCCTATTATATAAAAATGGTGATTGGGCAAATTCAAGCAATTATAGGCCAGTAAACTTAATGTGCATCACGGGTAAATTAATAGTAAATTAATAGAAGGAATTATTAAGGAAAAGATTGAGGAATGCATAACAAGATCACTTTACTGTTTTACCGCATAGCAAGCACATGTTACTGTTTTATTGAACAGTCAGCATGGGTTCAGACAAGGAGGTCATGTTTTACTAACACACTAGAATTTTGTAAGGAAGCTACAAAAGGATATAATCAGAGTAGTGCACATATAATTTACCCTGACTTTCAGAAAGCATTTGATAAGGTGCCACATGAGAGGTTGGGCATCAAACCTAAAGAACTGAAAGTTCAGGGTGTAGTGCAGGGTTGTTGAAATCTGGTCCTGAAGGGACACATTGGCTGCAGGTTTTCATTCTAACCATATTTTTAATTAGTGACCAGTTTTTTTTTCTAATTAACTTCTTTTGCCTTAGTTATTATTTATGTGACTCATGCCCCTTAGTTATTTCTTTTTCCTTAATTAGCAGCCTAACAATATTGAAACACATTTAACAAGCCACCACATGACCAGCTTATCAGACAATAGCTGAAAATAAAGAAAGGTGAAGGTTTCAGTAAGGATGATATCCCAGGTCACCAAAACATTTTGTCAGTGTTGTTAGAAAAAAACAGAAAATCAACAGTTTTGGAAATGTCTGCCATGGCAGAATGAGAGCAGCAACAAGCCATGGAATTAAATAGCAAATTTAAAGTCAAAGTCAAAGCGAACGTGATTGTCATCACAACCATATACAAGTATACAGATAGACAAAACTGCGAAACTCAGGGTCCACAGTGTAACAACATGAAGTGGAAATAAAACATTAAAATTAAATTAAAAATATAATTAAAATTAATATTAAAATTTAAAATAAAAACACAAACAAGACAAGACACTGTGCAAAGACAAGACAAAGAAGTAGCAGCAATATTGACATGTAGTAAGCAATATGAACATTGATGCAATGTATGGTGTTATGCAATCTAGATACATACAGTAAATATAGTCAATAAATATGTAATATAATGAATAAATAATGGATATAGATAATATATAAATTATCAGTGTATGATAATAGTTGTTTAAGATATGTGTAAACAATGTCAGGTCAGAATGTTTCACAGTGGAAGGATACCAAAGAATGTCAAAGTGCAGTGTACAAAATACTTGAAGGTTAGTATGCGATTTTCAGTTCTTTTCTACATGCACACTTGTCTTTGCAGGAAAGTACCTTGCATGTATAAAAGTTCTGTTTTTAGAGGTGGTTGAGGCAGTGTGGAAGATCCCAGGGGGCAGCATGGTGTTAAGGAATCTGACAGCTTAGGGGTTTAATTAAAAGCAATAATCCACTTATAATTAAGAAACAGGTTGGAATGAAATTAGTTGGAGTTTGAAGCTCCAATTTAGCTGGTCATCTTTTGTCACCTTTCACGTCTAATTTATTAAAGAATCAATTCAGAGGACTGAATCCCTAAAAACAGGGCAATTAAAATGAAAGGAAAAGAAGTTAATTAGCAGTGAAAACTGGTCACTGATTAGGAAAAGGGTAAGAATGAAAACTTGCAGCCACTGCGGCCCTCAAGGCTGGAGTTCAACACCCCCTGGTGTAGTGTGTAGATTGGCTCAGACACAGGAAGCACAGGGTTATTGTGTGAGGAACCCTACAGGGGTCACTTCTAGTGTCGCTGCTATTTTTAATACATATAAATGATTTGGATAGGAATATAAATAACATGCTGGTTAGGTTTGCAGATGATATCAAGCTAGTTGGATTGGTGGATCATCTAGAATCTATTCAATCATTACAGAGAGACTTGGACAGCATACAGACTTAGGCAGATTTGTGGTAGATGAAATTTAATATAAATGTAAAGTATTTCATGTAGAGCATAAACATGCTAGGTTTGAATACACAATATGAGGTCTGAAATTGAAAGTACGCTTTACGAGAAGGATTTAGAAGTCAAAGTGGACTCTAAATTATCACTATCAATTTCCAAACCGTGTTCTGAAGTCATCAAGAAGGCTAAGAGAATGTTGGGCTTTATAGTATGGCGTGTGGAGTATAAGTCCAATGAGGTTATGCTGAAGCTTTATAACACGCTGGCCGGACCTCACCTGGAGTACTGTGTACAGTTTTAATCTCCAGGCTACAAAAAGACAGAACAGCACTAAACAAAGCCCAGAAAAGAGTGACTAGGGCGCTTCCAGGATTAAAGGGGATGAGGTATGAGGAAAGATTAAAATAATGGAGTCTTTTCAGTTCAATCAAAAAGAGGTTAAGAGGTGACATGATTAAAGTGTTCAAAATTTTAGTATAGTGGTTCAAGATAGTTACTTTAAAATTAGTTAATCAATTGGAAACTTGTTAAGGGTAAATTTCACACAAACATTAGGAAGTTTTTCTTTATACAGAGAACCACAGATGGTTTGGTAAACAGTAGTACTTCAGACACTTTCAAAACTAGACTTGATGTTACTGTGGAAGAATTAAGTGGAGAGGACTGGGGAGCTTTCTTGGGCTGAATGGCCTGTTCTTGTCTAGGTTGTTCTAATGAATTACTGAAAGAATTAATTGGTAGATAATTTTATAATTGGGCACCATGTAATGCAGAAATACAGTTAATGCTATTGTGATGTGAAAACTGGGGAATGTTATTTCTTGAACCCTCTACAGGTGGTATGAAATTAAGATATCTGAATTGTTCCAATAACTCATGCAAACAAAACTAAAGAAAATAAGAAGTTAGAAGACATTCTGTTCACTACCTACAACAACAACATTTATTTATATAGCACATTTTCATACAAAAAGTAGCTCAAAGTGCTTTTCATAATGAAGAGTAGAAAAATAAAAGACACAGTAAGAAAATAAAATAAGTCAACATTAATTAACATATAATGAGAGTAAGGTCCAATGGCCAGGGTGGACAGCAAAAACAAAAAAAAAAAACTCCAGACGGCTGGAGAAAAAAATAAAATCTGTAGGGATTCCAGACCATTAGACTGCCCAGTCCCCTCTGGGCATTCTACCTAACATAAATGAAACAGTCCTCTTTGGATTTAGGGTTCTCACGGAAGGAGTTGATGATCATGGTCACGTAGACTTCTGGCTTTTAATCCATCCATCATTGTTGGAGCATCATGATGCTTTGAGTACCACCACAAAGAAACCGGAAAAAGAAACAGAAGAGAGAATAGGGGTCAGTACCGATTTTAGAGCCACCATGAATAGTTATTATGATGAATTGAACATACAGAGTATCGGGATTAAGTTAAAGTGAAGTTATGAAAAGGCCATGTTAAAGTAATATGTTTTCAGCAGTGTTTTAAAGTGCTCTACTGTATTAGCCTGTCGAATTCCTATTGGCAAGCTATTCCATATTTTAGGGCATAGCAGCAGAAGGCCGCCTCACCACTTCTTTTAAGTTTTGTTCTTGGAATTCTAAGGAGATACTCATTTGAGGATCTAAGGTTACGATTTGGAATATAAGGTGTCAGACATTCTGATATATAGGATGGGGCGAGATTATTTAAGGCTTTATAAACCATAAGCAGAATTTTAAAGTCAATCCTGAATGACACAGGTAACCAGTGTAGTGACATCAAAACTGGAGAGATGTGCTCGGATTTTCTTTTCCTAGTTAGGATTCTAACCTACTTCCTTCTACTCCCTTCTACTCCCTTGCCCAGCACTTGTTGCAGAATCTGTTGCCTGATCTGCCTTTCCATAACTAGCCAGGGTTAGACTGTTTATTCACCAAGTGCAACTGCCTTCCCAGCATCAAACAATGGAGGCAAATTTCAGTGGCCACCCTGAAGGTAATGGCCTATCTAGATGCTTGATATAGCAAAGTGGTTTATTGGATTCCTCAGTATCCTCAACTGGATCCAACCAACGGGTGCAGAGCCTAATTTGGAAGCTATTTGTGTGGCCTTGAGTACGGAATCAACAGGTCTTGAGGCAGTATCAGTCAGCCATGGGTGCACTAATCAAGAACTAGGAGCAGGGTTAAATCTCACTCTCTCAGATGCTATTGATCATTTGAACAAAAGCAATTACAACATGATTAAATTTGAAAACTTCTTTGAAAATACATAAATGTATGCTAAAACAAAGACAGTTTGCAAAAAAGCATTTTTTGTGGATGGGAAGACGTCTAGAAAACAGAAAACTGACTCAGAGCGCAACCTGGTGGCACTCACAGAACCCAACAGAGCTGAGTCAAAGAACTCCAATTACCATGCAGCCCTGTGGGAGTCCATGGTACCCCCACAACCCAGGGGGGCTGGCATGTGGTGGACCAGGGAAGATTCTGTCCTAAGTAGGCCATCTGCCCCGGTCCTTGGCATCTTGGCCTACTAAAAATGCTGGCCATCCCTCACATATTGTATGTATGTATGTATATATATATATATATATATATGGTATATATATATATTATATGTATATATACAGTATATATATATATATATACAGTATATATATATATATATATATACACTAGGGGGCTTTTCCCCCTGCTCGTTTCGCTTGCCAAGGTACAGGAGAAAATAATTATAAATACAAGATTGGTGACCCAGAATTACAGAAAGTAACCTCTGTAACAAAAATGACCATAAGACATTGCAAAGGTTTGGGGCAGTCACCCGTATAATTTTTACAAGCTGTAAAACTGATTCAAAATGACAGACATGTTCACCTGACTGAGTTCAAAACAGAACTGCTTTAGTATCAACAAGATGGCTGCTTTAAAGGCCATTAGGGGAAATGATGTCATCAGGACCAGAACTGGAAGTGACGCTGTTGGCTGCCCCAGAGCTGGGTGGGATTTCCCTAGAATGGTCTGCAAGAGATTGAGAGAGAGAATTAGTGCACTTCACCACCCCCTGGTCCGGCGTGGAATTACATGTATTCAAGCCCTTTAGTTGCCTCCTAAACACGCGTGTATGACACCCCTTAAAATGATTTAGTGGTTTATATTACTACCACATTCTCATTGTCTAAACAATATTTTAAGAAGGTAAAAAAATTTTAACTTATGTAGTTAAAGATGTTGAATATAAACCAAGCTGCATTATGCTCAGGTAGTATAATGTGCTAGTGAGAACATATTTGGAGTAAAATGTAAAGTTCTGGTTACTACACACAAAATAATATATATAAATAAAAAAATACTTTTTAAAAACCACACTTATATTAAGTTAAAAAGTGTACTAAAAAGTAAAAATAAGTCTCTCATACATCACTCGTAAAAAAAAATAAAAGCGTGGGCACTTTTGGTAAGATTTTAAGAAGTGGTTTTTGAATGTTGATTGATGAAAAGTGCCCATGCTTTTATTTTACAAGTGATGTATGAGAGACTTATTTTTAACTTTTTAGTACACTTTTTAACTTAAAATAAGCGTGGCTTTTAAAAAGTATTTTTTATATATATATTATTTTCAGCTTTTTAGTCTTGGGCTTGTTTTGGTTCTATCCATGACTAGCACCATCATTTGGTGAAATCTTGAACTATTCTTCAAATGAAAATTTAATTTCTTAATTAACATGGATTAATTGATCAATTAGTGAAACTGAAGTAAGTACGCAAAATTACAAGTCATTTGGACAATAGTAAGTGGGTTAAACATCGATTACAAGATTTGTAGTAGGCAACAAACAGGTGAAGTTCATATAAGCGTGGTAATAATAATAAAATAAAATGATAAAAAATAGCAGCTTGTGAAGCAGTACAGAGAATGGCAACCATGTACAGTTAGGTCCATAAATATTTGGACAGAGACAACTTTTTTCTAATTTTGGTTCTGTACATTACCACAATGAATTTAAAATGAAACAACTCAGATGCAGTTGAAGTGGACACTTTCAGCTTTAATTCAGTGGGTTGAACAAAAAGATTGCATAAAAATGTGAGGCAACTAAAGCATTTTTTAACACAATTCCTTCATTTCGGGGGCTCAAAAGTAATTGGACAAATTAAATGACTGGAAATAAAATGTTAATTTCTAATACTTGGTTGAAAACCCTTTGCTGGGAATGACAGCCTGAAGTCTTGAACTCATGGACATCACCAGATGCTGGGTTTTCTCGTTTTTAATGCTCTGCCAGGCCTTTACTGCAGACTTTCAGTTGCTGTTTGTTTGTGGGCCTTTCTGTCCAAAATTTAGTCTTCAACAAGTGAAATGCACGCTCAATTGGGTAAGATCAGGTGACTGACTGGGCCATTCAAGAATTTTCCACTTCTTTGCTTTAATAAACTCCTGGGTTGCTTTGGCTGTATGTTTTGGGTCATTCTCCATCTGTATCATGAAACGCCGCCCAATCAATTTGACTGCATTTAGCTGAATTTGAGCAGACAGTATGTCTCTGAACACCTCAGAATTCATTCAGCTGCTTCTGTCCTGTGTCACATCATCAATAAACAGTAGTGTCCCACTGCCACTGGAAGCCATGCACGCCCAAGCCATCAAACTGCCTCTACCGTGTTTTACAGATGATGTGGTATGCTTTGGATAATGAGCTATTCCACGCCTTCTCCATACTTTTTTCTTGCCATCATTCTGGTAGAGGTTGATCTTGGTTTCATCTGTCCAAAGAATGTTTTTCCAGAACTGTGCTGGCTTTTTTAGATGTTCTTTAGCAAAGTCCAATCTATTCTATGCCTTCTATTCTTGAGACTTATGAGTAGCTTGCACCTTGCAGTGCACCCTCTGTATTTACTTTCATGCAATCTTCTCTTTATGGTGGACTTGGATATCGATACGCCTACCCGCTGGAGAATGTTGCTCACTTGGTTGACTGTTGTGAAGGGGTTTCTCTTCACCATGGAAATGATTCTGCGATCATCCACCACTGTTGTCTTCCGTGGATGTCCAGGTCTTTTTGTGTTGCTGAGTTCACCAGTGCTTGCTTTCTTTCTCAGGATGTACCAAACTGTAGATTTTGCCACTCGTAATATTGTAGCAATTTCTCGGATGGGTTTTTTCTGTTTTCGCAGCTTAAGGATGGCTTCTTTCACCTGCATGGAGAGCTGCTTTGACCGCATGTTGTCTGTTCACAGCAAAATCTTCCACATGCAAGCACCACACCTTAAATCAACTCCAGGCCTTTTATCTGCTTAATTGATAATGACATAACGACGGACTTGCCCACACCTGCCCATGAAATAGCCTTTGAGTCAATTGTCCAATTACTTTTGAGCCCTTGAAATGAAGGATTTGTGTTAAAGAAATGCTTTAGTTGCCTCACATTTTTATGCAATTGTTTTGTTCACCCCACTGAATTAAAGCTGAAAGTCTGCACTTCAACTGCATCTGAGTTGTTTCATTTTAAATTCATTGTGGTAAAGTACAGAACCAAATTAGAAAAAAGGTTGTCTCTGTCCAAATATTTATGGACCTAACTGTACACCCTAGAACTAAAGTACATACCCTATTCTTAGAGGCCCAGATTATTAAACATCTTTAATCTTCAGCAGGGTTGTTTTTTAAAAGTTCCTAAGGCACTTCTAAAATATAAGAGCACAATTCTTTCAGTTTAATAGTGAATTAGGTACTCAAGGACACTAGTGGAAATCAAGAGGAAGATATGCTTCACACAAAGGGCTGTGGAAATTTAAAAACTACCTAGTCAAGAAGCTGAAGCAGAAACTTTGTATCCTGAGTTTCTACCCATAATTCCTGTGCAACTGCTCCAGCACCCCATCCTGGGAGCATCTGTGTGACAGGAGCAGTGATCTTATCTGGCAAGGCATAATCTTCTTGCAACATTGTGAAATATTTCAAGGTCAGCAGAATGCACTAGCTATACTATTTCCTAAGATGGAAAGATAAGTTTTTCCTGTCTCGTAATGCTAAACCTACACGACAAGGCAAGTTTACTGCACATCAGTTTAAAAAGAAACATATTAGTGGCTTCCACTGCTTTACCACTGAATAAGACCTTCTATATTTAGTAAACTATGGTGCAGTCGAACTCCTGGATGTTCTAGGCAGTGCAAAGGGTTTAGCTACTAGAAGTCAGAGAATGGCTGGATTGCAAAGGTGATCCAATAGAGAGCCAGTCTGTTCCAATGGTCCTTACTCTTCTATCAGATTAAACAACTAAAATAATTTTAACAAGAACAGACCATTGAGCCCAACAATGGCTGCTAGTTATATTCACCCAATGTCTACAAAATAATATAATGTTTAATTTTGAAGGTTCATAAAGTCCTACTGTCTACCTCACCATTTGGTAACTTTTACCATGGGTTTAAGGTCATCTGTATGAAGAAAAAAATCATGATAGTTGTAGGAAATTTAACTTGATAAATTTCCCTCTGTGTGCCTCTTCACCTAATGATTACAGATCAGTGGTCCTTTTGCCCATACTGAGATCTTCAAGAAGCTGGTATTGGACTGTGTGAGTATTCTTGTGAAAGACCACTTGAACTCACTGCATTTTCCATTTTGCCAATTGAACAAAAATTGTAGTAGAAGTTGTTTTATGTCTCCAGTGCCTTCAACACCATCAATCCATTTCAATTAAGGAGTAAGCTCAGGAATATGCAAGTGAATGAAAATACACCTGGATATCGAACTGTCTGTCTGGCAGACTGCAGTCTGAGGAGCTCAAGGATTGTGTATCTAATTTAGTTATGAGTAACACAGCAGCACCACCTTTTCTATTCATCCTTTACACTTCGGACTAAAAATACTGTATAATTCCAGATCATGTCACTTGCAGAAAGTCTCTGTTGATTTTGCACTAATGTGGTGTATTGACAAAGGGGGTGAGACAGAGTGTAAGAGTCAGGTGAGGAACATTGTTTCTTAATGCAAAGAGAATTGTCTGCAACTCAACATCAGCAAAACCAAGAACTATTGACATTCTCCTGACCAAAGATCCACAACGCCTGGTCACTTTTCAGGGAGTGGATGTGGAGATGGTACAGTACTACAAGCACTCGGATGTCCACACCAGTGACAGGCGGGACTTGTCAAGTAACATAGAAAAAGTATTTAAGAAAGGGCAGAATAGTCTCCTTTTTCTTTGGTGAGTGTGTTTCTTTAATAAGGCTAGTAGCATGTTTTCCAAATTCTATATTAACATAGTGGTGAAGGAGAGAATGGAGACAAAACTGATTGCCAGCATGAACATTCCCTCTGTGATACATTATCTGTAAGTAGTTTTAAAAAAACAAATTATTCAGCAGAATTGTGCCAGGAAACACTACTAGGACTCCTTCATGGGAATAACATGCTTTAGAATGCCTCACTGTAATAGTTGTCTTATCATTGACCAAGTTAGTTTTTTTCTTCCTTTTTATAAGTCTTGCATGTTTGATGGTTGTTATTGTACTGTAGTTTGTTATAATGTTCCAAGATTTTTTAAGTTTTTCTAAAAGTTAAAATTACCCCTGGAACAAATGAAGCATCTATCTATCTATCTATCTATCTATCTATCTATCTATCTATCTATCTATCTATCTATCTATCTATCTAGTCAGTCAGCCATTCTTGAACCCGCTATATCCTAACACAGGGTCACAGAGGTCTGCTGGAGCCAATCCCAGCCAAAACAGGGGGCAAGGCAGGAACAAATCCCAAGCAGGGCACCACCCTACCGCAGTCTATCTATCTATCTATCTATCTATCTATCTATCTATCTATCTATCTATCTATCTATCTATCTATCTATCTATTATAAAGTAACAGCTGGGATACACTTTACTATGGCCCAATCATCCAGTGCAATGGTTTCTGCTATCAGTGTTATGTTGACAATATTCAGCTGTATCTGTCATTCCCTCCTGAGGATCACACGGTATTTGCTAGAATCTCTGCATGTCTCACTAATATTGCAACCTGGATGAATCATCACCATCTCCAACTCTACCGGGCAAAGATAGACCTACTTGTTTTCCAAGCTCATCCATCTCTATATGCAACACCCCATTTCTGTTCAGCTGAGCTCCCATTCGCTAACTCCTGTGAAGTCAGTACACACTCTGAAGGTTGTGAGCAACTGTTCTTCACTGACCATGTTGCAATTCGCCTTCTGTCTTGCAGATTGACTCTACACAGTGTACACAAAATCAGACAATATCTAATGTAGAATGTGTTATATCTATGGGCAATAATATTATAATTATAAAAGGAAGAAGACGGACACAGGTTCAAAGTAGTAACTAACAGGTCCTTTACTAAGATCGTTCCCAGAGTACACATTACACAGCTTTTATCATTAGTCTCTACTTCCTAATAGCTCTCCAATACCCATAAACCCTCATTACTACGGAATCCCCAAAAGTCCAGACTTACAATATACTACATATTCCTCCCCCCTTACAATTGTAAATGCAGCTAATACAACAAACAACATCTGCTATTAGAAACAGGAATATCAACATGAAACAGAACACATACTGTTGTCAATGCAATTACATTCTAACAAAGGAGAGCGGTTAAACAACCTCTACATCCAGCTAACATAAGATATTGTTCTGTACCTTTATATCTCCATATACATACATGTATATACATATATATACATGTGGTTTTTATAAGTTAAGACGGTCAGGAGGCTTCCTGCTTCTAAGATGGTTACGTCGTACAGCTGATATGTGTTCAGCCCCTAAGGCACCCTCAGGTAACCGTGGCACAACAGCATCAGCAGGAATTGAAACAGGAGAGTCAGGTGGTATCCCCAGCTGGCTTTGGGTCAACTCACTAAAACTTGGTTCCTCAGACATTTCTGTGCTACCAGCTGCTTCACCAAGTATAGTGGGTAACAACTGTTCAACAGGTCGTCTCCATGTCTGGTGGTCTCATGTGCAACCCATCAGAATCAATAACATGCCCTAGGTTCTCCACAGACATTTTGAAAAAGTCACATTTGTCCTTGTTTACACGCAGCTCATACTTTCCTAGCCTGCTTAAGGTTTTATCCAGATTAGCCATGTGCTCCTTGTCATCTCGGCCTGTGACCAGAATGTCATCCAAGTAACACTGTACCCCTGATAATCCACTAAGGATCTGATCCATGGCACGCTGAAATAATGCTGGTGCTGAAGTTATTCCAAAAGGTAAGCGACAATAACAGTAGAGCCCTTTATGTGTTGCTATGGTGAGGTACTTTTGTGAGTCCTCATCTACATGCATTTGCAAGTATGCTTGGCGGAGGTCTATTTTACTAAATTTGTTTCCCCCAGGTAATCCAGCAAAAATATCTTCAGTCACAGGAAGGGGGTACTGCTCAGCTATGAGTACAGGGTTAACTGTTACTTTAAAGTCCCCACATAAATGTACAGATCCATCAGACTTCACCACCGGTACCACTGGTGTGGCCCACTCAGAATGAGAAACAGGTTCTAGGACTCCTAGTTTGACAAGCCGGTCAATGTCCGCCTCCACCTTAGGCCTTAAAGTGTAAGGAACACTTCTTGCCTTCAAAAATCTTGGTTGACAATTTGGTTGCACCCAAAGTGTTACTTTAATCCCTGTCATACTCCCCAGTTCCTCTTGGAAGACAGCTTCATGCCTTTTCAGGCCCAAATTCAACTCGGACTGTTCAACAGACACAGCATTCACCTTGGTCCAATTCAAATGTACTTTTTCAAGCCATGATCTGCCCATCAGAGCTGGATAATCCCCTTTTACTATATAATATATGGGCAAATTGGTTCTTTGCCCATTTAGATCAACCTGGACCTTTGTTTTACATATCATGGGCACATTCTCCCCAGTGTATGTCTTTATTATGATCTTAGGGTGTTTCAGTGGGAGGTGATTTAATTTTTTCTTAAACAGTTTCTCTGATATTAAGGAGACAACTGCTCCAGTATACACCTCCATTTTCACAGGGTGGCCTTCCAGCATGGCAGTAATAGTATATGCTGCAGAGCCTCTTTTTTTATTCAATGTTTTAATTAGTAGCTCGGCGTCAGAATCAGTCTCACTGTCAGTTTTATTTTCTTCCTGTACCTCATGCAAAGTTTTCTTTTTACAAGACCAGGATGCCTTTTTATCTATCCCAGAGACCCCCTGTCTGTGCTTTCCTTTCTCTTTGCTTTACATGCATGCTCCATGTGTCCTTTTTTTTTTTTTTTTACAGCTACAGCATATGAGTTCTTTTGCTCAGCAATTCGCTGGATGGTGATCCATCTTTCCACATCTATAACATTGTTTGGTGCCCCCTTTTTGTTTGTTTGGGTCTGATTGAACTCTGTGTACGCTAGCAGCTGCCCCTAACTGCTGTGCTTCTTTAGCAGCTAGCTCCATAGACGCGGCTATCTCAATCGCTTTCTGCAATGTGAGGTTGGCCTCAGTGCGTAACCGCTTCTGAATGCCCTCACTTCTTAATCCTCACATTAGCCTGTCACGTAAGGCGTCATCCAAATTAGCACCAAATTCCAAGTAGATATTACTGTAGACCGGAGTAAAATGGGCGTTAATATTATTTTCGACTTCAGCCAATCATATATTAAATTTGCGTACGTCTGGCACTGATCAGCCAATCGAAAATGTAAACGTCCCGGTCAATCACCGTTTTATTCAACAAATCGTCAATCGGTGTTATTTGTCATTCATGTTCCACTTTAGCCAATTGCTTTATGGATACGTAAAAAGAAAGGTGGGAGTAATTTCTAAAGGTGGACGGTCAAGATAAAGTGACAAAGAGACGGAGTGTATACACTACACTATAGCACTTTGTTTAGTGCATTAAGACTGCAGTGTATTTTTACTACCGTCATTTATGAAGTAGCGGTTCTGAAAAAATAATGATAATAAAAGTTTGCATATGAGATATTTATTGTTACTGAACAACGTCTGAAGAAAATGTAAATGAACATAACAATACACATTTGTGTCCGCCTAATTTTAATGGATTGATGTGGCTTAAGTGTGGGTTCTACTTGATTACGTGAGTCAGATTAAAATAAATTTTGACTGTTGTCCAAATGAAATAGTCGCCTACACTTAATGGGTCACCTTAAAGACTGGCTATAAACGTATTACAATTTTAAATGTTGAATAAACTGTCAGGGTTCCTAATATTCCATTGCCCACCCTTCTGCCTGCAGATCAGCCTCAATATTCTGTGGTCTTCATGTTTGTTCTCAACACACCAGCAGCTCTAGTGAGTTTCTTGCCTGTGGATCTTGTATTTCAGTTTGGTTTTTTTAGCTGTATTATGATTATAGATTATTACAAATCATATACTTGACACTCTCACGTTCATGTATCAGGGAACAGACAACGTTATGAAAGCTGGCAATAAAATTGTGACTTTAAAGAATCCATTGGCTGTCTCTATGTTATCAATGTTAAACGTAAGAAACACAGTTGTCATAGTGCTAATAGTCACATTTCAATTATTTGTTTTACAATGAAGTTTGCTATGTTAAACAATCTGTGAAGAGCAAATATTATGCCATCAAAAGAGTAATAATTTTGCAGTTTTTGTGACTGTGCTCCTGTTAATCAGGGTATTCAATTATTTGACTTAATTGGACCTTTATTACTTTTGGGATTTTAAATACCTCTTTAAGATCATCAGATACGTCTTTATTATAATACACATTACTTATGCAAAGGTACATTTAGGGTGGCGCAGTGGGTAGTGCTGCTGCCTCGCAGTTAGGAGGCCCAGGTTCGCTTCCTGGGTCCTCCCTGTGTGGAGTTTGCATGTTCTCTCTGTGTCTGTTTGGGTTTCCTCTGGGTACTCCAGTTTCCTCCCACACTCCAAAGACATGCTGATTAGCTGTATTGACGATCCTAAATTGTCCCTAGTGTGTGTGCCCTGTGATGGGCTGGTGCCCCACCTGGGGTTTGTTTCCTGCCTTGCCTTGGCTGAGATTGGCTCCAGCAGATCCATGTGGCCCTCTAGTTAGGATATAGCGAGCTGGATAATGGATGGATGGAAGGTACATTTAGAGATTTAAAACATGACAGATTTTTATTCATATCTCATTTATCCTCTGTTTGACTCCATCAGGTCCTAGTGGTGTGCTGAACACAACAGCCTGTCTTTAGGGTCTTTGAGACTGGAGGAGACCAGGAGTCCAACTGTACAGCAGGCCCTGATGGGCATCAGCATCACGATTGGTAACAAGTTAGAGATGACAGATAGTTCAGCTGGACATAATCCGATATGAGTATCCAAGCAAACAGCATATTAAGAGCACACAGAGTCTGTATCCTCCAGTATGGCCCTGACATAACAACCTGTATAGCTGTAAACGACTCCACTTAACTGGTCATTTTAGCAAACACTACACTGAGTCTGTCAAGTCAAAGCCATTAAATAATTCAGTCTGAACAGCTGGGAATTTATTTTGGCAATGATATTTCTGGTAAGGCATTTTTATAGTGTCGTTTCTCATTGGTTTATACTGAAAATCTGGTTTGCATCAATGTAGTTTTCAATAGTATGTATTATATATATAGTATATAAAAAAATTAAAGTAACACTTTGAAAGCACATGAGATCTTAATGGGAAAAAAATATTGTTGGCTGTCTCTACTGCTATGGACTGATGTGCACATAATTTGTTGGAAATGAAAATGATGAACCTACAGAAGGCTGAATTCAAAGACACCCCGAAAATCAAAGGGAAAAAACGATGCGGCAGGCAGGTTAAGTCCATTTTGCCGAAATTTCATTGCAGCAACTCCAAATCGCACTCAGTAATTTGTATGGCCCCCATGTGCTTGTGTGCATGCCTGACAATATTGGGGGAGGGGGGCATGCTGCTAATGAGATAAAGGATGGTGTCCTGGGGGATCTCCTCCCAGATCTGGACCAGGGCATCACCAAGCTCTTGGACAGTCAGAGGTGCAACCTGGTGGCGTCGGATGGACTGAAACATAATGCCCCACCCAGAGGTGTTCTTGAGGTCAGTCAAGTGAGCGTGGGGGGTGGGGGCAGTCAATGGGATCAATTCCTTCATCCTCTGACCACATGAGGCCGGCCGTTCTGGTGCACCAGGAGGAACCTAGGAGCCACTGCACCAGCATAGGGTCTGCCAATGGGTCCAAGGATTTCATCCAGATACCTAATGGCAGTCAAGGTGCCCATTGTTGTCTAGTCTGTAGAGGTCTGTGCGTCCCTCCATGGATATGCCTCCATAGACCATCACTGACCTACCACCAAACCAGTTATGCTGAACTACACCACAGGTAGAATAACATTCTCCATGGCTTCTCCAGAACCTTTCACATCTGTCACATGTGCTCTCATCTGTGAAAAACACAGGGTGCCCACCAGTGGTAGTCCTGCCAATTCTGGTATTCTATGGCAAATGCCAATCGAACTCCATGGTCCTCAGTAGTGGACGTCGGGCCTCCTTCAGGCCATCCTACTCCAGTCTGTTTGTAATTGTTTGGTCAGAGACATTCACACCACTGGCCTACCTGCTGGTGGTCATTTTATAGGCTCTGGCAGTGCTCATCCTGTCCTTCCTTGGCCAAAGGAGTAGAAACTGGTGAGTCCTGCTGATGGGTTAAGGACCTTCTATGAGGGGCTCTCCTCCATCTCTCCTGAAGTAACTGCCTATCTGTCTCCTGGAATCTCCTCCATGTCCTTGAGACTGTGCTAGGCGACACAACAAACTTTCTGGCAATAGCATGTGTTGATGTGCCATCCTGGAGAAGTTGGACTACCTGTGCCAGCTCTGTAGGGTCCAGGTATGGCCTCATGCTACCAGTAGTGACACTGACCATAGCCAAATGCAAAATGAGTGATAAAACAGATGAGGAGGGTAAAATGTCAGTGGCATCCCTCCACCTGTTAAACCATTCATTCCTGTTTTGTGGGACATCTCATTGGTGCCCCCCACCAGTGCCCCAAAGCAGCAGAAACTGATTAACAAACCCCTCTGCTACTTAACTAACTAGATCAATAGCCCACCAGTGTCATTGACTTGATGCTGTACTCTCATTAAAAAGGGTTCCTTTCATTTTTTATATATATATATATATAATGTCAATTCCTTAGAACAACAAAGTCCTAGCTGTGAGTCATGGTTTTAGAATGCTGATCTTCAAAACTCTGGACTATTTATCAGGCGTATACAATCCTTTTCTTTTAATTTTGTTCCCATATGTAGAACCTATATTTTAAGTTAAAAAATGCAAGTGTTATTGAAAATGTGACTCCTAAAAAAAGATAAATAAGAACAATATTATTCTAGAGTATGTTTGTAAGTGAATAGCAAAGCCTTGATCAGGATCCTCAGTTTCCAAGCTGTTTTATCTTGTGGGATTTACAGGTACAGTACTAGCAAAGTGCACACCATTTGTAACCATGTGGATACAAGTGGAGGCTCTGGTCATATCTATCGGTTCTAACAGTGTTAATACACAAGGTGATTGGACTAGCTCCACTTAAACAGAACACTCAGTATTATCACTACCAAAAACAAGACTTTATTAATAATTATTCAATAAAAATTGTGCAACCATTTTAAGAAATATTTACAATTATCAATAATGATTGGTCAGTTGAATTGAAAGAAAGAATGCACAAAGAAGATTAAATTTAACAAACAGACTGATTAAGGAATATACTGAAGTATTAAAACTACAGCATGCCCGCTTGTATATCTTCTATACTAATAAAAGGCAAAGCCCTCACTGACTGACTGACTGACTCATCACTAATTCTCCAACTTCCCGTGTAAGTGGAAGGCTGAAATTTTGTAGGCTCATTCCTTACAGCTTACTTACAAAAGTTAGGCAGGTTTCATTTCGAAATTCTACGCGTAACAGTCATAACTGGAACCTACATACGTCCATATATACGGCCATAGCCTGCAGCTCAGTCACCGTGTGAGGTGGAGTTGCGTCCCGCATCATCACGCCTCCTACGTAATTGAGTGCCTGCCCATATAAGGCCGTCCGTCAGCAGTAATCCAATAGATATGCCGCTGCTAAATATTCGCGGGTGAAGGACTGTGCTTATGCAAACGAAGATGCTGCCCCTGGCATTTGTCATGCCTAAGACGAATATGATATTCATAAGATACAAGTTTAATAAGAAAACACAGGCTATAAACGAGACTTTAGATCACTTTGTAACTGAGTTAAAATTGCTGGTGAAGGATTGTGCTTATGCAAACGAATATGAAAGCAAGGTGTAAACCTTAACTTTAAATTAAGTTCATAGACATGCTGCCGCTGGTGTTTGTCATGCCGAGAGACTGTGTTTGTGGGGGGATGGACAGTTAAGGCGGGTGGGGGAGTCACATCATCATCTCTCCTCCCATTCACGTCATTTCATTCACTTCATTTTGCTCCGAGCTCAGCTCTGCAGCTGACGCAGTCTTGCGGAAACAACTTCGTAACTCTGCCGCCAAATACTCACAGAAAAATCCACAAGTTAATAGACAAGATTTCGCTAGAGTTTCTCCACACTCTGAATCCTCCAGGCACTCCTGAGCATTATCTAATTTTGAGGTTTGGGACACCAATAATGTTGCTGAGAAACTTACAACCACCGAAACTTTGTAACGGCACGAGACTCCAGGTCACGTGTCTGCAAAAGAACCTAATTGAGGCAACTATTTTTACTGGCAGTTGCTCAGGGGAGAGAGTTTTTATTCCTCGCATCCCCGTTATACCCTCTAATCTCCCATTTCAATTCAAATGCCTCCAATTTCCAGCAAGGCTCTGCTTCGCAATGACAATTAATAAGTCTCAGGGACAGACCCTACAAAAGGTTGCCATTGATTTGAGGCAAGATTGCTTTTCACATGGCCAACTATATCTTGCATGCTTAGGAGTAAGCTCGCACAGCTTGGTCATATTACAACCGGAGTACTGAACTGACAACGTGGTATACAAAGAGATCCTTAACAAATAATTATTGGTATATTTTCCCTCAGTTTAAAAAGATTTACTTTTCTTCTTAATAAAAATTTAAAAGCAGTACTTTGCCGCCGCGAAGCGCGGTTATTTTGCTAGTATTATATACAAATAAAACAACAATGTAAAATGGATAATAACTGTACAAGGCAGTTATAACAATTAAAGAAAAAATCCAGATGACATCAATTGGCTATTAACAGACATGCAATTTCAAATATACAGAACTTAATCAACAATCTTTAACCATAAAAGAAAGTGTCCTTTATTATTTACATCAATAGTTACATTAAATATATACAACTCTATTATGCACAGTCATTTTAACACACAGAAATAAAAAAGGCAAAAGAGAAGTAAAGAAAGAGACACATTTATTTGAGTAGGGTTGAGATGTAATCCCGAGTTTAAATGCCTCAGTGGTGCTTTCCTTGTGCTTCCAACTGTTGCAAAACAAGTATGTCAAACTCTTCCCTCTCACTAAAAAAAAACCAAAAACAACCACACAAATGAACAAATTCTAATCATACCAACCAGAAACACTTCTGCATTTGTCATTTGAAACCACAATTCTTGACCTTGTAAAGTTTAGAATAAATGCTAGATATGGCATACTTCTAAATGTAATTTTACCAATATGTAAAATGTATTAATGTATAGTTTAAATGTCACTTTAAACATATATATTCACATTTATATATGTATTTAGTTTATATTCTTGTCTAAATTCACAACAACTATAGGGTATTCTGTTTAGCAGAATGATGGTGCTGAAAAGAAAAGGAAAGGACTGTTTATTTTCCACATGATGTACCACTCACTGTATACTGGTCCATCCATGAACAGATTTTCTGCCTCTGGCAGAGAAATCCTTTCAACTTTCTGTATAACGTTAATAAGAGCCTATCAAAAACACAGAAAAAGAGATGATGTTACTCATAGACACACTTTCTGTATTCATTAGAGATTTATTGAAGGCTAATTAACCTCCGGCATCAGCACATCCAGAATAATGCAAACTCTGTCAATCCTCTCAAAAGTTCCTACAGATCTTGACAGCACTTCATCCAAGAAGTTGTAGAGGCCATCTATCAACTCCTCATCTTCTATACAAGTCATTACCCGGTGACCTTTAGGATTTTCATATTTTTTTAACCATTTGGATGATACCTTTCAAGATACAACAGCCTATTGGACAAGAAAATACAAGTGTTTGGCACTATAAAGTCATCATAGCTCTTTGCTGCCAGACAGATTACAATACCAAAGTTGTACTTGTCATCTGAACTATGTTACCAGCAAGTGATCATCTGCTCCATGGTCCTTTATTATGAACTCTAACAGCTTTTCATGTTGAGTTCTCCTGTAGGCCCTGCTGATCTCTGCAGATGCAAAAACCTGAACCCCTTGTTCTTCAGTCAGCAGCCCTAATGCAGCCACACAACCAGCCTGCTCTCCTACACTGTGGACACACACAAATAAATACATCAGACTGTCACATGTAGTATTTGTCTTATGCAAGCTGTCTGGTTTTGGTCTGAACATTTGTGTTTCCTCGGAAAAGTGTACACATTGGAAGACATTTGAAACTGTGAGGATTACTCTGTGGATCACTACAAAAACTCCTGTTGGATATGATCTCAATAGTTTTTCTGAATACATCCATTACTTCAGAGTATTACGATTGCTCTAATCAGGACACTGGCTAAAGTAATATGCAAGTCACAGAAAAGCTTTGAAAATATTTTTATTCTAATCATCAAAATAGCCAATCTAACACTCCCCATGTGACAATGGGTCCCAAAGCTTATGACAATCCTTCATACCATGTTCAATTTTAAGGTTTTCACTCAAGTTGAACCAAGTATCAAACCACAGTGGTAGACTAAGTTCTACATTAATACCTTGGTGTGGCTGTATCAGTATATTCCTCAACGAGTTCACTGCTGCCATGATCTTCTTGGTCCTGATTTTTAGACATTAAAATACTGATGTTATCCATTTAACAGAAAAAAAAGAATGCCAGTAAAAGTTTACCTGTATACACCAAAACACACACTGGTGTATTTAAAGTAACACTATATGACCTCATTTAGACATTAAAAAAATTAAAATTCCAAGCTTATTTAAACTGTTTTCCCCTGGTTGTGAGGTGTCACCTTTGATTGTCCAAGCATCCCAAAAAGGAGCATCTCCAAAAGCAAGGTACCCGCACCGGCACTTAGCAATGGTACACTCAGAACAAGTACCAATATCTGTAAATTATTCTAAGAAAGCACAGGTCATTTGGCACCCACTAAACCAAACCATAGTAGATGGCCACATAAAATTATGGGATAAATTGTTAACAAAACAAAAAGGAAACATTGAATATTTACCACCCATACGAGCTGATCTCCAGAACAACCAAACACCACCACTTTCTAATGGCAGGCATGTCATCCTAAGATAAAAAGGGTATATCAGTGAATGCCATGGTTAAAAGTATGCCACATATGAAGAAAGAAATGTATATATCAGCATCTTTAAAGGACTTACAGCAGTAAAATCAAAGGGTTCCTCCATGGTCAAATAAAGTGCATTCTAACAGAGAACAAGAGAAAAAGTACTGAAATCACATACAATCTAAACACAAATTAAAGGTTACATAAAGCCTATAATTAATCATTAAATACCATCAACATGTAAATTCCACAGTCTACTGAACCATTAGGCTGCTTTGGTATGTCCTATGAAAAGGAGGAAGGAAAAAAAAACACATGTGAAAGTCCAAAACTACAAGTGAAATTACAAGTTTAACAAATGGTTGTATGCAATTTACCTTATTTTTCATTAATATCCAATTGTCAGCAGATATTCTTGTCACAAGTTTGCTGAAAGGAAAAAAATATATAAATGTCACTTGCAATTACATTGAAAAGGTCCTGTGTACATCACAACTGTCAGTCTGAGTCTCATACAGTTAAGTGATGCACTGCCCATTTCTTGAAAGTCTTAACAGTTTAGAAATGTCATGCATCACCTGCAGAAAACTACCCAAGAAAATCTGTTAAAATTGACGGTGCCGATTACTTGGTATTACAATTTAGACACATTGTTCCAAGAGCTCCAACATAAGGAACTCAACTGAAAAGGAAAAAAGGTAACATCATGCATCATTCCAGTTAATACATATATACACGACTGTGATAAATTAGCTTTCTGTCTTAGACTTTACCCATCTAATATCCATGGTATCTGGTGCTCATCTGTGATCCTAACCAGACTCGCAGGCCAGGGCAAAGAGCAATTACTGAAACAGCAAACCTATTTTTAAAAACACTTTAACTGTTTTAACAGTTTACTGAAAATAGACATGGTTCTATGTACAGACATGAAGTATAATCTATATACTCTTCAGCCAACTTACATCTTAAAATAAAACTGGACATACTAATTTATATTGAGCTAATGTAGGTTGCAGGTTTGTTTTCCTAATGTTGTCTGTTGTCATTAACAGCACAGCAAACTACATCAACCACTGCAGTATTTTACATACAACAGAAAAATATAGGCAATTGACCTGTATATTAAAAATATGACACTACAGCTGGTTAAAGGGCGGCAAGTGCCAAATAATTTCTTATTCATCATCATCAATTCCCACTTCTATGTGGGGTCGATGTGCTGGATAAGCACTCTCCATACAGCTTAGTCCTGCACTTACTCCCCAGTCAGACCCTTGCCCTTCAGATATTCTTTTACTTTATCAATCCATCTCTGCTTATGGTCTCACTAGCTTTCTCTTCCCCTGTACTTCCATTTTTATCATCTTTTTACCCACATACACATTATCTCTATTCATTACAAATTCAAATCACCTCAGTCTGCTTTCCAGTATTTTCTTAGATATCTCTTTCATTTGTGTTTCTCCTGGGATTGTCTCATTTCTTATTTTGTGTATAAATAAAGTCGCTGAAAAACGTCCAAATGACGAGGACTGGACACCATGCGGTAATTATCAATATAGAAAAATGAATTCATTGATAAATTGGTTTAAAGATTACTCAGCCTGAATTAATGGGAAAAGTGGGATACGCGTACCTCCGTAGGAAACTGCTGTTCTGCGGTGATCTCGCAAATGTTTATTTGCTCGTATATACGTGCGTGAAAAATACAGTCGCGGATGACAGAAAAGGCACAAAACCACATCTGAAGATTGAAGTACGGACGGAATGTCTGTAGTATTTTTGATCGTGATATGTTCCTGTTTAAACAAATGTAAAATAACATTACAGCGTTTTAATCGAACATCTCACAAATGTAAATATGCACAAAGTTAATAGGGAACAAAACTACTGGAAGTGATCTACTAGCATTCCACTGAGCACCGGTGAGGGGGTGGGTATGGGTGGATGTTGGCACCGCTGAGTGGCGGACTACTTCAAGCACTGAATATGCATCAATTACTACAGCGAAAATGATTATTAATACAAACGTGAATCCAATATACTGTATATTAATATTTATACAAACGTACAATCACAACAAAGAAACAAAAAGTTATTTTAAAAAAACACGAAGAAATTTAGCAATTGCAAATTTCATACGTTTTAATTTATAAGCAAACTTACTTCCATTGTCAGAAATAACAAACAATTCGTTTCGTCGCTTCTTCTTTGGTCTAATAGAGTTTGTTCGCTGTTGCTTCGTCTTTGTCTTCTTTTCTTTAAGAGTTTCGTTGCTTAGTACAGTGCAGGTCTATTTAAAAGGAATCTCTATGAGGCGGAACCTCAAAGCGGTAGGGATCACTAACTGTGAAAAGATTGGTGGAAGATTGGTGGAAGTTACACTTCAAACGTTGAGTGAGTTTTTGATTGTCATACTTTAACATCAATCTCATTCGTTGAAATTCAGATCCACCCATAATGTCTCCGGTCTGCAGCAATATCCTTCTCCCAAATTCACAATATTCTGTACGTTTCTTGAGCACCATATACCCAGCCAACATGTCCACATGGGTCCGAAATGGGAAATATCTGGGTTTGGCATGGGATCTAAGTGGGCATGGGTACTAAGTGGACAAATTCAAGGGTCATGATTGGGTTCATCTTGGGCTAACCATGAATATTCACAGGCTTTATTTGGGCTTCCCCATAAAGGTTTTTTGTGGGCATTGTCAAGGGTCCAGATAGGGGCTCACTTGGGCTAACCAAAAGTCCTGTTTGTTTCTAAATGGGCAAGCCCAAGAGGGTTCTTTGTGGGCTGTATTGTAGGTCCCACCATGGTGCCATTTAGGCTGACCCATAAGTGTAAATGGGTTGAATTGGGCAAGCCCAAATGAGCTTATGTTGGGATATACAAATGAATGAAACTGGGGTCCACTTGGGCTAACTATGAGTATTCAGGAGCTTTATTTGGGCTGTCCCATGAAGGTTCTTTGTGGGCATTATCAAGGGTTTAGATAGGGGACTTACTTGGGCTAACAAAAAGTCCCAATAGTTTCTAATTAAGACTTTGATTGTGTGATGCATAATGCACTGTCAAATTTAATCAAGAAATATGCGTGGAGTTTGCATGTTCTCCCCGTGTCTGCGTGGGTTTCCTCCGGGCGCTCCGGTTTCCTCCCGCAATCCAAAGACATGCAGGTTAGGTGGATTGGCGATTCTAAATTGGCCCTAGTGTGTGCTGGGTGTGTTTGTGTGTGTCCTGAGGTGGGTTGGCACTCTGTCCAGGATTGGTTCCTGCCTTGTGCCCTGTGTTGGCTGGGATTGGCTCCAGCAGACCCCTGTGACCCTGTATTCGGATTCAGCGGGTTAGAAAATGGATGGATGGAATATAAAAATGTATTTAAGTCCTAATTCTACCTCAAGGAGTATTGCTTGTTATCTGTTTGGCTTCTAATATACTTGTCAAGAACTGCTGGCCAAGACACAACGTGTTATATGGTATATCACAATGAATTCAGCATGTTGGCTGTGACATTTTCCAGCCATAAAGTTGGTTTTCAAGGGGATTAGTAATGTGTAGTAATATGCAGAAAGAATCATAGTTTTCTCTGGTAAATAGTTCAAAAGAGACAATTAGAATTTGTTTAAATATAATTCGGTTTTGGGTAGTACACTTTTTTTCTCCTGTTTCTGGTATTGTAAGAGATTTGTCTGTTTTGTTTATTGTTTTCTATTGTGTTCCAGTATTTTAATTGTATTTTATTATAATCATCTTCCTTTTCAGCATAAAACATTTAATAATGTTGAATATAAAAAGTAGGCTTTCACAAAGTTATTGTTGTTTCAAATGTGTATATCAAGAAGCTTGTGCTCGTTTGCTAATTCCTTTGCAATATAGGCATTGTCTGATTTACTACAGAGATGTCAAAAGAGCTGGATTCCTACATTCACCTGATTTGCTTTTGTATAAATGTCTTTATAAATGTGACTCTTACAATGTTACAGGTAGACAATTAGTTTGAATGGCACTTTTGGTTTAGTTCAAATGTAAATCTTGGAGCATTTATTTTATAATTATGTTATTGTCTTTTGTAAAGAAGGTTAAATTATTATTTTCTTAGATTTAAAAGAAAGTTATTTTCAAAGACTGTGATTTAGTTTTCTTTTGTAACACTGCGGTTCAGTGTTTGGGTTAAAGCCATTGGCCTAAAATTATTATTGTTAATAAAAAATAATAAAAAAAAACTCATCACATTAAAAAAAACTCATCACTAAGCATGCTGTACAATATATAGACTTGATAAATCTAGATCTTGTTTAAAATTTACTGAAAACTTCTTTTTACGCCTTACAGTTCTCAAAAGGAAGTTAAAGCAAGTTAACTTTTTTTTTTTTAACTTGTAATGGACCAAAATGTAGTCAGACTCAATTAATGTATTGTAGCGACCCGTGGAGGAGTCTTTTAAGATTTCGAGCCGAACTCTGCCGTGCACCTCTCCGAAGCTGTCGGCTAGCGGCTTGCCAGCGTCATGCACGCAACTGCACCCAGCTCTTTAAGAAAGAGAACACTCGTGCCCCATACACCGCACGACTCCGAGTGTCTCGGTAGTTTGCTTAGATAACATCTTAGCAAATAAACAGCTCTGTCCTGTTGTATCTTTTTATTACAGAAGATAGTCAGAAACAAAAGCTCAACATTATTGCGGCCATTGCCAAGGTCAAGCACGAAGACACATTTCAATAAATTGGTACTTTTTACAAAATAAATAACCCCCGGACGGCGATAACCCAAACCCACCCAACCAATTAAATACAAACACACCATTATTTACAACACAAATGACAATACGTAAATTCCGACATACAATAAGCTTTTTATAAATTACCCATAATTTCCCCGCAAACTATTTACATAAATTACCCATGAGGCGTCACTCCAGCGCTTGCTGCCGGGTTGTTACACAGCCCCCTCCTAAGAGGGTTAGTGTCCCCACAACCCTACTCATCACAGATAAAATCACGTAAATGTCCTGGCCGTCCGACGGACACGCTTTGTCCTGCCGGAGGTGCCATCACTGGTGTCGGGCTCAGTCCTGTCACTGTCTGACTCGGTGCCGGGGGTGGAGGTTGGAGAACCGCTTATATTTTCGAGTTGTTGTTGCTCTGGGGCCAGTGGGTGGTATGGTGCTAAACGGTCCTTGTGCAGCACCACCCGTCTGCCTCGCCCAGGCATTCGGACTCGGAAAACTACCTCCGATATTTTGTCCAATATTTCTCCCGGTCCTTGCCAATGGTGGGCTAGTTTTGGGGACAATCCCCGTTTCCGTTGCGGGCAAAATACCCACACTTTGTCCCCTGGCTTCAGCGTCGGGCCATGAGCCCGCGAGTCATAAGCCCGTTTTTGGCGTGCTCCAGCTCCCTCCAGGGCCTCCCTGGCCAGTCGATGAACGGTGTCCAGCCGCTCTTTTAGCCGTCTAAAATAATCCATTTCGGGCCCACCAATAATCTCAGGCTCAGGGGGTGAGCCAAACACTAAATCCACCGGCGTGCGAAGTTCCCTTCCAAACATCAGCCCCGCTGGCGTGCATTGGCTCGACTCCTGCACTGCTGTCCGATATGCCCATAGGACCAAAGGCAAATGTTGGTCCCAGTCCCGCTGGTGTTGACTGGTCAGAATTGCCAGTTGAGTGGCCAGGGTGCGATTAAATCGCCGACCAATCCATCACTTTGTGGGTGAAGGGGTGGTCGGGTCTTTTCACCCCAGTCGCTGACACACCTCCTGAACAAACGGCTCTCAAAGTTCCCCCTGATCGCTGTGGAGCTCGTCCGAACTCCAAATCGAGTGAACATTTCATCCACGAGTTTTGGGCAGCTGTGGGGGCACTCTGATCCGGAACTGCATACGCCTCTGGCCATTTGGTAAAGTAGTCCATTGCTACCAAAACGTAGCGATTTCCGGCTTCCGTTACAGGAAAAGGACCCAGTATGTCCACGCCAATTCTCTCCATGGGTGCCCGACCAGGTATCGTTGCAATGGCGCGTGAGAACGTTGACCAGGTCCTTTTTGTGCAGTGCAGACGTCACAGCAGTGGACGTGTAGCTCTGCGTCTTGCCGACACCGGCCAATAAAACCCGCTGCCGTAGTCGACGCACTGTCTTAGCGTTCCCGTAATGTCCGGATCCAGCCGCTCCGTGGACCCATCGGAGGACCTCGGCGCAAAGCCTGGGGAACCAGTAGTTGTAGCCGGTCAATTCCTCCCGGTGCGTGCCACCGCCTGTAGATTACGCCATCGCAACTCCAAGTTGCCCAACTGAGAGTGGAGTATTTTGAGTTCAGGCCCCTGTGACGACACGGTTTGCCAGTCGGGACGTTCTTGTGTCTCCAACCAGCCCTTTACCTTTTCTAGTGCTTGATCGTTCGCCTGTAACTGCCTCAATTGGTCAATAGTGTACGGCTCCCCTACTCCAACAGTGTCATCTATCCTTGCGGATGCGGACGATGGCCCCAGCCCCCTTTCTTCCTGTCGGCGGCAATATCGACATTCATTGCTGAGGCATGGACGCCTGGAGAGGGCATCAGCGTTGGCATGCTGCCGTCCCGGTCGGTGCTGTATCTCAAAGTCATATTCTTGTAGAATCTCCATCCACCTTGCCACCTGGCCCTCTGGTTGCCTGAAATTCAACATCCAGGTGAGGCTAGCATGGTCAGTCCGCAGTGTGAACCTAGTGCCCAATAGGTAGGGCCGAAAGTGCCGTGCCGCTAGGATCACTGCCAACAGTTCCCGCCGAGTGACACAGTAATTCCTCTCCGTCGACTGAGGCTGCAGCTGTAATAAGCTATCACTCTTTCTCCAGCCTCCCCCTTCTGTGAGAGCACGGCCCCAATCCCCACATTGCTAGCGTCAGTGTCCACCACAAAAGGTTGGTTGGGGTCAGGGTACGCCAGGACCGGCGCTGACGAGGGCAGCCTTTAACTGTTGGAAGGCGGCTGTGCAATCCTCCGTCCACCCAAACTGTTGGCCCTTACTCGTTAGTCGGTGCAAAGGGCTGGCAATGGTCGCAAAGTTTTTTACGAATCTTGGTAGTAGGAGGCTAAACCCAAAAGCTCCGCAGTTCAGTGATATTGGCTGGTGGGGCCAGTTGCTCACGGCAGTCACCTTCGCGGGTCTGTAGCCACCCCACTCGCTGATTACGTGCCCTAGAAACTGAGTCTGTCGGGCGAGAAGATTGCATTTCTCAGGGTTTAACCGCAACCCGGCGCTGAATGGCGGTCAGGACCTCCCTTAAATTGTGCACCGCCTGGTCAAAGTCTCTGGCATGAATCAGCAGGTCATCTAAATAGACCACACAACGGGTTCGGGAATGTCTTTAGGACCCGCTCCATTAGTCTTTCAAACGTGGCCGGCGCATTACAAAGTCCAAACGGCATTACCTTAAACTGCCACAGCCCTTGTCCGATGGTGAATGCAGTTTTGGGTCGGTCCTCTGCTGCCAGTTCTACCTGCCAATATCCACTGCGCAAGTCCAAAGTGCTGAACCAACGGGATCCAGCCACATAGTCCAATGCATCATCGATGCGAGGCAATGGGTAAGAGTCTTTTCGAGTGACTGCATTTAATTTACGAAAGTCCACACAAGGCGCCAACCCCGTTTTCTTCCGCACCATGACCATGGGTGCGGCCCAGGGACTGTCAGAAGGCTCAATGATGTCGTTGGTTACCATCTCGCGAATCAATTCTTCGGCAGCTTGGCGTTTTGCAAGAGGCAATCTGTGGGGGCGCAACCGAATGGGGGCGGCGTGGCCAGTGTCAATGTGGTGTTTGACTAACGAGGTTCTGGTGCAGTCCTCTTCTCGAGCCGCAAAATGTCCACAAAGTCGTTCAATACTTTCTGGAGTTGCTCCTGCTGTGGCGTGCTCAGCTGTTCACCACTTCGATGGCCCAATTCCTCCACAGCAGCAACCGTCTCAGTGGATGGGTGGTCGTGTGAGGAAAACCGTTGGGGAGCACTGGTCTGAGCTGCAATACTCTCCTGGGGGTCCTCTTCAGTCCCTGCATCTTCCGAACAACGGTCGGGAGCCGGTGAGCCGTGGTGTCCAGGCAAATCCAAGCTAACAGCCCTTCCAGGATGATTCCAGCCCGATTGGAGCGACACAGTCTCATTACCTACGCGGAGGATGGCCCTGGACACATCAACACATGCTCCCCAGTGGGCCAGCAAGTCTAACCCAATTATGCATTTGTCTTTAATGTCCATGAGCCAGAATTCGTGGCTGGTCTGGCTCGTCCCTACTACTACAGTCAATAGTTTCTTTCCGGCATTTTTGTCCGTTCACCCGTAACGCGCAGTTCGATGTTAGAAGGAGTCCAGTCTTTTGGAAGAGGACCAGCTGTTTCGGCAACACTCCTCTCTGTAATAGACAAATAGTGGACCCGTGTCCACTAAGGCACTGCATGGCCGTCCGTCTATAATGCAGTCTAGGTACAGTCCACCTGAAAACCCACAGCCCCACTTTAGGGCAGTCATTGCGGAGGGATGATGATGGCTGGGCGCGACTGACCTCCACACCCTCAGGTTGGTCCCTTTCTACCACTCGCTCAACTGCTCGTTAGCGGCTTGGGCGTGATGATTGGCGTGCGGAGACCCAAGCTGTAGTACCTCTTCAGCCCGTTCAGCCTCCCGTAGTGCCTCACTCAAATGTCTGGGCGACAGCAGACAGACATGCTGACGGAGACGCTCTGGTGTAAGGCCCGCAGGAAAGCATGAACACTGAGTTCTTCCCTTGCTGCTGTCGAGAAAGTAGGGTAACCTTTCCGTACATAGACCCTGATGTCAGCTGCAAATGCTCCCACACTCTCACCTTCACGCCGATGTCGGTTTGTCAGCTCCTCCCTGTTGTGTTCCGCTGAGGTTCTCTGTCCAAAACGACGGGTGAGAGCATCGGTGAGGGCCTGAAGATCACGACACTCCTCAGGCGGCAGGTCGATGAGTACCTGAAGTGCGGGACCCTCCAAGGCAAGGGCCAAGTGTGTTGCAGCTTCCTCGCAGCTCCAACCATTGTGAAGAGCAGCCAGATCCACTTGTGCAAGGTATGGCTCAGGGCGCCAACCCGCTGTATCGTGGCAGCTTAGCGGGTGACCGTGTGGGGAGGACCGGCCGACTGGTGATTTGGGGTGTCGCGGCAGCTACAGGTTCATTCCGGCCGTGCCTAGAAGATCGCAACACTGTCCGGGGAATACTGGCACCCTCAGGCCAGTTTGTCCTTTTCTCCGTGCAGTTCTGCTGATCAGGCGCTCCAACATAACGCTAT
This sequence comes from Polypterus senegalus, assembly GCF_016835505.1. Lineage (NCBI taxonomy): Eukaryota > Metazoa > Chordata > Cladistia > Polypteriformes > Polypteridae > Polypterus > Polypterus senegalus. Next base: position 60,802,141 of record NC_053159.1, on the reverse strand, counting down.
TTTCCGAGATGGCACGCTCTATTTCTTCAAGACTCTGTTCCATGACGGCGTCTTCTTAACAGCCTGGTCTCCCACTTCTGACACCAATGTAGCGACCCGTGGAGGAGTCTTTTAAGATTTCGAGCCGAACTCTGCCGTGCACCTCTCCGAAGCTGTCGGCTAGCGGCTTGCCAGCATGCACGCAACTGCACCCAGCTCTTTAAGAAAGAGAACACTCGTGCCCCATACACCGCACGACTCGAGTGTCTCGGTAGTTTGCTTAGATAACATCTTAGCAAATAAACAGCTCTGTCCTGTTGTATCTTTTTATTACAGAAGATAGTCAGAAACAAAAGCTCAACATTATTGCGCGCCATTGCCAAGGTCAAGCACGAAGACACATTTCAATAAATTGGTACTTTTTACAAAATAAATAACCCCCGGACGGCGATAACCCAAACCCACCCAACCAATTAAATACAAACACACCATTATTTACAACACAAATGACAATACGTAAATTCCGACATACAATAAGCTTTTTATAAATTACCCATAATTTCCCCGCAAACTATTTACATAAATTACCCATGAGGCGTCACTCCGCCAGCGCTTGCTGCCGGGTTGTTACAGTATTTATGTATTTTAAATAGCATCTGGCCGCTGTGAAACGACGCCTTATTGTCGTACTTCGGTATCAAACACGGTGTCATACCATAGTCATGAAACAAACGCTGAGAAATGAGCCATCCTGTTGTCTTCTCTGTACCAGCTGAAGTGTTACGGAAGCTGTAAACAGTCCTTCTCTCTTTTAAGATTTATTTAAAACTGAAATGTACTTTGCAAAAGGAAACCTTCATTAGATTCCATTTTTAAATCTGTGTCAAAAATAAATGGAAAAAAATCGTCCAAAACCTTGACGTTGTCCACGTGACTTGAGGAAGTCGCGCTGAAAATAAAAAATAAATCTGGCGCGTCTCTGCACTATTCCCGCGCGCGCGGGAGCGACCAGGGCCTTGCTGGTTTCTTCGGCTTTTTGTAGAATTCGGTATCACACGTGGAAGTGACAAAATCGAGCTTAACTGGAAGAACGTCACTGGATATCACTGGTATGGTTATATTAATGTATCATATCTATTTTATGACAGTGGGAGGTGTTACGATTAATGTCGGATTTTGATGTAACTCAACGTTTAAACGTTTAAAGTCTAGGCCGGAGTTAGGTCACGCGATGCGACGCATGCTGCCGCGGACGCTCCTGCTACGCAAGCGTTGTAGTGTTTATACTTGCGCGCGTACTTTACGTAAATCTGGAGGAATCCACCAGGTGGCAGTGCGAGATATTATCGCGGTGAGAACGTGTTCGGCTTCTCTGTGTTGTGCATTGCCTAAGACACCTATTAAATTCCGATAACACCTTACCACACTATCTCTGAAAAGGATGTTTATTGATTAAATCCATAAATCCAGGGATGTATGTGTCCATTCCAGGAAGCATTGGGCACGAGTGAGAAACAGTCCCCTGACGAGGCCTCAGCTCATCGCAAGGTGAATACAAGCACACACATACACTAGCGTCATTTTAGCGGCACCAAATCCCCAAATCTGCATATCTTTGGAAGAAAACCGAAGCACAGTGTGGAATACAAGCAGGAAATACCAGCAACATAACTCCCTGCGAGACAGCAGTGCTATCACTCAGCCACCGTGACACCCCCATGTGTGTAATTATTCCCCCATGTGTGTATTTATTAACAGTAGTCATTATTTAAACGAAATTATATGTAAAATTTAACATACACATTTAATGCATTTCATCATGAAAGTGATATCAAGTATAAATCTAAGATTCTAAATGTGCAGAGAGTTGGAATATTATACATTTAATTTGTTCTGTTTGGCGATCTGTTGCTGCTTTCCGCTGCTGAAGCAAAATGCCGACATACAGATGCATTCGTGGTGCTTTTATATTCAAGCGTCACATATTCCCGATCGTAATGACAAAATACATTATAAAAGTCTCACATACCATCTTTTGTGCCATCTATTTTTTATTGTTTTACTTTACCTGCTGTCAGGTCCAAGAAGCTCGTAGCGATTAAAAACTGGGATGACGTTTACGGCCGTCTGCTTTAATGATAAAGTAAACTACGAGGTTAAAGTGGACATTTCGAGATTAAAGCCGAAATTTCCACTTTAATCACAAAATACACGTTTTCACCGTGTCCTTTATTTTTTTCTCAGTGGCTCAAATATAACGCTATACATTATGTTGCTGTTGTTAAGTTGCAAAAATTAAAACATAAAAAAGACATATATAAATGACAAGATACATTTTAAAAGTCTCACATACCATCTTTTGTGCCGTCTATTTTTTTTTTGCAACTTCACATCGGCTACATAATGTATAGCGCTGTATTTGAGCCATTCATCAAACAGCAAAGTGCGCACATCGATCCCCGAAGGATCTCCATAGAGGCTTGCTGTCACATGTAGATAGTAAACAGAGACTCTGACGTCACGTTCCGACTTTTAGCACACTGCACCCCCCGACTTTTTGCTGGTACTGCAATTCGCGCACGCGTCGCGTTCATTTCTGAGGACCTGCTCAGAGGACGAGTGAAATGAACGCTGGGAACGCGTGGCTGCCATGATGCGGACGCGTACGCGTTCTGAGCGTGAAGTATAAATGAGCCCTAACCATTTGTTTACTCGGCCATCGCCCAGAGCTAGCATGGTATATTGTCTAGGAAAAACGTTAAAACAACAGGAAGAAAACAATATTTGAATTTAGAAAAATAAGCATTTTGAAAAATATCCATTTCTGAACACTTAATTACAAGTGCTATTTAATCTCTTGCGAGTTGACTTTTAAATTCTGTGGTGTGGAATATTCTGTTGTAATTAGAGTTTGTGATCTAAATTCAGTTTGATACACTGTAGTATTCGGCGTGATTCAGAAAGCATCAGTATCAGTGAGAGCGAGAACTACAATGGACTTGCTTTCAGGTTACACTGCCTCGATTTTAGACCATGATAAAGGGACCTTTCATTTTGGTAGTACTGGCTTATTCGTTGATATTTTAATTTTAAAAATTGAAGGTTTTGTGAGAGTTATTACCGTTTTTTGGAGGTGATCTGCATATTGTGCTGTATTGTATAAATTGTTTTGGGAACTGCAGTTTTGAAAATATGTCAAAGCATTTGAGAAAACTGTAATTACATGGGTAGGTTTGAAACTGCTAAAATTTTTAAATTTACTGACGTGGTCTTTGGTAAAAAATATTTTTTGAACAATATTTTTAAACCTTTCCATTTTCATTAGCTTTTTAGACTTCATTTGATTATATAAGTCAACTAAAAAAAGTTAGGGTACTTGGCACAGTGACAGTCAAAATATTGATGTTGAAATGTTTTAGTAAAAGGTGTAAAAAAAAAAGTTAAAAATGAATGTTTTGTTAAAAAGCATTTCATAGTTTGGAAGCTTTAACACTGCAGTCTTTAAGAAAGTTTGTTTTGTTTTTTAAGATTTTTTTATATATATTTAATTAAACAATAGCTTTGAATGAAACTTCGGCTTCCTATTTGTGAGCAATAGTGGAACTGTACATTTCTGAAACATCCCTTGTCAGCAGTCAAAATGAATGTCTTTCGATAACAATGAAAATGTTACATGAACAATTGTATGAACAATCTTGTATGGCAAATAGACAAGTCTGAATTTAATTGTTTTTCAATTTTTAACTCAACCTTACTCGCCGCTTTAAAATATAATCGGTTCTCACAAGGCATTTACAGTGAGTGTCAGTGATACAATATTGGGGGAGTAGGGGCAAAGGGAAGTTTACAGATCTATAGGTGATGCTGATTAATGAATAATGCAACCATTTCTTTTGTGAAAACACTATGATAATGTTGTGTGAAGTCCTGAATTGTATTTAATTGTATTTAAATTGAGAAACGATTGGTTTCTTCTGATTGTCATATATTTAGGTGTCTTTTTGGAAGCTTTGTTTACAGTCTCTAGAAAGAAACTGCATTTGATTTAGACCCATTCCAAAATGAATATTTTAGGTTCATAGTTAGAATTTGATATTATGTACATGTTAGACTATGTCAAATTTTATTTAAGCCACACTTAGTTTTCTGTATTGATAATGGGACTCTGTATATTTTTAGGTTGATGTTTGTGCAATGGAAGGTGACTTACTCTGCTGTCCATGAACCAAACACAGAAAAGTCAGAGCTAGTGTTGAAGAGCACTTGAAAGTAATTGGGTATAACAGGATCACACATGAGGAGCAACCTCCTGTCCCTGATGAGCATCACCAAATAGACATGCCATCCAGAGAACTAAACCATCAAATGATTTTCCTGAGCAACCTTATGTGGATGTCCCTGAATTTTCAGATGTTACAAATTTGTCAATACATGTACTTAATGATAGCAACAGTTTTGACTCTGAGTCTTCTGACAATATGTCAAATTTCAACATTGATATTAAGAGTCAACTGGCTGAATGGGCCACAAAGTTTAATATTTCACAGACAGCTGTGTCTGGACTTCTAAAAATTGTTAATAAAACAGGCTTGGATTCTTCCAAAGGATCCAAGAACTTTACTTTCAACACCACAAGGGTTTGAAGTGCAGCAAAATTGCAGGGGGAAGCTATTATTATTTTGATCTTGCCAGTGCAATTCTTTCTGAATTGGGCAACTGTGAACTTAATGAACTGCCTGATGTATTACTTTTAAAATAAATATAGATGGACTACCACTATTTAAAAGCTCAAATGTGCAGTTATGGCCTATTCTTGGAAAGCTAAATGATGTACCTGATAGCTGTTTTTATAATTGGATTATATTCTGGTGTCTCTAAGCCTTGTTCTGTCAATGAATATTTACAGGCTTTCATTGATGATTTGAAATTTGTCAAACAAGAAGGAATATATTTTAAGGGAAAACACTTCAGCATTTCTCTTCCTTATGCATTTATTTGTGATGCACCAGCAAGGGCATTTAGTAAATGTGTCAAAGGCCACACGGGGTACAACTCTTGTGAGCGCTGTGTTCAAAAAGGGTTGTATGTCAATGGTAGAATGACATATCCTGAAATGTCGGCACATCTGAGAACTGATTGTGATTTTGCACAAATGTCAGACAAAGACCATCATATTGGTGTTTCTTCACTAAATGATCTTGGTATAGGGTTAGTAATAACATTTGTTCTTGATTATATACATTTAATATGTTTGGGAGTTGTTAGGAAATTAATATTTTTGTGGCTAAAGGGTCCGCTGACATGCAGGGTGTCTACTGGTATTCTTAGTGGAATTTCAGACCAGATGAAATCTGTGAGGCAGTACATTCCATGAAACTTCTCCAGGAAACCAAGATCTCTGTTAGATGTTTCACATTAGAAAGCTACTGAATTTCGTCAGTTCTTACTGTATACTGGCCCTGTTGTACTATTTAAAAAGTTATCAAATGACAATTATCTAAACTTTTTAGTTTTATCTGTCTCAGTGAGGATCCTTCTGAGTCCTAGTATTTATGCAGAGTATTGTTATTATGCCGAAATGTTACTAAAGTATTTTGTTGAGAATTTTGCTCATATTTATGGCAAAGAATTATTGGTGCATAATGTGCATTGCTTGATTCACTTAGCTCAAGATGCAAAAACAATTTGGACACCTAGACAATGTCTCTTGCTTTCCTTTTGAGAATTTCTTGGGCAAACTTAAGAGAATGGTGAAAAGGCCAAAAAATCCTGTTGAGCAAATTGTGAGGCGTTTAAAAGAGAGACAATATATCACTACGTATAAAGACAGAGGTGCATATAATAAACTTGAAAGGAGAGGTCTGTCAGGACCTGTACCACCAGCATATGTGACCTGTTCACAATATAAATATTACAAAGAAATGGACACTTTCATCTCCTGTTTTAATGGAGACAACTGTTATTATCATAGTGGCAGAGTTGCACTTGTTAAGAACATTTTGCAGTCTCCTTCCGGAGAAATACATTTTGTGTGTCAGTATTTTGACAAACATGAGCCTTTTTTTAGCCATCCTCTTGCATCTTCATATTTGGGGATTAACAGCGTTTCAGGACTTTCTGGCCAGCTGCATGTGCTGTCAGTAGCTGATATGTCTAGGAAGATGATTCTGTTACCATTTCGAAACTCTTTTGTTGCATTACCACCACTTCACAATTGCTGAAGATGTACATACAGTAGCACGCTCTCTCTCTCTCTCCACCTCTCTCTTTGCTTCTTTTTGTGAAGTTACTGCTGCTGAGCACTGCAAAGCTCATGTATAAAGTGGTGAAATTCAAAGAGGCAGGAACAGTTGCCATCATTTCTACTAAGTGGCTCCATGGAACACAAAAAGATATGTGCTTCTGGCCATCTGGGAATGTTGATAAAGCTATCAGAGAATGCACTAGCCCTGAAGCAAACTGGAAGAAGTATAACATTCGTGTTTTGGGAGAAGCAGGTAAATTAAATGAAAATTTATTTTAGCTTTCATATTTTACCCTTCTGATCACCATCACCATTCACTCAATGAAAATTTGGTTTGTTTTATTGAGAATTATGCACAGGCCAGAAAAAAACTAAAAAGAGCAGAGATGTCATCAGATTTACAGACTGATTCAGAAGCTGAGAAAGGACCTCGGAAAAGAAGGTAAGATCTATAATTACTTAAGCATCAGCAGTTAATGTAGTGATGATATATTTCCTGATAACAGAATGTGTATGATACTATGTATCAATTATTGACAGTATTAATACCTGCAGCTGGTTTATTTGTTATCTGTTATGCTATCTTGAACTCAGCCTCACCAACACATCCATTCCTTCCTCTTGACTACTTAACCTGGATTTGTTATTGGTTACTGGACCCTCACGCTGGAGCACAGTGTTCAAGAGTTTAGACACAATTAGCATAGACATAAGTTCTTAGCGTAGACTCTATAACATATAATGTGTTTAGTTGCATAAGTTATGTGACCTTCATTTCACAGTTACAAGCTAAGCTCATGTTCTGTTTATACAAAGAAAAAGAAAACTTCCAGAGTGGTAAACAATTCCCCAATGATCAAATAATTTCTGTTGGGAATTCATGTCAACCATTACTTTTCCTTTGTGTGTTTAAAAGGTGCAGGTTGTCCAAAAAAATATTTCAATTCCTAGTAAAAAGCCATGGGTACAACAAGGGCAAACCTGTACAAGTAATAGGATGGATATCTAGCATTGCCACATTTTAAAAATAATCAGTTTTATTTAGAGATTTTGTAGAAAACTACAAAAAACGCTGTCTTTAACTGCTATTTCACTTACTTTCTTATAGATATCTTGGTGTTTATAACCTACATAATGAAAATGCTCCTCCAAGGTTATAACATTTCTGACTGTTGAATCCACATGATGCAAAAAAGCTGATTCAGTTTTCTGCAGTCATGGTACATTTGGCAAATCAGGCTGTGCCAGTCAATATTTATTAAACAATCATCAGTGCTAAAAAAGAAGAAAAAACTACAAAGAGAAAAGTTTATTCTATCCTTTTAGTTAGTGTGATAAAAGTCATATGGCAGTCATGATTACATTAGCCTGCACATTAGATGTTTCATGTGTTTGATGAAACTTTGTATTATTGGTCCTTTTACCTTTCTGTGAAACAAACACAGAATGCCACCCAAGTCAAGTGACATACAGTATGTTGAATTTAAATGTTAAACTGTAAGATAAGTAGAAACTAGTAAACCACAATGAAAATGCTAGAAGAATTTTTGAATTTCACGGTATAAGAGTCCTGGAGTTCAGAGTCTGAAAATGAAGAATATGAACATTATAGACAGCCACCTCCACCTCCAAAGACGCTAATTTTTGGATCCACAATAAACACAGCACAATCTGATAAAAGACCACAATCCTCTGCAAATGCACCTCAAGCTACTACATTCCAAACAACTAAATATAATGAGTCGCTGAATTCACCATGTGAAAGTTTGTTGGTTAGAGTTCTCACTTTGCTTGAAGACATAAAAGAAACATTGAACATACATGGAAGAATGCTTCAGACTCTTCTTAGACAACAGAACAAGACATACTCGGTTCTATCTCTACCACAAGGGATAATATTTCCTTTTAAAACTGTAGAGGAAGTCCAGGCCAGGAACAAAAATTAAAGGACCAAGAACTTCTTAAGAATGTGGTGGGTTGTTCCTGTTTAGTCATGAAAACAAGACAGTGTCATATTCTCACAATTTACAGTACATACTCCACATAACTATATTGCTGTACAGACATAGTTGAGTGCATATCTGACATATAAAACATCTGTGACAACTAGCTAGCAGAGAACCTAATAAATGCATAACAGATCATTGATAATCATTAATAATTAATAAATTAATTCTGTAATACATGTAGGTGAGTGTCCTGAGTGAGATGGGGGGCCGGACTGTTAATGAAGCAACCAGGAGAATGATGGCCTTTCTTATGATTAATGATCTGTCTTGTCTGTACAACTTTGTTGGAAGACATGGAAAAAGGCAGTTTCGAGGCCTTCATCTATTTGAAGTCTTTTATGGTAAGCTTTGAAGTTTTTTAAGGCCATAACTGCATTTGTTGTAAGTTTAAAGCAGTCCAGTCAGCAGCAGATTCAAAGTGTTCCAGTATTTTAGCTTTTTGGGGTGTTGGTCCACTGCGAACATATTGCATGGTCAGGCGGTGAATCCTCTACCAATCTTTACATTAAGCCAATGGGGAAGTCGGGGTTGTTGTGACAAGATTTTTCATGCCATTTTCATTGGCATCATCAGCCCAGTATACACTGTACAGAGCTCCCAACTTTCCAATTTGCTTCTAAACCAACATAATTTCCATGAAATCACATTTTTAATAATTGTGTTTTAAATAATTTACTGTATATTTTAAAGCCAGTGGCTGGGCTGGGGGGAGGTTGATTGAAAGCTTTGCTTAACTGTATTCAGACATGCAATGCCTAATTAAAGGAAATATATTGTCACTGATGTTGATATTTTCAGTTTATGGAAAGTAGTAAAATAAGTTTTTCTCTCTCTCATTTCCACTGACAAGGTGCAAAGATCAATGCATTAACTACAAGTGTAAATCGAAAGGATGCAGAAAAAGCTGTTTCTAAGTGGTTCAGTGGTTCCCTGGGACCGTGGAGGCAATCCTGTCTTAACAGCTTGGCGTTATTTGCAGCAAAGAAGCATGGAAAGCTGAGAATGTTTTAAAGCCAATGTCAATTTCATTATTGTTTGTTTTCAGGATGTATTTTATTGCCTTGGAGCTGTGCTCTTTCTTTGATATATTGTAGTGAAATAATGTTTTGTATTTTCAAAGGCTGTTACTTTGGAGTTTTTCATATTCTTTTCAGATGAACAAATGTTAAATATTCCAGTATGATGTGACTAATATAGATGAAAATGATGTGTATGCAGTAAGCATACATGCCCATTTTTGCCTTTAAAGTATATCATTTTTAATAAAGTGTTTTTTTGAAATTCAGGCATCTGAATAAGCTTCTCATTTTATGATGTAGCTGAATGTTTTTGAAATTGTTTTTGTAAAAATGAGTTTATATTTCATCATTTCAAAGTAATGAATACATTTTTATTGGAAAATAAATTCATGTCTGAGACAATGTGTTCTGTGACATGTTATATAACAAAAATGTTTTCCCTGTACTTTCAAGAAATATTAAAATTAAACGAATCAACTTAATAATGAACAGATATATTTTATAAAATCGATAGATAAGGGGATTCATTTCATCCATACAATTTTGTGCCCTATCTATACCCACAAATTACTCCACTAATGGATTTCTCTGGAGAATGTGCCAGGTCTCATAATGGGGCCCACACAGCTTTAACATAGTTTGGAGATATGATTATTCATGGGGCCCGAATGACTTCCTCCTAGTTTTCCCATGTTGGACCCACCATAGACCCGACTTAAATCCACATAAAATTGATGTTGCCTGCCACAAAGGGCTCTACACTGGGGCAAAACAGTTTGCCTGTAAAGGTCCCACATTTTCCCCATGTTTCACCTGTAAGTTACCCGTATGGGCTGCTACACAAGGGGCCTGCATGGAGGCTGAGGACAAAATAAACCGGGTCCTAGATAGGCAACCCTGATGGGACCCTTTATTTTCCCCATCATAAACCCATATGGGACCCACAATAAACTGCTGGCTGGGTACGGAGCAATAGACTCGCCTTCTTTCTGGTTCCGTTTGTGAAGCCTAAATCTTTCAGCTATTAATAATAGCTTAGGCGAAAAATGTGATTCCAGGATCCTTACAATATCATTAAATGACTTGTCACCGGGTTTTCCTGGCTGTACCAAACTTCTTAGTAGACTAAATGTCTTTGCTCCGATAACACGAAGAAATGTCGGCACTTTCTCAAGTCATCGTCAATGGCGTTGGCTTTCACAAAAAACTCAAATCGCTCCGTATAAGCGCCTCATTGCTCAACTGAATCATCGAATGGCCCGAAATGTCCGGTTATCATTGCCATTTTATCCCTTGTGCTTATCTTCAGTGAATGGCGAAGGAACTTTACTACCGAAATAGAAAAAAAAAAAAAAAAGTTGCAGCTTTTCACTCGCCTCTCCGGCGGAAAGAAAAAACTTACTCTACACGTTACGTAAAAATGGAAGTGCACTTTTAAGTTCGTCGCCAGTGTTATATCTATGGGCAATTATAATTATAAAAGGAAGAAGACGGACACAGGTTCAAAGTAGTAACTAACAGGTCCTTTACCAAGAACGTTCCCCGAGTACTCGTTACACAGCTTTTATCATTAGTCTCTACTTCCTAATAGCTCTCCAATACCCATAAACCCTCATTACTACGGAATCCCCAAAAGTCCACACTTAAAATATACTGCAGAATGAATCACAACTCCTGGGGCCTCATGTATAAACGGTGCGTACGCACAGAAATGTTGCGTAAGAACTTTTCCACGTTCAAATCGCGATGTATAAAACCTACACTTGGCGTAAAGCCACGCACTTTTTCACGGTACCTCATTCCTTGTCGTACGCAAGTTCTCCGCTCGGTTTTGCAGACTGGCGTCACCCAGCATCAAAGCAATGGTACTGTTCCTGTGTGATTACTCATTATTTTCATGACGCGGCTTTATAAATACACCGAAACTAACCGCATATTGTTTATTAGTGTAATGCATCTGATTGTAATTAACTCGTAACAATATAATGGTCCAGGGAACAGCCATAGTATTCCAAATACCATAACTGCTTTAGCGTTGTTACTCTCACTGCACCTTCCTCTTCTTCTTTCAGCTCCTCCCGTTAGGAGTTGCCACAGCGGATCATCTTTTTCCATATTCCTCTCACTGCACCACGCGGAGTATTTATATCACTGTATCTGAGTGTAAATCACAGCAGCAGCTGATCGGAAAGAGAATTATCGGTATACAGCTTCAAGGACACGCTGTCTCAGCCACGGCAAAACGTTTTAAAGCCTTTCCTGTACAGACCTCGCGGTTCAGAAACAGTTTAATCCCAAGAACTTTAAATGCAGTCAATCTAGTGCTCTTTGTAGAACTGTTTGTACTTAGAAGTACAATCACCACACTGTAAACTTGCACTACAGTTATAATATCGCACAACCTGAGCCACTTTATAAAGCGCGCGTATTTACATATGATGACGATATCATTTTTAAGGTGAAATGCAGCAAAATATTGTAGCGACCCGTGATGGAGTCTTTAAAGATTTTAGAGCCGAACTCTGCCGAACACCTCTCCTAAGCTGTCGGCTAGCGAATTGCTAGTGGATTGCCAGCGTTATGCACGCAGCTGCACCCAGCTCTTTAGATAACGAGCACTCGTGTCCCATACACAGCACGACTCTGAGTGTCTCGGCAATAATTGCTTAGATAGAATCTTAACAATGATACAGCTCTGTCCTGTTGTATCTTTTTATTAACATATAACCAGTAAAACAAAGCTTAAAACTCTTTGTATAGCCATTTACAGAGCCATCTTTCTCATTGATGGTGACTATTTACAATAACAACAACCCCGGACGGCGATAACCCAACCCACCCCACTGATTGAGCACAAACACATACAACACTTACAACAAGAAAGACAATTAGGTTACTAAGTTAATTTCGACACAACAATAAGCTTTACACAAATTACCCCTAAATTCCCCACAAACTATTTACATAAATTACCCATACGGCAGTCACTCCGCGCTTGCTGCCGGGTCGTTACAATATGTTTGTTAAATTATACAGATAAAACTTTTAACTTCATTTAAATAATCTATATTCTTCACTGGGAGTGTCGTTAAGGATTGAATAATTAAACATGTACTACGAAGATATTTCAATGTTCTTTAAACGTTTTGAAGAATCGGCGCTAAGCTTACAGATGGCTTAACGTGTATTACAGAGCTGATTGTATGGCGATCGGTTACTTGGGGAAAGAAAAGCACTGACTGCAGTGACAGCTACGCCAATATATTTTGAATATAAAACAGAAAGAGAAAATAACAACACAGCAAAAAACGCAGCGACAAATTTCGGCAAAAGTTAAATGCTTGTGTCATGAGCACAAGGCAGCTATGCAGTGTTTGCAACGGACGTGGCCATCCACCGTGCATGACATTGGCGGGCGAAGGAGCCACCGATTCTTCCTCTGCCCAGTGCCACCACAAGCCTAGAGCCGCCCCTGAGTACTGCTGCAATAAATTATTTCATCGAAGTGAAACCCATGTTTAATAACGTGCTTTAACTCCTATCATCATGAAAATGACATCACGTATACATCTCAGTATTTTAGTTATTCAGAGAGATGTAATATCACAAATGTAATGGACTCTGTGTGTCCAGTTGGAGGAAGAGAGCCGGTTTAAGAAGCAAGTAGTGATCCACACGCACAGAGTACATAGAAGATCAAATACAAAACAAAGCATTTAACGTGCTACTTTAATTACGATGTGATTTGAGAAACTGGTTAATTAAACGATTTTAAGATGAAGTTTATGATGTTCTACTTTAATGACAAAATAAACTACGTGATTAAAGTGGAAATGTTGAGATTGAAGTTGACATTTCGTGCCTTTTCCCCACTGTGTGCCTTTTTTTCTCTGTACCCTAATAAGCTTTCATATGACACTCAGACAGTGGGCTACAACTCGGCTTTTCACGGCGACTTTGATATGTGACTTCTTTTTTATTTCCGGCACTGTGCGATTCTGTGAATGAGCTTTCAAGTTTCTCCAACACGCTATGTCACTCGATCAACTTCCTTTTGTTGATTATACCACGGTTTATTTGAACAAATAGTATGTTTTTCCTTTGCCTCCACTTGTCTTATCACAGAAGGCTGCGCTTAAGGGCGATTTATATTATTTTGCATATTCAAAGAGGCGTAATTCCGGGAGGAGTTGGGACGTTACATAAAGCGCGTGCACGAGCGTTAGTTTTCACGCTGATCGGGATTTATGTAGCGGAAGAACGTGGAAGTTGGAGTACGCACAGATTCCTGCATTTGGAATTTTCTGTGCGTAAGCACATTTCGGCTTTTGTGCTTACGCCATGTTATAGTGCGAGTTCCACGCACGGCGTTATACATGAGGCCCCTGGTCCAGGCTTTGGACTTGTCACATAAGAACTACCGCATCTCTCTCCTGGCAGGAGTACTGACATGTGTCACTAAGCTGCTTCAGATGATTCAAAATGCAGTGGCACATCTAGTGTTCAACCAGCCAACACAGGCACTTGTCACACCTTTTCTCAAATCACCAAATTGAATTCCTGTAGGAGCATGTATTAAGCACAAATTCTTGATGCTTGCCTATAGAGTAGTCGTTGGATCAGCATCTATATACCTTGAGATACTTGTGAGGTCAAATAGTCTTTCTTGCCACTTCAACAAGACTTCCAAATTTAAACTGCTGACTCCTTAAATTTATTTATTTATTTAATGAGCTTCTGTAAAAACCTATATTTCCCACTGGGGACAAATGAAGTTCTGTCCATATATGAAAAAGTGTTTTTTTCTGTAAATTTCTGTCTAATGAATAATAGCTTATAGGTTCTTGAAACCAAAGAATTTGAACTAGTTTGCATTTTGTTTTAAATTCTTCACTTGTGATGATCAAATTTTTAAGCTTTTCCTGTAAAGCACATTGCAGAACTGTCCTTCTAAACTTCAGGTCATGCTCATAAAGGTATACTTTAAAGTTTCACCCCTACTATGCATTCAACTCTAACATGTTCACTTTCTAAGTGTATTATTTTAAATTTACTTATATTAAAATTGATCTTCCAACAGATCTGCCCAGGTCTATATTTTGTCCAAGTCTCGCTGTAATGATTTAGCCAATTCCAGATTATTTTTCATTCCACCTGATTTGGTATTGTGCAAAGTTAATCAGCTTGTTATATATATTATTATCTAGGTGGCTTATACAGCATATACTTTATTAAAACAGGCAGTGTTCTCAGCACTGATCTGTGAGGGACCCCAGTGTTAACATCACCTAATTCGGAAAAGGTTTCTTGCATAATAACATGTATGAAGCAGTTCTTCCCCTTCTCTATACTGCACCTTGAATTCCCCTTTCTTTTATTTTAATTTAAAGTCTCTTGTGTGATACCTTGGTAAGAAACCTTTAAAAAAGCTTTCTGTAAATCAAGATTCATAATATTCCAAGCACTTCTGTGATCATAAGATCATTTGTAGCTTCCTCAAAGAATATCAGGATATTAATGAAACCCAGTCTTCCTAATCGGAACCCATGCTGACTATTTGCTAAAATATCCTTTCTTGTCATGTGATGCTCAATCTTTTCCTTAGAAATTGCTTTCATTAATTTACCTGTGATGCATGTTAAGCGTACTGGCCTATAGAAACTTAGGCCAGCCCAGTTATCCTTTAATAGGATAATGCTTGCTAGCACCCAATCCTTAGGAGTTTCATCAGCGTGCAGTGATTTTCGAAAAATGTACATCAAAAGATTACTTATGCATTCACTAAACTCCTTAAACACTCTAGGATAGATTTTACCTGATCCTGGCAATTTTTGTGATTTCAACTATTTTAACTGAAGCAGCATTTCTGTCTGCACAGTTTCCAAAATAGTCATTATCTGCTTGATAGTTCCTGTTTGTGCTAGGAGATTGTCTGCATCTTTGCGCATGTAAATTACATAAACATGAGAGTTAAGAATATTAACAATGTAAGTACTGAGAATTTACTGAAAGTGTATAAGGTCCATGTCCATTAGTTCAAGTGCTTTAGATCCGACATGTTAATAAAAAGACAAGAGATGCCTGAAATTTTCTACCAGAGATGCTCGTGGTGTTCTGCCAGCTACAACATTTCTCTCACACAATGGAGGTAAGCAAACTGGCTATTAAATTCCACGAGTTATGCTATCTGTTGTATTTAATATTTTTCAGAGTGAAATTTTTGTATGCATATTTTTACATTTTCCTAAGTTCTGGACCATGTTGATTCAGAATTTACCATTTCTTTCCTAATATAAATCCATTTTCACAATGTTAATATTTTTATTGTGTTATTTTTATTATTCTCCCATATAACCATCTTGCTTAATGGGTGGCACAATAACAAAGATCCTAGGTCATGTTGCTAGAGGCACATCCCCAAAGTCATGACATTAGCAAAACAGTAGATATATATACCCAAATTACACAGCTCTTGTTATCTGAATTTGTGGATATTCTAAAAGATTCCTACATTTATTATTATGTTTTCTTTGGCATTTTGAAGCTAGCTTTTTTGTATTTACTCTGATTTTTGGTACCTCCCTTTAACTAGTCACTTTGTTAGTTTTGTCTTCCTGGGTGTGACATTAGCTTTGATTTTTTGACAATGATTCATTTCTCAGTTCACCTCTATAAAAATATTTTCTGCGCTTATCATTGAAACATTCAGTATGACATTTCATAAATCTGCAGTCTTAGCCAGCCATAAACTGTGCTTTACTGTGTTTATGGCTTGAACCACATCAGTGTTTTCAACATTTGTTTTCTGTGGTCTGCATTCAAGTACATCTTGGCAAAGTCTTCGGCCAGATTAAAAAAAGTGTATGCGGACCAAAAGTGTGGCAAGGCTGTCATTTGTTGCATTGCTTTGTCAATGGTCAGCTCTGTTGTGAACTAAAGGAGAACTCGTCCCAAAGCACAAGTAATATGAAGTAAACATGGACCAGGAAATGAAGACCAAAGGTCAGAAAGCACAATGGAAAAAGCTCAGTATGCAAAACAAAATTTGATGGTCAGAAAAAGAATTCAAAAAGCTTCTAGATGCCAGGAAAGCCTTTCTCTAAATAACTATAGTATTCACAAACTTGGAATCTTTTTTTTATCCAGAAACTTGCATGCCACCATTGCTGCAAAACCACCTTAAATAAATATTGTAATTACAATTTCACTTGTAGCATTACCATTAGTCATGACCTCACTTTGGGGCTGCCATCCGTTTCCATATAAAAAAATGAGTAAAATGGCTGCCACTATCCATTTGTGAAAATCTTTTGGTTGAAAGCTGCAATTACCCCAACATAATATTAAATCAAGAAGCAAACTTGCTCAATATAGACTGGTGCTGCTGCTGATTAGACATGGCCTTTAGCAATAGTGTGAGCTCTTATTCCAAATATGGACAATTGTATCTGATATTATTGGTGCCCATTTATCTCTGACTTTCCTCTGGAGGCAATATAGTTTGATGTTCTACTTCTGAGATTAGCATAAATTTGTAAAATCAGTTTCAGAGGCGCTGCTATGTCTAGGAATGTAACCATACTGGCCTGTCAGATTCATGTATGTCATCTGCACAGTTCAGAGAGGACTAGTTAGGACCTCCAAGCTGAAAAGCAGTCAGATTTTGGTGTCATCATCATCATCCTGACTCGGGTGGCATCACAAGAGTGTGAAATCTCTGGGTACAATGCGCAAAATACTGGGAAGCTTGAAGAGGCTAGAATCACATGGGTTCTGCTTGGACACTGATTTTAAGATCTAGAATAGGTATGTAATATCATTTAATAGATAAAATGTCAAAATAATAATACGACACAGACATCATAAAGAGTTGGGGCAGCCACCCATATATTGTTTTTCCTGGCTGCAAAAGTTTGAGTTTTTTAAGCACGATGTGCATAGAACAGAGTCTACAACAGAACTGATTACAATAGACAAAGATGGAGGCTTTAAAGGCCCATAGAAGAAGTGACATCATCAAAAGGGCCATGACAAGGAGTGATGTTGTCTGGACCCGAAGTGACGTCAGCACGGGGCCTGGTGCCGAAAGTGATATCTTCTGAGGCACCGGAACCTTGTAGGATTTCCCGGGAAAGGTCTGTAGGGAATTGAGAACGACAGTCAGCGCACTCCGCTGCCCCCGGTCGGATGTTTTATTACCATTACTCACACCCTTTAGCTGCCTCCTACTCGCACATGTGACAACATGTTGTAAGTATGCTTTCATTAAAATCTCTTCATCATTCAAATCTTCATTTTGTGCATTAAGAGGATATTTTCTTCATGCTGCTGTAATTCTAAAGTTTTTCTAATAGATATGATAACATCAGAAAAAAAATAATGCTTTTTTCTTGGAAATAATAAAATTCGATAAAGTTTCAGGCAAAACATTAGGCAGTGCAATAAATAATAAACATGAAAAAAACTCAAGGGTTTGAATTTTATGCTAATTGTCCTTTGGCAAGTTTAATGTCGGAATAAATCATTTCCACCATAAAATTAATGTCTCTTTTCAATTAACCTAGGATTTTTAGTTTGATGTCAATTTTTTTTGTTCCATAGGTGTCTCATTTGCATCGTAACTCAGACCACAAATTACTCATTTGAGCGCATATAGATTTACATTCACATAGATTACATGAATTTAAACAATTTTTAAGGCAACTTTCACATTTCAATTTTGCATACTTAAGTATATTTGATAGTGACTTCACTTCTAGTATTCCTCAAGCTTTGTCATAAACATGGAAGGTAATATGATCACATGTAATACTTACATGTAGACAGAAGTAATGAGTTCCAGTTTACTTCTAAAGTGGAGCTACATCTACAAGTTGTTAGTTGTTGAGACAGAAACAAAGAAAACTTGAAAAGCTACATCTTAAGAAAGCCAGGCAGATGTTGCTTAAGGCTTTTAATGGAAAAATTGTTGTTAGAGCTGATTTCAAGCTGAGAAAACTGGTAGTAAACCAACCCCACTGAGTATCAGTTTATAAAATGATGTCTCCCATTAAACGTACCTGGCCCACTTAACAGATACTACTGATTGAGCCTTAGACACTGTGTGAGTGCCTTGTATTAGATGAATAATTTCCATTTTAACTTGATGATTGTTTATTGGTTTTATCTGGACTGTCTCAATGGTGCAGTAATAAGTGGCACTGCCTGATGATTTCAATTCCCACTCCAATCATTGCTAGTGTAGCTTATTATCCCTTATACTTTCTGAGTTTTCTCTGCTACCAACGTTTATCTTTATAACAAATTATTAAACAAAACATGTGGTGCAAAATGTTTTGCAATAATTAAAAGAATTACAGTTACAAAGAAAACAGATACATATATAGACAATACAAGCAAACAAACCAATAAAATGATAAAAAGGGTAGTGTCCCTAACGGAAATTAGGATAACTTAAACAAATATATGGTACATGGCAGGAGCAACCCCTGGTCAGAGTACCAGTCCATTGCAAGGTGAACACACAGACACACATACACACACACACACACTAGGGTTATCTACTTATCCCTTTACACTTTATGGGCAAAAGTATTAGGGCACACCAATTAATTATTGAATTCAGGTGTTTCAATCAGACCCATTGCCACTGGTGTATAAAATTAAGCACCTAGCCATTCAGCCTCAATTTACAAACATTTGTGAAACAAAATGGGTCATTCTGAAGAGCTCAGTGACTTCAAGCGTGGTACTGTGATACGATGCCACCTAGATGGTTCATGAAATTTCAGCCCTGCTGGATATTCCACGGTCAGCTGTAAGTGGTATTATTGGAGAGAGGAAGTGTTTAGGAACAACAGCAACTCAGCCACGAAACGGAAGACCATGTAAAGTCACAGAGCAGGGTCAATAACTGCTAAGGTGCATGGTGCATAAAAGTTGGTAATACTCTGCTGATTTCATAGCCAAAGAGTTACAAACTTCCATTGGCATTAAATGTTTGGCTGGAGTTTCATGGAATGGGTTTCCATGGCTGAACAGCTGCATGCAAGCTTCACATCACCAAGTCCAATGCCAAGCGTTGGATGAAGTGGTGTAAAGCACACTGCCACTGGACTGCAGAGCAGTGGAAATCTGCTCTATGGAGTGACGAATTACGCTTCTCTGTTTGGCAGTCAGATGGGCAAGTGTGGATTTGGCTGATGCAGGGAGAACATTACCTGCCTGACTGCATCGTGCCAACTGTGAAGTTTGGTGGAGGAGGGATAATGGTGTGAGGCTGTTTTGCAGGGTTTGGGCTAGGCCCCTTACTTCCAGTGAAGGGCAGTCTTAACACTTCAGCATAACATTTTGGACAACACTATGTTTCCAACTTTGTGGAAACAGTTTGGGGAAGGCCATTTGTCTATTCTAGTATGACTGTGCCCCAGTGCACAAAGCAAAGTCCATAAACTATGGCTGAATGAGTTCAGTGAAGAACTTGATTGCCATGCACAGAGCCCTAACCTCAACACCATCAAACACGGGGATGAAATGGAACAGAGACTTAGAGCCAGGCCTTCTCATCTAACATCACTGTCTGGCCTCATAAGTGCTGTTCAGAATGAATGAGCACAAATTCCCAAAGAAACACTCTTATGGAAAGCTTTCCATGAAGAGTGGAAGCTGTTATAGCTGCAAAGGGGAGACCAAATCCATTTGAATGCAATGTCACTAAAGTCCCTTTTGGTGTAATGGTCAGGCATCCCAATACTTTTGTCCATGAAGTACAGTATATATTTTTCAGAGGTAGGAATTTAAATACCGGATCTTTAAAATATCACAATGAAGGGGGTATTATCCCTCCACTTTAAAAGCAAGATCAATTAAATCACTGAGACATTCACATATTTCTATATTGATTTTTCCGTTTTAAATATCGAACTTCTGAATGGACTCATTCAAAATGTACTTTTTGTGGAACATCATTTTCGTATTTGTTAATAATTAAATTCTCTATTACACGATCTTTGATTCTGCAATTAAAAAATGTAGATGTCTTTTAAAGTACACATATTTTATATAATTTACAATTAAACTGTTTTGTATGTATCGTACCAGATAAGTGACCAGTGCGCAGCTTCCTTTCATTATAAAAGTCAGCTTAATTTCTGCACTTCGTTGCCTAGCAACTGTGAAAGCCGTAAAGGTGAAAGTATGACAACGTAAAAACAAACAACGCGCGACACTTCCGGGATTTCGTCCTTACCAGATACTTTCCGGCTGTCTTCGTTGAGAAGAGCGTTTGCCAACAGGTCTCAGGGACAGTTGTGTACGGATATCAATAATGCATAGAGTGGCAAGAGACATGGCGTCGGAGTGGGGAGAATACGTGAAGTGATAAAGGAGAGTCCTGGGAGAGCAGCGTCGGCATATAGTCTGGATTCGGGGGTAATAAAGCACGAAGTGGGCAGAACACAAACATTAAAGCAGGATGTGAGTGCACGTGATATCAGCTAAACAGACGTGATTCAGAGTACGGGAGAGACTTAAATAAAGAAGGATATATGCATGAAATACGTGAAGAAACGAGAAAAAGTTAAATCAGAGAGGGTCGGATTGAAAAATACAGTTCGGGATCCTCTAATCTGTTAAGACTGTGTCCTCGATCGATATGAAAAATGCCTTCAAGCTCAGTCTTTGTACTTTTTCACGTGTGTAGAAACGGGGTCAGGTGAGGCACCAGGCTGGCCAAGTTGACGGCTTCAGGGAAATACGAGAAGGAAAAAATGAAAAGGAACACAGGAGAGACAGCTTTGGAGCGGTGACAAGACGCCGTGTGCATCATTAAACTTTTAAAATCCTTGTATTTTTTTTAAACAGTTTGATATTTCTTTACTCATATTTAATCTCAGTCTAAGAGGACACACTTTGAATTTATATATTTTACGTGATATTTGTTATTTTTTCTAAATGATAGTCACAAGCTTCTGATTCGCTTTGCAGTGTTTTTTTTTTTACTTTTCGTCATTAGCACAGTGTCTCATTTACATTTGGAAAGGTTGACGTTGAACTTGGAGGAGATCACAGTTACTGGATGCTAAACAAATATTGGCCTGCCATTTTAATGAGCTAATGGGGACTAATCAACACCTTTTCTGCGACGTAGATGGTTATCAATAAAAGTATGAGACGGGAACTGAGTTTGGGAAACTGTATATACTCTGAAGAACATACCGAGAACGGCACAATTCGACTGGCCAGTGCAGTAAATTTTAACTTAATTCTGACTTGAGAAGAAAATGTGGCTTCAGCAAAGACTCAAAGGTTTACCAGGTTTGCTGTCTAGTAGCTGGGCTAGGCGGTTACTTGCTGGACTACTCCTGTTGTTAATCATGTACTGGTATCTAACTTCTGATGGTATCCTGCGTCTTTTAACTAACAGTTCAGTACCCCGAGGCGTAACAGGGGTATGCTTACAATCTGAGATGCAACGATGGAAGGCACTGGTGGACAGAGGTGATGGAATTATAATTGAACCACAAAGCATTGTATCTGGGCCAGCTCTAGTTGGCAATGGCTATGTTATGGTAGACATTGAAACAAACACGCTTTGGGTTTCTTCACAGACTGGTTCCATCCCAGCTCACCATACAGATTACCCTCCACTGGTTGCATTGAAACTGGATGAGGTACGGGCAGAAGCACGGGCTTCATTGCTTTGGTTTCGTAAAGGATCAGTGCTGTCTGTACAATGCTTACTCCCTGGTCAATCCCAAGCTGCACGGAACTGTGTTACTCTCCGAGAAGAGTATCTTGCTCATCGCAGTCGTCCCCATTTATACATCCAGAGGATATACATCTCAAATCCAACTGAAAAAGTTGCTGTCTTTGATGTGTCTTCTCCTTCACCTTCCTTTGGGGGCAAATTTTCTTCCAGCATAGAAAAAATAGAAGACAAAGAGTTTATTTTATCGTCAGGTAGGGTAGTAACAGAGAAGAACCAGGTTATGTTGGTAATTATCATCTCAAAGAAGATTGGCAGCAAGCTGCAGGTTGCTGCTAAGTCTGAGTTTGCAGAAAATGTCTTATCGGTTGTCTTCACTTCTGAACCTATCGACTCCTCTGCAAAGGTAGAAGAGGTGTTTAGCAGACTGAGGGACAGCGCAAAAAAAGAGATGGCAGAGCTGTTGAGGATGAGTATGGAAGATCTATACCAGGAACACCAACAGGCCTGGAATAATCTTTTCCTATCTGGTGAGAGTCACACTGAGTGATTATGGTTTCATTTGGTTTAGACATTGGTCAAATAGGAATTAATGTGAAATATGCACAAAGCTGGACATATTGCCTAAATAGAAGTGTAGTGCATATTTTTCTTATGATAAAATACTAGTTTATGTTTAAATAATGCATTTAGCAGTTGAGGGAGCCTCTACAGTTTTTTTTCATGCTCTTTACATTCTCTAAAGTGAATCAGAGTTAGTTGTTCTGCCTCTATGTTTTACACATAAAACGTTTGTACAAAAAGTAATAACAATAAAACTTGGCAAATTGCCACTTTAAGTCTGTTGGCATAATGGCCTATTGTAGTAATTTTTGTTACTTGGATATAATTGATGTGTTAGAATCATAACTTGATATGCTGTTTTGAAACTTGTTTATTTTTGAAAAAATATGGGTTTGTAAATCTAATGAAAACAATTCATTTTCTCTTAATTCCTTTAATGACTATTGGGTGCTCAACAAAAATGTCATTGCCAGATAATGTAAATAAGTCTTTGTTTACAAATACATTCTTTATACACTCTGATGTGCTAAATTTTAAAAATGTGAATGTATTATTGATTGTTGATTTTAACAAATCAGTAACCATTTCCTTCCCTAGTTCTTACTCATATCACTTTATCTGCTTCTGCTTTTAAAATGCAGGTGTAAACTGGTATATCTAGATCTCTTAAGTCACCTTGTGTAAAGGCATCTCCAACATAAACAAGAAAAACAATGTCAAATGAAGGAAATTCATTTAGTTTCACTCTACAGTGGAAGCTCCTGTTACACCACCTACCTTAATTGCTTTTCCTTTTTTGGAGGCCTGAAACCTTTTTTTTTTTCTCATTACAAATCAATATACTTCAGCAGGGAATGAAGGAGATTTGTTAAAAAATGTAGTTCTTTGATAGAGAAAATTTCAATGGTTATAGTTTTAACCTTATTTAATGTACTGTTTCTCAGTAATGTGATTTTTTTTTTTCTTTTTATAGGCATAGAAATGAGAAAGATTACAGATTTTCACACGCCTTCTGGTGTCACAGTAAACAAGACCCTTTATTATGTGCTGTCCTCATCTCCTGCACCACTTCTGGAAAAGAATCTGAGTCCTGAAGATAATGAAAGGCTTGAGTCCAGTTTGAACTATGCTGACCACTGCTTCAGTGGGCATGCCACTATGCATGCTGAGAACCTGTGGCCTGAACAACTGCATAGTGCTGCCCACATTCTTCAGCTTGTCACCCTCTGGAACCTCACATTACAAAAGCGTGGTTGTAAGGTGCTAGTAACAGCTGGAGCCCAGGGGGTAATGCAGGGAATGGTCCTGAGCTTTGGAGGGCTACAGTTTACAGAGAACCATCTACAGTTTCAGGCAGACCCTGATGTATTGCACAATAGCTACTTGTTACATGGTATCCACTACAACAAGGACTTGATAAACCTTGCTGTACTCCTGGATACCGAGGGAAAGCCCTTTCTGCACGTACTTGTCAAGTCTCAGGACACGCCAGTAAAGCTTTATGCATGTGAGGCAGGCTGCACTAATGAACCAGTGGAGCTTACATCTGAGGTCAAAGGCCACACATTCCCAGTTTTGGTGACTCAGCCTATCACCCCTTTGCTCTACATTTCAACAGACTTGACCCACCTACAGGATTTGAGACATACTTTACACTTGAAGGCCATACTTGCTCATGAAGAGCACATGGCAAAGCAGTATCCTGGATTACCATTTTTGTTTTGGTTCAGTGTGGCATCCCTCATAACTTTGTTCCACCTGTTTCTCTTCAAACTAATCTACAATGAGTACTGTGGACCTGGCGCTAAACCACTCTTCCGAAGCAAGGTATAGACACTTCCTGTTACCTGCTGTCACTGATGTGTGCAAATTTCCCTCTCCTTGCAACTCATTCTTTTGCATTTTTTTAATTTGACTATATATTTTTTATTTATACTTTAATACTTCTAATGGAATGGATTCCAGTTTTGATAAGGCTTGCTTGGCTTGCGGTGATCTTTTTGGGCTTTCTAATAACAAATGTGGAGTTTTCTTTTTCTTTCAGCTTTCCTTTCTTTCTGTACCAAAAATCAACTTGAAAAAATGGTGCTTAATTAAAAATACACTTGTTTCAGAAATTATTTAAAAAAAAAAAACATTGTGCAGAACATATGTTAACATGTACTTGATTATTTTATAAAATAACTTTAGTTACAACATGTCTAATTTTAAGATTGTAGTTTTTCCAAGTCTCATTTTATTCGGTTTCATTTTGATATTATTTAATTCAGCATCTGTTCACTAAAGAACATTTATATCTTAACATGCCACATGTCTGTTGCTAGGCGTGTGGAGGGGAGTCTGCATTTTTTGCTCAGGTCTGAGCACAATCTTTGGGGCTGTTTTTTGCTATTTTTTAACTTTTAATTGAGGATTTTTACTTTACTACAGTTCTGGGGTTTGCAAAGCCTACATTCGGCTTCTTGTTCATCTAATAAAGTAATTTTGAAGAACACTGAAAACTGGTTCCTTTTTAGTGGAAAATACTTGTACAAAGCAGATGTTTCTCATAGGAGATGCATTTAGCAATAAATATTTTGTTTAGAAGGATGCTGGTAGTTTTAGTCTCTGCTTTGTTGTCCCACTTACTTGTTCCAAGGTTATTTTTGAGTGCAATATTTAATCATTTAAAATGTATAATTAGCAAAATAAGATGGGACATCATTCAGAAATTAGATCCAGCTTTTAGGGTTAACCGATTAAAAATAACTCTAAATACACTTTATATTTTTGTCATCTAAAATATAAACGTTTTAAACATTTCTCTTAAAGAGTCTGTATTTTATTGTTTATCGGAGTTAACCTCAGGTTGCACACATTATATTAAATAGTGATACACTGTATTTCTTCACCTCTTCCCCAAGTTCCTAACTCTTACTGGCTAGGAGAACCTTGAAAACCTTCACTGTGAAACATAAGAAGGGCATTCATTAGTAGTAACAGCACCTAAACTGTCTTTTCTCACCAGTTCCTCTGACTTTCTGCTTCCCAGTCTTCCAGCATTCTTCCTGATTCTACCTCTGTTAGTTGAAATAGAAGCATTTCTAAATGATTATTAATTTTTATATAACTCAACGCAATTAACGACAACGCAAAATGTATAATCTTGTCAGTGGTTTACTTCTGATGTTTAATATAGCTCTTAGTGGCAGTACTTCAAAAAGAACTTGGTTACTACAAGTTTTTAATGGGTGTTTATCGGTCATAGATTTAAATCATTTATGTTCTTAATTAAGATTTGCAGTAAGTCCTGCCCATCTTTATCTTTGTGAATTTGCCTTAAATCAAGCATGATTATACTTTAGTTTCCAAAATTTGTTTTCCCTTTATTATTTTTATAACTCATGAAGACTGTTTTACACCTCAGAAACTATTACTGACAAAATATAACTAACCACTTCTTTATACTGGTTGATCTGTATAAACTAACTAAAAAATAAACAAAGAAATGGAATAAAAATAAACAATGTCAGAGAGGACAAGATCTGAAACCCACATCAGTAAGGGCAAATACCCATATAACATTTACTCATTACACAAAAAGATAAACACTTACTACAAAATAGTTCAAGTTCATATTTATTGTCTTGGGGCAGCTAATCTGGTTTCCTTTTTTAATAATTTACCACCCACTGGCCTTAAATCATAATTGCATTAAAAAAAACAAGAACTTAAGTCTGAAATTGACACATACAATAGATTCAATATTGGGTATTCCCTTTGTTAGTAATTTTTTTAAATATATCATGCATTGTTTATAGTTTTTATCTAGTTGCCTGTTAAACACTTGCAGTAAACCTACTTTAATGCATATGTGTCTTTTAATTTAAAGTATTAATTGGTCGCAAATTTGTTTGTTTTCATACAGATGCATTAATTACAAACAAAAGGTGTTGTGCAGTGTTGCATACTTATTTCAAATATCTCCAGCTTCACTCTGCAGTATGTAACTTAATTTGTCTTGGATAGTGATGTCAACAAATGTAGGAATAATTCACAAAAAATGGTAATGTTTACTTATACTGAAGCTTAAGCCTTGCTTCCTGCAGCATTTTGAACATAATTTAATGTGTTGATTAGGTTGCAATGTTGTTGACAAAGCACTTCTTACTGCTGGGAAATTAAGTCCCATCCTCTACAATGTTTGTATTTCTACTCTTATAAGTTATTACTTTATTATAATTAGTTAGTCCTTTATTAGTATATTGCCTTACATGCAATAGTTTTCAGAATTATTTAGATAATTATTGGAACTCCTAGCTGTTTTACCTGGCTTCGCCTGGGAGCTCTAATATTAGATCTGTCTACCAATAGGAAACAGTTTTTATTTTTTATTTAGTATTTAGAACTTCTAAATTAGAAGTTAAGTATGCATACTAACTCAAAGACAACATCCCCAGTTGTTTTTTCTTCTCCTCTCTACGGTCTTCTGAACTAAAAAAGCAACTCGACATAAGTTATAAAAATAAATCTTACTCCGTGTTTGATCATGGCTTGGCTATAGTAGATATTTTGCTTTTTCCTATCAAGCAGGCAAAAAATATGCTGCAAACATTCATAAAGCTGAATGTTAAAAGGTATTGCACGCTTGCAGTGTACGATGTACATGCAGAGGGATAATAGCACTGGCTTAAAAAAAAAATGTAAGGCACTTCCTTGATATATAGTGTAATCAGTTAATGTCAGATTTATTATGATGTGTACACAGTACAATTAAATTCCTATTGAAGTGACCCTCCATGTGGATAGGGGAGAAAGAAAGACAATGTGGATTATGAAAATTAAAAAAAAAAATAAATAAATAAATTGAAAGGCACATTCTTATTTATGGTTACAATAAAGATTAAAGAAACAGAATAGTTAGTGTCTTTAAGCCAGAATAGTTAGTGTCTTTAAGCAATGTTACAGTAAGAAAAGAAATCCTTATATATAATTTGACACTATCCGTATGTATGGTGTTTATGTCAATACCCCGAATGTATGGTGTTCACGTCAATATCCCGAATGTATGGTGTTCACGACAGTACCTCGAATTAATACAAGTTAAAACTATGCAATGGGACTCTGCCTTCGTAGTTAGAACATAACGTGGCAAATGTGGACGCAGTATTGAATGATTGGCTAAGAATGTTCAAATGCTTCAGTGACGCCGCTTGACGACCAAGTATAGTAAGTCGGAGTTGGTTCAAGCAGATAACAGTAAGTTCGGTTGCTTTTTGGAACGTTGGTTTGGTGGGGTGTACTTTCCAAGACTAATATCGTCGACTGACTTAAACCCTTCAGCAGCTCCGGAACCGTAAGTAATTTAGAACATATCACCATTTGCTTGGTACGTCGAAATCTATCTTTGGGCAGTTCGGTTTTGGCATCCGCCTTTCTGACATCTGTTGGCAAACTGAGTAATGACAACTGGGTATTAACAACAATCATCGTTTAAATTTTAGCTGATCTCAGATCTAAAATGACCACGCCAACATAATTATTACTCCGACTCTGATTAGAGTCGTGAAATACGGTTTGTTTTGAAAATTTGTTTACCGGAAAAAATCAAATGAGGTGTGCCGAAGAGCTGAGTTCCCGTCTTGCAGCCCCGCGTAAACAGGAAACTCTTCATTACATCGACCGAAAAGGTCTATTTTAGGCACAAATCAGTGTCATGATAACAAAATCATTTCAAGGACTTAAAAAAACAAATAATTCTTTGCAGAGAAAGTATGGATTTCACAAACGTAGAATTTGTAGCCCGATTTGATCGGGCTCCCAGTTGCTAGTGAGCTATAACTGTTTACATCCCTGACTGCCACTTCTCCATTTTTATGGCCATGGAGAACATCCTGACTACTACTGTGGCATTTTATTCGACTCCGAAACATACTGTTTCACTATTGTGTTTCAGTCCAGTTCGTTATTCATTGACCCTTCCAACTCGCAAATCTTACTCCATCTCTCATTTTTGACACTAGTCTCTTTGCATAGAGAGCTGTATGGGGTCCTGTCCTATGAATGCCATTGGTTGTGGGAACCCGATGAGCTCAGCCCTCAGTTTCTTTCAGTGGTTTTAATTTGTATAGGCTGAAGTCAGCCACTTAAGGTTATTGATGTGCCACTTCACACCTTAGAGACTACACTTATTGCCTGCAAGGAGTGCTTGAAATGGTACTGACAGCACTCTGTTTAGTCAGTGTCTTGTTTCTCCTTTTGATTTGTTTCTTTTCCCCTTGCTGTTTGGAGCATATGTACTGCATCTCAGTATATGGTATCGATGTGGGGCTCCCCTTGAAGCATAAAGAGCCGTTGATATTGGCCCATTCAAACTTTGCATGTGATGCTTTGACCAGGCTGCATACCCTCAACCACAGGGCACTACTGCTAAACAAACTAAGCCCAGGAGCCTCAAACTCTTCCTGCTGTACACATGAATACTTGACAGCTTTCTTGTGAGGTGTACAAAGTTTAAAAAAAATAAATGGTAATGACCGCAGTTTTATTGCTTTAAGGAAATTTCTGCAAATGTTTGGCTCTAATCAGTGATGTTTATTTTCAATGATGTGTCCAACTAGTTGGCTATGGATGATATCATCGACCATTGGCTTAGGCCTAATCAGAAGTACTATAAAATGAAGTACTTTTCTGTATTTAAATGATTTACTGGAGTTACTTACTCTTGGAATATCTTGCATACAGTTGCACATGAGTAAACCACTTCTGCTATAGATCAATTCCTGATTTTCCAACTGAGTGACCTTGGCTTGTTGATGGTCATCACAAAACAGAATTTTGCAGTAAACTATTCTTTTGAATTGAAACTGGTTATCATTAGCAATAATGTGAATTTTGAATGTATATTGTTATCATTAGATGTTTACAATTTTCATTTGTTTCCATTGTTTACTCAAACATTTCTTTTTGTTTTTTGTCAGGTTTATGTTTAAGCATGTTTTTTTGTCATAACAATAGCCAGACAATACTCCATCCTAACAGTAAATATTGTTTTACTTTTACTTATTAGGAACAGAAAGGGCATTTATAGGCTGCACATTACATGGCCTATGCAATAAATTGAATGTTTTAAGCATTGTACAAAAATAAACCAGGTGAAAACATTGTCGACTACATACCGCATTGGCCATGGAAAGCATCTCAATTGGCAGTGTTTTTGATATGGATGAGATTGCAGCAGAACTACATATTAAAGGTGCATCACTGATTCTGTAATGTTAAAAAGGTGGAATGTCTGCCAATAAAAAAACAAAAATCACAAACTCACTCAAAAGCACTATCCTGATCTGTTTCTATTACATTCTGTACAACAACATCTCCATCAGCA